>NC_143577.1:110894231-111205595 GCF_048544385.1 Mastigoproctus giganteus
TATCCATAGCAGCAATTTGCCTCCAATGCCACACTGCTCCAATTTGTTCAGCAGTCTTCCATGTGCAACAGTATCAAAAGCCTTTCTAAGATCCAAGTATATAATATCAAAGTTATTCCCTGCATCCAGTTCTTTTGTGACTACATCATAGTATCCAATCAAGTTGGTCAGGCAAGACTTCCCCTTAACAAAACCATGCTGTGTCCGAGCTATAACTGAAGTCTTGTCTATATGATCCTGTAGTACTTCTTTAACCGGTGCCTCCATTAATTTTCCAGGAACAGAAGTTAAACTAACAGGTCTATAATTACTTGTCGCCCTTTGATCCTCCTTTGTGAATTGGGGTCACATTTGCATATCTCCAGTCCACGGGTACTTCCCCTGAGTCCAAGGAAGCTCTCATAATTATGGCTAAGGGTTTGCTTACTTCCTTTGCTGCCTCCTTTAATATAACTGGATAGATCCCATCCACCCCAGGTGCCTTTCTTGTATTTATATTCAATAATTTCTCCTCCAATTTACTCTCAGTTATTGCAAGATTCTCTAGCTTACTGCCAGAGTTGAATACACCTCTGGCATTCCCCTCGCTGAATAACTCCTCGTGTGAATGTTGATGCAAAATATTCATTCAGTTTGTCAGCTACCTGAGCAGGATCATCTACACGCAAGTACACATGCACCTGTTGTTTTTCTTAGCTACCCTAACACAACCTATGTGTTTATTTGTACCCCAATGATTCCCAGCAGTCTCTGAAATATCCTACATCTTATTTTCCAGGCTTCGGCTCATTCCAATAGAAGCAGTGCAAGAATCACTTTCACCTCTGCCAGTGGTTACTGTTAATCTATTAGTCCTTGTATCTCCCCAATCTAGCAGCTTTCCGACCCACCCAACACTGCCTCGATAGCATCAGCAGACATTCTTGCACCCTTTCTATTTAAGTGTATCCCATCCCTGTAGAAGCAGTCTCTCCTGTTAACAAGTACAGACCAGGCTGAAAAAAATTCTACCCATTGAACCTTGCACAATCCTTCCAGGGCCAAATTGATCGACAGGGCTCTCGTCATATACTCCCTTCTATCGTGTCTGGGCAGAATTGCAGACACTTTCAAATTCAACCCTAATTCACGGCTTTTTTTCAACAGTGACCTGTACTTGTTAAGTAATTCCGCTGGTCTCCTACTCTTAATATTATTAGTGCCAACGTGTACAACTATATCACCTTTTGTGCCCTTAAAAGATGATATCCGCTCTACAACGTCATCAACCTTTGCCCCTGGCAGACATACCCCGGTCCTATTCCACCTATCCTTTTTACAAAGCATGTTCCCCATTTCCCTGACAATAGAGTCACAAACAACTACTAGTTCCTTTGGGACCAGCGCATTCTGCCTTGGGGGCTGCCGCTGTGTTGCGCGATGACCAAGTGCAAGCTGTGGCATTGGTGTGGGAAGCTGAGAGCTTGATGGGCCCCTCACTTTTAATCCTTCGAGGGCATCCACTCTGTCCTTCAAGCTCTCATATAGGCCCATAACAATGCTGAGTTGTCGCTTGATTTCCTTACACTCCGTGCATCGCGCACACACAAAGACATCCCCCATGGCAGTATCATGTCCCATACCTGACTGCTTCACAAACATCAAGCAAGTAGTGCATTTTAATAGGCTGTGATTCAGAGGGCAACTGCCCCCCTCAGTTCTGCCCTGAGCCACAGCATACCCATTAACTTGAGCCATTTGCTTTGCTGCTCTGGTCAGAGTCATGATTTAGATTTAATTTCAATAAAATTTCAATTTCAGTACAAAATTAAAAACCCTAAACTTATATCTCAACACAGTTATAACGCTATATTTATGTTTCAGTATCGAGTGTTATCTATGAAATCCCTTTATATAACTTCCGTATCAAGTTAAGTATTAATTATTTATTTTTTACTAATTATTTGTTACGTAACCCAAGTCGTTATATGTATAGTTAAAATTACAATTTAATTGACAATGAAGTTCAACAAGATTAATTATCTGATTAATTGACAATATTATGTACTATACTATACTATATTAAGCTTATGCTATCTATTTCGAGATATTTTGTATCGCATACAATGGCGGCTATTTACGAACAGTAAACATGTGGATTTGATACCCTTTCCGATACTAAGTAATACCTACAAAATCTCTATCTAATTTACTTTAAGTATCGTAAATAAGAATATAAAACTACTCTAGAAAACAAGTTAATATGCCAATTTAAGCTAATAAAACAGAAAATAAATCATAAAAAACTTTTCTGTTCCTGGAACGGCAGAAATTCCACATCAGCACACTGTGATCACTGTCACCTAGCAGTTCCTTTATCTGCAAATTCTTAATGCATGAATTTGATAATCAGATCAAGAGTATTACTCCCTTTGGTTGCCCCTCGAGTATGTTGCTGTAGAAAACAATCCTCCGATATATCCACAAAAGTCTTGTTATCATGCAAGCGACCAACCCACAAGTTCCAGTCAATATCTGTAAAGTTAAAATGCCCCATTACAAGACATTCTGATTTACGTGCCCACTTTATTTCTCTGCACAACTGTTCGCTGTACTCATCACAGTCATTAGGTCTGTAACGCACATCCTACTCTCATTTTCCCTTTCCCAGTGTTTGTCACACCAAACATCAACATCGCACTGTCCACCCATGTCAACCAGATGCACTTCCTTAGATTTTGTGTTTCTTAACTAACAGCATAACCCTCCTCCCTTCCTACCCTGTCTATCCTTTCTGTACACATTATACTCCTCAAATTCCAATTCTGCACTTCTTATATCTGCGTGACATCACGGCTCTGATATCCCAATGATATCACCCTTTGATGTCTTCACCAGCACCTCAAATTCATCAAATTTATTTACTATACTCCTAGCTTTGGTGTACATGCAAGTAGACATGCACCTGTTCTTACTCTTAGTTACCCTAACGCAGCCCATGTATTTACTTGTTCCATGATAACAATCAGCAGCTCTTGAAATTCCCAGAAACTTGCTCTCTAGTCTGCTGCTCATTACAATAGAAGCAGTGCAAGAATCACTTTCGCCTCTGCCTGTGACTACTGTTACTATGTTACTCTGTGAATACCCCCCAAGCTAGCAGTTTTCTGACCCACATAACACTGCCTCAATAGCATCAGCAAATATTCTTGCACCCTTTCTATTTAAGTGTATCCCATCTCTGTAGAAGCAGTGTCTCCTGTTAGCAAGCACAGACCACACTGAAAAAAATTCTACCCCGTGAGCCTTGTACAATCTCTCCAGGGCCAAATTGATTGACAAGGCTCTCATCATATACTCCCTCCTCCTATCGTGTCTTGTCAGAATTGCAAACACTTTCAAATTTAACCTTAACTTGTGAATTTTTTTCAGCATTCACCTGTACTTGTTAAGTAAATCTCCAGATCTCTTAAGGTTATTAGTGTCAATGTGTACAATATCACCTTTTGTGCCCTTAAAAGATGATATCTGCCCTACAACATCATCAACTTTAGCTCCTGGCAGACATACCCTGGTCCTATTCCACCTATCTTCTTCACAACAAGTGTGGAATGGGCAGAAATGGGTTTCAATAGTCTTTGAAGCACCTGCACATACAACACGGTATTGACTCTTTCCCCTTCAGGTACAATTCCTTGTGAATCAGACCGTTTGTCAAAAATCATGATCAGCATCGTCTTGATCCTGAACTGTAAATAACTTTTTTTGTCCTTGTTGAAGATATTGAAGTCCAATGCATGCCTGATGCTTCATTTCTGGGTTGTACCGAAACACCCAACACTCATCTCCAATGACAATACAGTTGAGGAAATTGATATTGTCCCTACAAGTCTGAAGCCATCGTGTGATGACACCCTTCATTGATTCTGCTCATCTGTGAGATTGTGCTTTATAAATTTTGCACACTTTCATTTTGTGTAAGTAATCATGCAGAAGTTGAATCATCTCCTTATTCATACGCAGCTCATCAACCATCATGCTGACAATTGATCACTTGCCACTATTTCACGAACATTTGCAACTCTCATTTCAAGAAGTTGACAAATGCCTACTTGAGTCATCATCCTCACATCCATCTATGAACTACTTATACCAGTAGTTTTTAACTGGAACACTTTTCCGTTTTCTGCATCTGTGTCTTGTATTATAGTGCAACCAAAAAATAATCACTACTCTTAAAATTTTAAACTTAAAAAAAATTTAAGTATTATTAAGACTCCAAATCATAAAATTAAAAAATAGTGAATCTAATGAGAGACCTGCTGCGACAGATTTTCAGCAATTTTGCTGAAATTAGGTGTCAAAGCTGATAATCGACATTGAATATTTGCTGATGCATCATCTTTTGATTTTGTTTCGCAATATTTGGCAAACCTGTGGGTTTGCCAAATATCATAAATAAGTTATCAGAAATGGTAAAAGTTTATGAACTGCTTTGTCTGCTATATTAGGGAAAGAATCCAAACTAGCCCAGAATGAAGACAATGGAACACTAAAAAAACTTTTATTGGAGTAATGTGTAATGAGATATCAGTCAGTTCTGTTGTGGATAGGACAGAGGAGTTTTGGTTTTTCAAAAAAGGGTTAAATATACCTGTAGTTTTCACTGTCTGTATTGACAGAAAAATATTCTTCAAAAGAGATTGATAGTTGTGCGAGGTGGTCAATTATTGCTTTCTGCGAATCTGACTCTGCAGAGATTTTTTTTTTCAGCAAGATATGGTAAAAGTATTGAAGGTATCATTGTCCTGCTTCAGCTCTCTTTCTCCAAAGAATAATTTTATCTTTGAATGCAGAGATGTTATCATTAGCCATGAAAAGTCGTGTTTTTACCTTGAAGATAAATTCAGCGCATTCGGTTTGTCAAATATATCAGCAAGTTATGCAACCCCTCCTTATACATTATAATCACCAGACCAAATCAAATCTCTGCAGTTTATCTCAGGTAGTTTTCTTTGTGGCTTCAGCTTTACGATCAGCATGATGAAGCATCACAATTTCAGAGAATCTCATTAGCACTTTACCTCGACTCAGCTAATGTGCTTCAGTGTAAAAAACTGAGCATTTGTAATCACTGCCTATTTCATTACAAATCTGCAAGAAAAGCCTCATATTTAAGCCACTAGATTTCACGTAATTGATAAATTTCTATTTGTGTCTTAAAAATATCTTTCAGTTTTGCAAAATTTCCCTGTGGAGTACACAGTGATTACTTAAACAGGAAGGGTGTGCTACTGCCTTGATTCTCATAACACTGAAATGGCATAGCCTCAGCATCGACAGTACAGACATCAATATCATGAGCACAAAAGAAGCTGTTAATATTTTCAAAAATATCAGCTCCTGTCGTAGTGGTTTTCAAATTGTCACAGATATTAATGTCTTCACACAGCTCACCATTATACAGGTGATCGTACCAATACTAACAGCACAGCTAGGCTATTAACAACAGTGTTCTCATTGAGTTTCAAAGTAAAATATGGCGACAGCTTAACTCTACAAATGAGTTCATTGAGAAGATCAGCTGAGCAGAGTAAAATTCTTTTTTACAGTCTCATTAAAAAGCGGCACCTGTTTTATTTTTGCTGATTCATTGGGTCTGAATATTGTCTTGTGCAGATCAATAGCACATGGCATTATTCTTCAAATTTTCTCCAATAGTGTTGGGCCTCTCCTTCACAAGCAATGCAATAGCTCATTTTCATTGAGGCTTCTAATAATTTTTTTGACTCAAATATAGATTTCACTAATGAAGTATTTTTTTCTATTGTAATTTTTTTTTTTTTTTTTTAATTAAGTAATGGACTTACCATTCGACTCTCGATGATTTCTTTCGAAATGTCCCAACAGCAGAGAGGATTTCATACAGTTATTGCTGAGTAACTTTTTTTTTTTTTTTTTTTTTGGTTCTTATCTGGAGCTTATAGAATCCAACTTTCTCTTTGTTCTTCTTACCAAAAATTTATCCCTGATTGGACTGTGTGAAATAAAAATTAAAAATAGTAACAAACTCACAACACAGTGTTTCTGTGAATCGTATCTGCCATACATCCATATTTCTAAGAGGAGAGAAAAAAGCTAAAAATTGGCTCTATATTTGCTTTGCTGTATTCAGTTGCTTAGTAATTATTTTTAAACAATAGGGCTTGTCATTGAATGCCCAGTTTCTCCCCTCAGCTGAAGATGCAATAAAAGACTATTTCAATGGAACTCTAATTACAAACAGCTACCTCTGGAAGGGAATACAGCAACCGTTTGTCCAGTGCAGTACATTAGTTACAAAGTTGATTTTTGTAAACAACAGCACATGACATCCTTTCATTGACTATAAGTTACAATTAGGATAGCCAAAACTGCAAATGGCCAAACCAGACAAAAATATACATGAACTGACAAGTGATTTATGGAGAAATTATGTGAATTCACTTTGGCACTGTGCTAGACCAGACAGTTTGGTTTTGATTTAGTTTTCTCAAAACACAAATTCTAGGGCATCAGAAATAAATACATGGTAAAATTTCACAATTAGCCGATAAATATTTTACTAAACACTAAGCGGATAAAAATCTGCCATTTTGGATGCAGTGTTCGAGCAGTACCGAGGTACCCCCCGTGATACTGTTCGAGGTACTCCAGGGGTATGCATACCCCCCAGTTGAGAACCACAGACTTAGTTTGCCTAGTTTAAAGCAAAATTTGGTATTTGTTTCTTGCTCGATTGCAAAATCATGGCGTGGAACCTCAACGCCACTGAAGAAACTTGTTGGTACTTGCAGCCTGTCAGCCCACTGGACAATGTAACACCATCTTTTGGAGGAAGTTCGAAACTACAACATACAACTTCTATTTATTTTGAAACTCATTAAACATGACTGCAACAGCATCAGTCTGGGAATTTCATTGTCATATATATATATACATATATATATATATATCCAAAGTATGTAAAATGCATAATCAATAAACTAAATATAATAATGGGTAAGAACCTATTCTGTTATCCTCTACGATGTCTCTTATAACTATCTATTTGTTAACATTACCATATGCTAGTTCCATATTTATATACAAAATTGCAGAGGGTACTATAGATTTTAGAATTAATTTTGGCTATTTAGTGACATTAACTACAGTTACCAGGGGGAGCTTCGATCGGTTAGGTACGCATATATGCTACACATGTGGACTTATTCTGTCTTTCTTACATTTTCTTTGCAGTGGTAAGCATTTTATATATATAAATTTATCTTATACTTATTGACTCCTATTGTTATATCTAATAACCAGGATCCCTTACTATAAGGGACGGGAAGTTACCCTCCCGGTTTTATCCTAAGTAAAACTTATGCTTCACCTTTTCTATGCTTTGTACCTTTTACTGTAATAATTCTACTTTTCATACCTCATGAACTATTAGAGTAATTCGAGGGGGATTGAGGTACTATATCTATTCTTTACTCTACTTCTGTTCGCCTTCTTTAGCTTATGCTACTATTGCTTCGTGTTACTTTTAGCGTATGCTACTAATACTTATACTTACTACCTATACGATATATAATATACCACATATGTATATGTTTAACAAAGGATGGATCTCTTTCTGCATTAGCTACGTATTATTATCTTTTTGTGAATTAGCTATCCGTCGGGCTAACAGTCATCTAGCTAGCTAACTACTAAATTGGGATATATTAATTTTAGTTAACTGTGATATATTTTGGTTTTCTGATCTAATACTACATTACCTTCATTTGGTATTGCTATCTCATACTACATAGCTCTATTCTGGACACCGTTAAGCTGGACGAGGACTACAAAAATGGATTGCCTGTTAATTATGGTTGATACATTGAGGGGGTTAGCCCTCGAAAAAGTCCCTTTCAGTGTATCTATATACCTATAATTAACGTAATTTTATTTTATATGATTTTGATATGTAAGGTTTTGCCTTATGTTATATTGCATATATATTTTTTTTCCAGGTTGCCGTAGGCGCGTATATAGGTTCTTATGTTTCTTGGGCCGTTATATTACCGGTTGGTTTCTTGGTATACACTATAACCCGCTAAATTTTGATTAAAAATACACCATTAGACTCTACCACTAAAACTAACATCTTAAATAATAAAATATATATATATATATATATATATATATATATATATATATATATAAGCTTTCCCAGAGTTAGAAGTTGTGCATGGTAGTATAGAATGTCAATGGTGCGAAATAGTTGGAACCAAAGTTGTAATGGGAGAGAGTAATTTATAGGCCAGGAGGTTAGGAGGAGGGAGTATTTTACTATTTAAGCCCCATCCTAGAAATAACAAGAATTGATGTGAATCTTTTGAATTTTTCAGTAGTATACTTAATATGAGGTGTAAAAATCAGACAATCAACAAGAATAAATTTTAAATATTTGTTTTCAGACCAGGAGAAGGGAAGATCCACTGTACTTAATTGTGGGAGTTGTCTTGTAATTTAATTTAATTTAACTTTAAACACCATCTTGCTTTTGGTCTAAGCACTATAGGGCTAATAATAATACAAAATATACATTAATGTAAAAAATACATACCTTAGAGATATCAGCTTACCTGAAGAATTAATATTCTAGTGTACACTGAATGATGTCAAGGTTTATTCTTCCTGTACCGGTTTAATCAATGTCAGTCATTACAACTTGCTTTGGACGAATTCAGTAGTCCTGAACTTACTCCTATTCTTTGCCGCCTTTTTTCACTTTCTTATTCCAAAGGTGTTTTCCTTCTGCTTGGAAATTTGCTCATATCCAGCCAGTTCCTAAAAAGGGTGACAAATCCCTCCCATCCAATTATCGTCCCATTGCAATTACTTCTACTCTTTCTAAAGTAATGGAGAAATCAATTAACACACAACCCTTAAACTACCTAGAAACCTTCCATCTGATCAACTATCGCCAGTATGGATTCTGTCAGTGTCGATCCACTGGTGATATTCTGGCTTATGTTACCCATTTATGGACTAATTCAATGGAAAGGTTCGGTGAAACACAAGTAGTTGCTCTTGACATCTCAAAGGCTGTTGATCGTGTTTGGCATAATGGTCTTCTAAACAAGCTTCCATCTTATGGTTTGCCAACTGTTTTTAGTAATTGGTTATCCAGTTTTCTCTCTGATGGCTCACTGAGGGTGATGGTAGATGGCTCTCTGTCTTCTAACTTCTCCACTAATGCCAGTGTCCCCCAAGATTCAGTTCTTTCCCCCACTCTTTTCCTCTTCTTCCATTGACTGGAAATCCTATCCATAGTTTTGCCAATGATAGCACATTGCATTCAACTTTCCATTTTGAGAAACCTTGTCCTGCTCAATCAGCTTCAACGTCTCGAAATTCTGCTACCAATTCCTTAAATGCCGATCTTCAGGTAATTATCTAGTGGGGCAAAGACAACTTAGTTGATTTCAACCCTTCTGAAACTCGGTCTTGTCTTATATCTTGCAAAAAGGATTCTTCTGCTCCTATGCTTATCTTTAGTGACACTCCGATTTCTAGGCAAAATGATATATCTCTTTTGGGGATTACCCTGACTTCTAATCTCTCTTGGCCCAAGCACATTACAAATATTGCTTCCTATGCATCTAAAAAAACTTCGTTTTCTCTTTCGCTCTCGGCGTTACTTTTCTTCCAAACAGCTGCTCACTCTGTATAAATCGCAAATCCGCCCTGCCATGGAATATTGTTCCCACATCTGGGGTGGTGCCCCCAAATCCTCTCTCAGGCTTCTTGATTCCATTCAGAAGAGAGCAGTTAGGTTAATTAATGATTCATCTGTAACAGAGTCTCTCCACTCGCTTTCTCATAGACGTACTGTTTCTGGGGCGCCTCCGTAGCCGGGTGGGAAGGAGCAGCAGTGCGTAGCACACGCTTCTTGATTAGACCGGGGTTCGAGCCCGTCACCACCAAATACGGAGGATGCGGAAAGGTCAGGGAATGACAACCGCATATCCCGGAGCAATATGGCCTTAGTTGCTAATGCTCCTAAAAACCAAATAACAAATAACTAACTGTTTGCTGCATGCCTCTTCTACAGATACTTCCATTGGCACTGTTCTTCTGAATTGGCTTCTATAATTCCCGCTCTCTCTTTCAAAACAGTCCGAACACGTGCCGCCACCAGCCAACATCGATTTACTGTCCAACTTCAAACCCACAGTTGGTTCTGTGGGTTTGAAGTTGGACAAACCCACAGAACCAACTTTTCATCTTCCTCGTTTATTCATTCAACTGTCGTTTTCTGGAACAACCATCCTTCATACGTATTTCCTGAAAATTACAATCTACAGAAGTTCAAGCCAATGTCAACAAATATCTTCTTTCATCTTTTCGACCTCCAACCCAAGCACGCTACTAAGTACTATAGGTTCTAATACCTCTCGTGTTTGGGGTTCACATAAAAAAAAAAAAAAGTTGAGCATACAAAGTGAATTTTGGAATTAATGCCATGAACTTTCCTCTAAGGATCCTAGAAGTGAAATGCTTTGTATACTATGGAGAGTAAAACAGTTAATAGAGCAACTTGAAAAGAACTGAAATCTAAAGAATTAGTTATGTTTGCATACAAGGGAGTAACAAAATTGATTATGATTGCAAGATGCTGTAATGGACAGAGTTAACAGACTAAAAGGGAAGAATAATAGTGCCACATAAACAATTAGCCTGTATGTGATATTTCATTGGTTTTAACAACCATCGGTCAACAACTGTTGATGTGATGTGATGCAAACTATTACTGAAACGTTTACAAAAAGACCAGAAAACTTGTAAAGCTGATGGAACATAGTAGGAGAGCCCTGCAAAGAATTGTCTGCTCAGAATGCAAGTCAGTATTGCAGCAGGTGCACAGACCTTCAATGAGAAGATTTGGATATGTGAGGTGCCTCCATAGCCAGGTGGGAAGGAGCAGCAGTGTGTTGCACACGCTTCTTCGTTAGACTGGGGTTCGAGCCCGTCACCACGAAATACGGAGGATGCGGAAAGGCCAGGGAATGACCACCGCATATTCCCCGAGCAATATGGCCTTAGTTGCTAATGCTCCTAAAAACCAAATAACAACAACAATTGGGATATGTGTTAGTACCAGTTCAGTGTGCCAGGGCACTGCATGATATAGGATGCAATGGTCATGCAGTCACCCACAAAGCACTGATCACCCTCTGTTGTCAGGCACCTATCCTGGTGTAAGGGGGCTACAATTCATAAACCATAGATGAATGAAACGCTGTGCTTTAGTATATCTGCACGAAACAGGAGTGATGTCATGGTATATGGCCTACCACTCTCGTCTGCCTGCTGCATGTGGTGGATGTCCAGAGAAAGCTACTGGCCAGACTATTGTCACAACAATGAGATTTGGAAAGGAGTGATGGTCTGGGGCTGTTTTTCACGGTTTGGCGTCTGACCATTGGTTGAATTGGACAAAACCATGAATGCTAAGATCTATCTAGATGTCGGATCATAGTGCGTTACCTACACTGTGGCACATGGAGAAGGTCTATACTTGTATCAGCAAACAATGCTCAGTATCATTCTGCTTGCATCATGATGGACTGGTGTCAGGATTTGAGCAACAAAAAGTTGGATTAGCCAACTCAAAGCCCTGACCTAAATCATACATAGAACCTCCAGCATGAATTGTATCATCTAGTGCATGGGAGAAGTCTGCCCAAAAAGTAGAACTGAACTGGTTGCCATTTGAAGTCGGAATGACAGAAAAATTAGAAAATATTTACAAAAACCTGTTGGAGAGTGTTCCAGGGACACTATAGGTTGTCATAAAGGCTAAAAGTTTCAGCACGTTTTACTTTTCATGTAAGTAAAGGTTATTTCTAGATTTGCAGGTTTCCAGAAAATGGGTAAAAAGTTCATATGGCACGGTATGGTCTAAGTAACTGATGTCCCTGAAACTAGCTCCAGATGTTTTATATGGCACCTCCGTAGCCAGGTGGGCAGGAGCAGCAGTGCGAAGCACATGCTTCTTGATTAGACCGGGGTTTGAGCCCATGACCACCAAATACAGAGGATGCGGAAAGGTCAGGGACTGACCACCACATATCCCCGGAGCAATATGGCCTTAGTTGCTAATGCTCCTTTAAACCAAATAACAACAACAGGTGTTTCATAGAGGATATCGTCATGTTTTCATTCACTAACTGGAAAATATGTGCACTCTGATAGAAGCATAATCACCAACAAATGAGCCCATGACCACCAAATACAGAGGATGCGGAAAGGTCAGGGACTGACCACCACATATCCCCGGAGCAATATGGCCTTAGTTGCTAATGCGCCTATAAACCAAATAACAACAACAGGTGTTTCATAGAGGATATCTTCATGTTTTCATTCACTAACTGGAAAATATGTGCACTCTGATAGAAGCATAATCACAAGCTTGATTATTGTAGAATTAGGCATTTTGGGCAATGAGTTTGCAAAGTGTATAGACCCCTCTTGTGGAATCTAGCTTCATAGGTAATGTGTCAGAACATGTTACATAATTTCCTTATGACCCAACCACAGGAAGACTATTTGATTTTTCTGAGACAGAGCCAGTGACATTACCAAAGTTTAATGCGTATTTGAAAGATAGTGGATCGGAAGAGGAGCATACCGATTTTGTGGCATTCCACGATTCCCTGATCTGATTTCTTTAGATCTCACCTCATTTGTGAACGACCAGGTGTTTGTTCCACATACGTTAGCCATTAAGGATTGAACATATGAAGCAATCAGCTACATTGACAGGAATATGTTGTGCTAAACATGAAAGGAATTGTATTATAGGTGAGACATTTGCAGGTAGCTAAAGGTCCCCATATCAAACATTAAACTAGCATCATGTTCTATATTCACAAAATGTTAGTTTTGTTAAGGTACACTGATGAGCTAAAACATTATGACCACATACCTAATATGATGTTGTTTCTCCACGTGCAACCAAAACAGCTCACATCCGGCAAGGCATGGATGCTACAAAATTTTTAAATGTGTCTTGCGGTATCTGGTACCAACTCATAACTAGCAGATCAGAGTTGCTGTTCCAACAAAAACCACAGATACTCGATGGGATTGATGTCTGGGAGATTTGGAGGCCAGGGCAATATCTGGAAGCCTTCCTTGTGTTCCGCGAACCAGTCTCAAACAATCCGGGCAGTGTGGCAAGGCACATTATCTTGCTAAAAGACGACCGCCAGAGAGGAAGACTGTTGCCATTAAAGGGCATACCCAATCAGCAATAAAGTTTAGGTAGGTGGCAGACATCAGAGTGCCCGGCACATTGATACCCTGAACCCAGAGTATCCCAGCAGAACATTGTCCAAATCATGACACTGCTGCCACCAGAGGCGCCTCCGTAGCCAGGTGAGGAGCAGCAGCACATAGCGCACGCTTTTTGATTGGACCGGGGTTCGAGCTCGTCACCACCAAATACGGAGGATGCGGAAAGGTCAGGGAATGACCACCGCATTTTGCCAGAGCAATATGGCCTTAGTTGCTAATGCTCCTAAATAAACAAGCTGCCACCGGCTTCTTTTCGTCCCACGACACACACGTACCTGGCCATCCACATGGTGCATCAGGAAACATGATTCATTGGGCCAGATGACCTTCCAATAACCCAAGGTCCGGTTTCGATGCTCACCAATTCTAGGTGCTGTCCCCGGTGAACTGTGGTTAGCATGGGCAGTCCGGAGTGGCCTCCGACTATGCAGCCCCATTTTCAGTAGTGTTCAATGTACTGTGTTGTGACAGATTACTCCCGTCACCAGCATTCCGATTACCAGCGAGTTGCGCCACAGTCATCCTTCTGTAGCCACGAACCATCCGGGACAGTCATCGCTTACCTCGGGCATTGATGAGCCGTGGTCATCCAACATCCTGCCGGTGATTCGTGGGTTTTCACTCCTCAGACCACTTTCAGTAGGTACTAACCACCGCTGACCACGAGCATCCTACCAACCGTGCCGTTTCGGATATGCTCTGACCCTGTTGTCTGGCCATTACAGTTTGGCCTTTGTCAAACTCGCTTAAGTCCACTGCCTTTCCAATCTGAAGAACAACAGTAACACTAATTAAAGGAGCACAGTATCAGGTGTGTTTTATACTGTGTCCTGACTCGTGCATGTGCCTTAATTCACCTGCAGTTGCTTCGATTTGCATAACAACTTGCTGATCAATGTTTTGGCTCATCGGTGTATATGGAGACTATAGTCTGTTACTTTTATCTACAGAAGTAATTACTTAACTAGAAGAATATACTTAACTTATTTAAATATCGCTTCAATCGCTAGCCAACATCTTAGTATGTTTGTTATTTTATGTAAAAATTAATATTCCTTAATTTTAGAAACATGAGCATACTCTGAAATAAACTTTCGAACTGAACATGACTTCCTGTTAAACTTGCTCTTGTTCAGAGTGTGGTTGATGGAATAAAGTTTCAGCTGGCATTGTGGAAGTGGAAAGTTTAAATAAATTTAAGGGTGGCTTAGACAAACTTTGAAGACAGGTGAGGTGGGTAATGTAATTACTGTTACTTAATCTACATTTCTTCAGAAAAATTAAAATGTTTTTCATGAATATTTTATGGTGAACAGTGTCGCCAAAGGCGAATATTTGATCTAATAGGCATCCTGGCATGATAATTCCAAATATCTGATAGAAATCAATCTACCACCTTATAGAGCTGCACATTATGCAAATTATTGATGATTATAAAACACTGGTTGTGGCCACATCACTTCATTTCCGTTTTTGGCTTTCTCAGTGGGATAGGTGCATCTTCAGTACAAGTCATTATCATTTACATGATTCTTTGAGATGGCGTGTCATTGGATAACTTGAAGTCAGGCAGTCGAAGGTGGACATGGCTTAATGTGACACATCTTGGCACTATGGGAGCAGTGTCAGGAACCATTACAGGAAGAGCTGTCCAAGGGCTATATCATCCAGAGCAGACTGCTATCTGACTAACAGCAAGATGTACCTACAATGTCCTGTCATCAGCTCTCTCTGGAAGTTGGTGCAGCCATCGGTGAAAACATTTCCAACTAGACTGTCAAGAAGGCTCGATTCAAGTGGTATCTATGCAAGAAGCCAGTGGTTTGTATCCCCTTAACCCCAAACCACTGCTTTTTTTTTTTGTTAGTTTTTGTCGCATCGGCTTCTGTGACCATATTGCACCTCCCAAGGTTTTAGAATTTTGTACTCTGATCCAAGCCCGAGGCGGGATTCGAACCCGCGACCTTTGGGTTGCCAGGCAGGCATTTTATCCACCCGGCTAGCCTCGTCAGCCCAAACCACTGCAGAGCATGTTAAAGCATGCTATGACATGTGACTTAGGGCCTTGACAAATTGGGTACAGCCCTGTTCTCTGATGGGTCCTGTTTTAGAGCACAAACAGATTCTGTACAATATTTCATTCGAAGACACCATCCCTCCAACATAATTAAGACAGGCAGCATTCTCTTGTGGCGGAATAGTGAACAATGGCTACACCCCTCCATATTTTAATAGGGGGGGATACCATAAATGTTGAGAAGAACATGTACTGAGAACAGAATTTGAAGTGTTATGTGCAAATTTTTAGGGATGCAACGGGCCCAGATTTTTTTTCCTGCACTAAAACACCACTGCACATAGAACATATTGGAACTGAAGATATCCAGTGACTTCTGTGGCCAGCACAGAAGTTCATTGTTATTCTATGGTAAACTACCATACCAAATTTTGGCCTGCTTCAACGCAAGCTCCACCAGTTACACCACATTTTTTGTGTTCTGTTAATTTTGCAGTGTACACCGATGAACCAAAACATGACCAGCGATTTGTTATGCAAATCGAAGCAACTGCAGATGAATTATGGCATGGGGTGTGCCACGGTATAAAAAACACCTGATACTCTGCTCGATTAATCAGTGTTACTCTTGTTCTTTAGATGGGAAAGGCAATGGACTTAACCGAGTTTGACAAAGGCCAAATTGTAATGGCCAGACAACTGGGTCAGAGCATATCTGAAACGGCATGGCTGGTGGGGTGCACACAATCAGCCGTGGTTAGTACCTACTGATAGTGGTCCGAAAACGGAAATCCCACAAACCGCTGGCGAGGTGTTGGATGACCATGGCTCATCAATGCTCGAAGTTGGCGAAGGCCCTCCCAGATGATACGTGGCAACTGTAGCACAACTAGCTGGTAATTGGAATGCTGATGGGAGTAATCTGTCACAACACAGCACATCGAACCTTATTGAAAATGGAGCTGCACAGTTACATGGTGCCTCCGTAGGCAGGAGCAGCAGTGCGTAGCACACGCTTCTTGATTAGACCAGGGTTCTTGCCCTGACCAAATACGGAGGAAGCAGAAAGGTCGGGGATTGACCACCGCATATCCCCGGAGCAATATGGCCTTAGTTTCTAATGCTCCTAAAAACCAAATAACAACAACAGCGTAGCCTCATGCCGCTCCAGGTGCTCATGCTAACCACGGTTCAACAGCATGTACAATAGGCACGTCAGCATTGAAACTGGACCTTGAGTGATTGGAAGAAGGTAGTCTGGTCCGATGAATAACATTTCCTGTTGCACCATGTGTACGGCTGGTACGTGTGCATCATTTACCTGAAGTGATGCTGCTTGGATGCACAGTGGGATGAAACAAGCTGGTGGTGTCATGCTTTGGGTGATAGCCTGCTTGGATATTCCGGGTCCAGTCATCCATGTGCCAGGCAATCTGATGTCTACTACCTATCTAAACATTGCTGACTAGGTACACCCTTTCATGGCAACTGTGTTCCCCTATGGTGGTGCCGTCTTTCAGCAGAATAATGCGCCATGCTACACTGCCCAGATTGTTTGAGACTGGTTCACGGAACACAAGGAAGACTTTCAGGTATTGCCCTGGCCTCCAAATCCCACGGACATCAATCTCATCGAACATCTGTGGTTTGTGTTGGAACAGCAACTCTAGTTTGCGGCATCTCAACCACGGACCTTACAGGAGTTAAAGGATCTGCTGGTTATGAGTTGGTACCAGATACCGCAAGACATTTAAAAATCTTGTAGCATCCATGCCTCACCGGGTATGAGCTGTTTTGGCTGCATGTGGAGAAACAACATCATATTAGGTATGTGGTCATAATGTTTTGGCTCGTCGGTATATCTTCTAATATTAATTAAACATAATCTCGATCTTTACCACACTTCAAATGCAGCTAAATCCCATTGTATTTCACATTTGATTTATGAAGCATGAAAAAATTCCAGCTGGAATTGCAGATAAGTTGAAAGACCATTTGAACCACAAGTGATAAGTGATGAATTGCACTGCTATAAATTGGTGACAGATCATTCTTGTAAAAAAAGTATATGGGGGAGATTACTGAAGCTGGGTGATGCAAGGCTCAAGCAGCAGACGGTATATATTTCCTTTTATACCAATAAGGGATGAATGTGAGTGCGTCATCCAATTTAAAATGTCAGCGAATTGAAATTGTCATTTGACTCCAAGGAGATTGCACTAGACTGGAGAAGCACTGGCATCTTGCCAATCCACAGGTGTTAACAGACATGATTGGCAACTACAGACCAGTGAGATTGACTTCAGTATGGAGAAATCATGGAGTCAGATTAAAGAAACAGTACAAGGCGATCTTCATTAAATTGGTATCCTTAATGGAGCAACAAGGATTCCTGAAAGAAAAGTCAATATTTGGATGCAAGAAACAACTTGGATTTCGGTAAAGCTTTTGATATGGATCCTAGCAGGGCCGAATTTCCCATCAGGCACTATTAGATACAGTGCCTAGGGCCTACGAAGGAAGGGAAAAATAGAACAACAGTTCACTCTTTTCACTGACTAACGAAAAATGAGCTGAGAAAACATGCGCAATCGACTCTAGGGGCTTCAATTCAAAAGGCATAGGTATTGAATTGAAGTGGTTTGAGGTGGTTTATCATTTATTCCAGTTAAAACTTGAGTCACATTAACTGACGTGATTCCCAGTCAACGTGTTAAAATAGAAGCAACATTCCCCCCCCCCCACCTTTTAAGCACATTTCGGAATAAAAGTGCCTTGGGCCTACGAACACCAAAAACCAGCCCTGCATCCTACTAAAAGAGCTTTTATTTGAACGAGAAAATTACAACTAAAGGCAAGGGAGAGAGTGAGGGTAGTCTTAGTAATCGTGACATGCGATGCAAACATATGAGCTTATGTAGCATCAGCCAAAAAAAAAAAAAAAAAAAATTCACACAACCATTCCCTCTATTTGTCCCAAATTTTCTAGATCCTGTTGCAGTACCACACTGCCGTTACTGCCATTAGCAACCCTGCCAACCTTTGTATCATCCGCAAACTTTGACACTAAGCCTGGATATACGTTCATCAATATCATTGATAAATATACAAAACAACAGTGGATCCAATAACGAACCCTGTGGGATTCCATTAATAACAGTCCATGAAAAGCTGTGCCCATTGATTACCGTCCTCTGTCTTCTCCCACTCAACCATCCTTTTATCCATTGTAGCAACCTCCGTAGCCAAGTTGGTAGGAGCAGCAGTGCGTAGCACACACTTCATGATTAGACCAGGGTTCGAACCTGTGACCACCAAATATGGAGGATGTGGAAAGGTCAGGGAATGACCACCTCATATCCGTGGAGCAATATGGCCATAGTTGGTAATGTTCCTTAAAACCAAACGACAACAGAGTTTGGCAAACATTTCACAAGTTGCACATTTTTTGAGGCTGTGATACGTTGGAGATTCGCCCCTCTCATTTCTCTCCCGAATCACAGAACTCCTGCTACTTTCTACCCGTTGCTTTGCTGCTCTACTCTGGGACATGATATTTTAAATTAATAAGATCAATAAATTTAATTAATTGTCAATACTACACTATCTAATAGAATCCTAAATGCGGTGATGCAAGCCCGGGCGGTTTTCAACCGTCAGAAAATATTTGCAATTAAAAGGCATTTAAATTCAACCCTACGAAAAGGCAAATCGTTTTATGACTCTCAGCACACAGGAATTCCTAAAACACTGGACCTTGAACTGTGGATGGACCACATTGCACCGTTCTCAAACACTGTGGCTCCGATGCACCTAGGCAACTTACCCATCAACAACGTCCCTACTGATATGCTCGCCACCGTTCGCATCACCAGGAAGCAGCTTATAACTGCTATAAATGGATTGCCACCCACTGCAACTGCAGGCCCCGATCTTGTGCCACAATTCATGATTAAATGTCTTAGCTCGTTTATCATCGATCCTCTATCAATTTTTAACCGTGTATTAACGTAGCACTACTTCCCCCCTCTCTGGAACAAATATGCTGTGAGGCCATACCCTAAATGCCAATCTGCAACCCTCATTAAACAGTTAAGGCCAATCTCTCACTCTTCCAGCCTCTTGAAGCTCATGGAGAAGACATTACTTTGCATCATCACCAATCAAATCATGCCTCACAAACCCCCACAGATTCATTATGGCATTCCAGGTAGATCCACAGTCACCAATTTAACATCGATAACCAACACCATTCTCAGTGCACTAGAAGCTAAAGCAGAGCTTTCTGTCACCTACATCGACCTGGAAGCTGCTTTCGACTCTATCAGTATCCCCTCACTTGTTCGCCTCCTAGAAAACTACTTCTACATAAAAGGTGACATGTTGTGGTTTATCACAGCCCTGCTCTCTGACAGAAGCATTCTTCTTAAAGCGGAACAACACACAATCTGGAGAAAGATCACTGCGGGAGTTCCCCAAGGTGGAGTTCTCTCCGGAGCATTATTCACTTCAGTTATTCTTCCGTTTGTGCAATAGAGAGAAGACATACTCTGCTATGCCGATGATATTAAGATATGTACTCAGATTAACCCCGGCAAACATCTCTCAAGCATCAATAAAAAGATCTGTGAAAAGTTACATAACTTAGAATCCTATCTCCATCAATTTGGCCTCCTCATTAACCCTGACAAATCAGCCCAAACTGTCTTTTCTCTGAAGCGCTAACCCACTGAAATCCAAGCTTTTCTAGACGGCATTCCTTTCCCAGTGGTCAAGATGCATACAGACTTGGCAGTCGTCTTCGACTATAAACTGAGCTTCAACCCCAACATTGACAACCTCACAGCAAAATTCTGTCAAATGCGCTGGACCACAAAACAACAACTGCTCCACGTTAGGGATCTGGATGTGACTCGTCGATACGTATACACCTCAGTATACTCCGTCGTACTGTATGCCTCGGAAATTTGGGGGTCCGCGGCCCCTACCAGCATCAAGCGCGTGTACTCCGCCGAATACTGGCTCCTTCGTTGGATCACGCAAAAACATCGTCGTCCACTCCAGCAAAGACCAACTGCGATGGCGAGTCACTTCATTTTGCCCGACTTCCAGATCTTGTATTTGAAAAACGCCTCGTTCTCACTGTCAAGATGACAACCGGAATGGTCTCGGAGCCAAGCATCTGGGAACTGTGAGGCTGGAGGATCCCTCTACCCGGACTGAGGTCAGCTCACTATAACAGACTAGCGCTCAGTGATCGCCTTCTCCCCAGGGAGATGCTCCCCACAATCCTTTCAGTTGACGGCGACCTCTGTAGGTTTGTGAAGGATCGGAGGTACCGAAGATTGATCTTTAAGAGCTTGGCCACGCAAAGTGCACATTGATAAGGGCAGCATAATAATGCCCAATATATTGTAAATAATGTTCAAAGCACGACGTCTTTATGAATGTGTCGTAAATAAAGTGAAGAATATCTTTATCAATGTAAATATTAATATAACATAATGTAAATATGAATATTTTTATTATTTCGTTGTAAATACTGTCAAAAGCATATATCCTGTAAATAATCTGACACTGATTCTATTTTATCGTTGGCTCTGGGGGATGAGTCCGAACTGCGATATGGACCCCGTCTCCCCAAGGCTATTTGTCCACCAACCAATGTAAAACCCATGGCATTGCTGCTGTGAAGGGTCTATTATATATACCATGTTTGTATACAATAAAGATTATATATATATATATAGATATAAATGCAGAACAACCTTTCTAGTGTCAGTTAAGCGTACAAACCGTAGCAAGAATGGGGAAAAGGAGTGATTTAACTGACTTCGAACGTGGCATGGTAGTAGGTGCAAGACGTGCTGGACAAAGCATCTCTGAAACGGCAGTTCTCCTCAACTTTTCACTCAGCACAGTTTCAAGGGTGTATCGAGAATGGTGCCAGGAATTGAAAACATCCTGTCAACGGCACTCCTATGGATGAAAATCGCTTGTTGATGAGAGTTGTCAGAGAAGGATGGCTAGGATTGTGAAAGCAAACAGACTGGCTACAATGTCGCACATCACGTCAGAATACAACCATGGACCGCAGAACAAAATATCGCAACGGATCATTAGTCGTACTTTGTCGCGAATGGGCTACAACAGCTCACGGCCACATCGTGTACCTTTGTTATCAATGAAGAACAAGAGAGCACGCCTCCTGTGGGCACAGCAACACCAGCACTGACTATCGAGGATTGGAAAACAGTTTTTTGTTCTGACGAGTCGAAGTTCCTGGTGCATCATGTTGATGGAAGGAACAGAAATTTGCGAAAACAACATGAATCCATGGACCCGTCATGTCTGACGACTACTGTGCAAGCTGGTGAGGCAGTGTTATGGTGTGGGTATTGTTTTCTTGGCCCACCTTGGGTCCATTGTTACGCAAAGATTCACGTCTGAATGTCACATTGACCTAAATATCGTTGCTGACCAAGTGCATCCGTTCATGTTGACAGTTTACCTCCGTCATATGGTTACTTCCAGCAGGATAATGCGCCAGTGCACAAAGCCGGAATTACTATGGAATGGTTCCATAGTAATTCCGGCTTTGTTTAGTAATTTGAAGTGTATTCAGGAGCATGACAATGACATTTCTTTGCTGCAGTGGCTGGCTCAGTTCCTTGGATTTCAATCCTATTGAACATCTTTGTGATGAGCTGGATTGAGTTGATCGCTGCAGGTCTATACCTTCATCGAATCTCAAGGGACTGCGTGACACACTCATGTCTGCACGGTAATCCATTCCTGCACGACGTTTTCAGCATCTTGTTCAATCCATGCCTAGACGAATTCAGGCTGTTTTGAAGGCTCAACACGCTACTAGGTAGGTGTATCTAATAAAGTGGCAACACAGTGTATATACATACACTGAACCAACAGAATTTATGGGCTCCTGGGCAACTCGACGCTGTCACCCCTCTAGCTAGTGGACGAACCCACTGCTCGGGCACTTTATAGGTACACTACATTCATATAGACTTAAAGATTTTCATTAATTTTTGGTTTTTGATGCCAATTTCAAAGAAATTCGGTAATTCGATGTCAGTATGGATAAACATCATGAGCCGCAATAGGTTATGGAAGCCGCTTACTTTCCAGAGTCCCATTGCTAACACCACGACACAGGACTCTATGCCTGAACTGGACCAAAGAACATCGGTACTGGACTTTTTTTTTTGTTATGATTGGAGACGGGTATCCTTGTCCGATGATTCCCGTTCACAGTTGTTTCGAACGTACGACGGAATGAGGCGTTCAGGCAAGTGGACGGTCGGTAATGATTTGAAGTGTATTCAACTGGCACATTGGGACCTCTGGTACGTCTAGACGCATCTCTGAATGATCCAGATTATGTGTCCAACCTTGCAGACCATATGCATCCCTTCATGGCCATTTTACACCCACAGGGCAATGGATTCTTCCAGCAGGAAAATGCGCCTTCCCACTGAGTGATGGTGACTAGAACATGGTTCAAGGAGCAAACCGCATATTTTAGCAAAATTATTATTATTGTTTTTATTCATATGGTGCAAGGAAGCCAGAGGCTAATGCTGCACCAGCCAAAAAAAAAAAAAAAAAAAAAAATTCCTCAGATACCCTGAGAGAGAGAGAGAGAGAGAGAGAGAGAGAGAGAGCTCCCTGGGTGTGCCAAACCCATATTCATCAGATGTGATCCCCAGCCTCCCAGTTCACACGGACATGAACCCTGGGAGCAGCTTTGGAATGCTGCGGAAAGGTCCATTAGAGCTTTGGATCCTCTGCTCAGGAATTATGATCAACGGTGCAGCAAGCACGGATGGAAATACCAGTGAACTTCTTTCGTGAACTAGTGGATTCAATGGCTCGCAGTGTTACTGACCTTAACCGGGCAAAAGGCAGGCCTACCCGTTACTAGCTAGGGCCCACGATTTCTGTCAACTCAGTAAGTATATATCTCATCATCATCAGCCATTTTCAATCCAATGCAGGATGAAAGCCTATCCAGCAACTTTTCAGTTCCTCCTGTTTTTTGCAATGGCCATCCATTTACTATCCACAAATTATGAATTTTATCTATCCAGCTCCTCCATTGTCTTCCAAGTTTTCTTCTAGCTCCTCTTGAGTACCATTCTTTTATTTTCTTAGTTCATCTGTCAATCATGTCTTCGATCTATATGTCCTGCCCAACACCATTTTAGTTCTTTAGTTTTGATAAGGAATGTCCTTTACTTGAGTTTGCTGCCTAATGCATGTTTCTCTTCTTATCTAACAGTTTGATTCCCAATATAATTCATTCCATTCTTTGCTGTGTAGTTCTCAGCTTCTCTTCCATTCTTTTGGTGAGTGCCCAAGTTTCACTTCCATAAATCATGGTGGGGAGTATACATTGGTTCATTATTTTACGTTCCAGACAAACTGGGATATTGCTCCTCAGTATGTGACTATATTTCCTGAATGCTATCCATTCAGAATTTATTTTTCACTTGACTTCCAGCATTTATCATTATTACAGCTAATAACTTGTCCCAGATAAGTATATGATTCCACCTTTTCAATTAGTGCTCCTTCAATCATTATGTCCCTTTATGTGGCATATTTGTTCATCATAACTTTTGTTTTAGCCATATTTTTTTTTAATGAAAACCCAAACACGAAAGGTATCAAAACCTATAGTACTTAGTACCGTGCATGGGTTGAAGGAGAAGTATGGGGGGAGGGGGGTGCTGGAAACTTTGCTCTGGAGACTAAACATGGGTTTCACCACTTCAAGCCTCCAATAAGCAAAGTGGTGGTATTTCACCAGTTGATGAAAGTCATCCAAAATCCTTACTAACTCTGCATTACTGATAAAGATTTTCTTCTAATTCTTTGGGATCGTGGCTTATGAACACAATGTCATCTGCAAATCCTAAATGGTTTAGGGACTCTCCATTCAGAGAGTGAATATCATCTTTTAAGGGCACAGTAGAGCGAATATCATCTTTTAGGGGCACAAAAGGTGGTATAGTTGTACACGTTGGCACTAATGATATTAAGAGTAGAAGACCGGCAGAATTACTTAACAAGTACAGGTCACTGTTGAACAAAAGCCGAGAATTAGGGTTGAATTTGAAAGTGTCTGCAATTCTGCCCAGACACGATAGGAGGGAGTATATGATGAGAGCCTTGTCGATCAAATCGGCCCTGGAAAGATTGTGCAAGGCTCAAGGGGTAGAATTTTTTTCAGCCTGGACTGTACTTGTTAACAGGAGAGATTGCTTCTACAGGGATGGGATACACTTAAATAGAAAGGGTGCAAGAATATTTGCTGATGCTATCGAGGCATCGTTAGGTGGGCCGGAAAATTGCTAGCTTGGGGGGAGACAAAGACCAGTAGATTGACAGTAGCCACTGGCAGAGGTGAAAGAGATTCTTGCACTGCTTCTATTAGAATGAGCAGAAGCCTGAAAAACAAGATGCATGATATTTCAGAGACTGCTGGGAGCCATTGCGGTACAAGTAAACACTTGGGTTGTGTTAGGGTAGCTAAGAATAGAAACAGGTGCAGGTATACTTGCATGTACACCAATGCTAGGAGTTTAGTAAATAAATTTGATGAATTTGAGGTATTGCTCAAAACATCAAAGGCAGTCTAATATGGGATATCAGAGACGTGGTATAAGGGATGCAGAACTGGAATTTGGGGAGTACAACGTCTACAGAAAGGATGGACAGGATAGGAAGGGAGGAGGGGTTATGCTATTAGTTAAGAAACACATAAAAACCAAGGAAGTGAAGCCAGTCGACATTGCTGGACAGTGCAGTGTTGAGTCAGCTTGATGTGACATAAGCATTGGGAGATCAAAATTGAGAGTAGGAGTGTGCTATAGGCCTAATGACTCTGATGAGTATAATAAGAAACTGTACAGGGAAATAGAGTGGGTCAGTAAATCAGAGAGTCTTATAATGGGAGATTTTAATTTCCCAGATATTGACTGGAATTTGGGGGCTGGTCACTCACACACTAACAGGGCTTTTGTGGATTTATTGGATGATTGTTTTCTACATCAGCATGTTCGGGAGGCAACTAGAGGGAGTAATACTCTTGATTTGATTATCAGCAGTGATTCTTCATGCATTAAGAATCTGCAGATAAATGAACCACTAGGTGGCAGTGATCACAGTGTGCTGAAGTGGGATTTTCTCAAAGAGGTAACTACCATTAGGGGTAAAGGGAAGGGTTATTGCTTCCGTAAGGGCGACTACGATGGACTGAGATAGTATTTAAATTCTATACAGTGGGACCAACTGATGATGTCACCAACAGCAAATTCAAAATGGGAAGCATTCAAAGAACTTATCTTGGAAGCTACTAGGCTTTACATACCAACTAAGAAATATTGTTCAAGGTTTAGGCCAAAATGGATATCAGATGAACTAATGAGGCATAAGGCAGAGAAGAAAAATGCATGGGATACTTACAAATTAACACATGACACAGAAGCCTATGATAGATACAAGTTGATATGCAACCAAGTTACAAAGGAGGTTAGGCAGATTACGAGAAATCCTTTGCAAGGGATGCAAAGAAAAACAGCAAAGAGTTCTTTACTTATGTAAACTCTAGAAGGAAGGGGATGAATCAGATTGGTCCACTTGATATTGATGGGTCAAGTGTTGATGATCCTGCTCAGGTAGCTAACAAACTGAATGAATATTTTGCATCGACATTCACACATGAGGAGTTATTCTGCGAGGGGAATGCCAGAGGTGTATTCAACTCTAGCAGTAAGCTACAGAATCTTGAAATAACTGGGAGTAAAGTGGAGGAGAAATTGTTGAAGATAAACACAAGAAAGGCACCCGAGGTGGATGGGATCTATCCAGTTATTAGCATTAGCATTAGCAGAGGCATATGATGCAAGAAAGCAAGCTTATTCAGCATCAGCCAAAAAAAACAAAAAAAAAAAAAAAAAAACCCACTCCCATTTCACCCCTCCGTTCGTTCGAAATACCTGTCCAGTTGAGCTTTAAATTTGTTTAGGCTATCAACTTCAACAACCAGTGATGGAAGTCGGTTCCACCAACCAACCACCCGCTGGCCAAAGGCAAATTTCCGCACATCTATCCGACATCCGTCCTTCCTCAATTTGAATTTATGCCCTCTGAGGTGATTATTCTGAGAAAGATGAAGAATCCCATTGGCATTGAGCATGCTCAAACCATTCAAAGCCTTATACACCTCTATCAGATCACCTCGCCGGTGCCTAGTCTCCAGACTCTGTAATTTGCAAAACTTAAGCCTTTCTTCGTAAGAGCACCCCTTTGTTCCATTCACTAATCTTGTTGCCCTTCTCTGTACCCGTTCCAGCAGCTCTACATCCTTCTTGAAATGAGGCCTCCAGACCTGTATACAGTACTCAAGATGTGGCCTTACCATTGCCTTATACAAGGGAATAATCAGCTCCTTATCCCTGCTAGAAAAATTCCTGTATATCATTGACAAGACACCATGAGCTACTCTTGCAGCTCGTCTGCACTGCTCAGAGAACTCCATATCTGCCTGCACAATTACCCCCAGGTCCTTTTCATTCTCCACCACTGTCAGTGTAGTACCGCAGAGTTGATACGTTGCTCTGGGGTTACTGTTTCCCATATGCAGCACTTTACATTTGTCGATGTTAAACCTCATTTGCCACCTCTCAGCCCATCTGTTCAACCTGTCCAGATCCTGTTGCAGCAGCATAGCGTCAGTATTGTCCTTAACGACCCTGCCAACCTTTGTATCATCTGCAAACTTGGACATTAAACTTGATATCCCATCATCAGTATCATTCATAAACACCGAAAACAACAACGGACCCAACACTGAACCTTGAGGAACTCCACTAATAACATTAGTCCACGTTGAGCAGTGTCCATTGATTACCACTCTCTGTCTTCTGCCACTCAACCATCCCCTTATCCATAGCAGCAATTTGCCTCCAATGCCACACTGCTCCAATTTGTGCAGCAGTCTTCCATGTGCAACAGTATCAAAAGCCTTTCTAAGATCCAAATATATAATATCAAAGTTATTCCCTGCATCCAGTTCTTTTGTGACTACATCATAGTATCCAATCAAATTGGTCAGGCAAGACCTGCCCTTAACAAAACCATGCTGCGTCTGAGCTATAACTGAATTCTTGTCTAGATGATCCTGCAGTGCTTCTTTAACCAGTGCCTCCATTAATTTACCTGGAACAGAAGTTAAACTAACAGGTCTATAATTACTTGTGTCAGCCTTTGAACCTCCTTTGTGAATTGGGGTCACATTTGCACATCTCCAGTCCATAGGTACCTCCCCTGAGTCCAAGGAAGCTCTCATAATTATGGCTAAGGGTTTGCTTACTTCCTTTGCTGCCTCCTTTAATATAACTGGATAGATCCCATCCACCCCAGGTGCCTTTTTTATGTTTATCCTCAACAATCTCTCCTCCACTTTCCTCTCAGTTATTACAAAATCATCCAGCTCACTGCCAATGTTTACTTTACCTACATCATTCTCCTTCCTGAATAACTCCTCATGCGTGAATGTAGATGCAAAATACTCGTTTAGATTGTTAGCCACCTGAGCAGGATCCTCAACTGTTGAACCATCAATATCCAGTGGACCAATCTGATTCATCCCTTTCCTTTTCGAGTTCAAGTATGTAAAGAACTCTTTTCTGTTTTTCTTTGCATCCTTTGCCAAGGATTTTTCATAGTCTGCCTTTGCCTGCCTAATCTCATTTGTGACTTGGTTACAGACCAACTTATATCTATCATAGGCTTCCATGTCACCCATTAATTTGTATGTATCCCATGCATTTTTCTTCTCTGCCACATGTCTCATTAGTTCATCTGACATCCATTTAGGCCTAAACCTTGAACAATATTTCTTAGTTGGTATGTAAAGCCTGGTAGCCTCCAAGATTAGTTCCTTGAATGCTTCCCATTTTGAGTTTGCTGTTGGTAACATCATCAGTTGGTCCCACTGTATAGAATTTAAATACTGTCTCAGACCATCATAGTCGCCTTTACGAAAACAAAAACCCTTCCCTTTACCTCTGATGGTAGTTACCTCCTTGAGTAAATCCCACTTCAACACACTGTGATCACTGCCACCTAGTGGTTCATTTATCTGCAGGTTCTTAATGCATGAAGAATCACTACTGATAATCAGATCAAGAGTATTGCTCCCTCTTGTTGCCTCACGAACATGCTGATGTAGAAAACAATCATCCAATAAATCCACAAAAGCCTTGCTAGTGTGCGAGTGACCAACCCACAAATTCCAGTCAATATCTGGGAAATTAAAGTCCCCCATTATAAGACTCTCTGATTTACTGGCCCACTCTATTTCCCTGTACAATATCTTATTATACTCATCTGAGTCATTAGGCCTATAGCACACTCCTACTCTCAATTTTGATTTCCCTATGCTTTTGTCACACCAAACTGACTCGACTCTGCCCTGTCCATCGATGTCGACTGGCTTCACTTCCTTGGACTTTATGTGTTTCTTAATTAATAGCATGACCCCTCCTCCCCTCCTGTCCCGTCTATCCTTTCTATACACATTGTATTCCCCAAATTCCAGTTCCGCATTACTTATATCTGTGTGACACCACGTCTCTGATATCCCAACAATATCTGCCTTTGATGTTTTGAGCAATACCTCAAATTCATCAAATTTATTGACCAAACTCCTAGCATTGGTGTACACGCAGGTATACATGCACCTGTTTCTATTCTTAGCTACCCTAACACAACCCATGTGTTTACTTGTACCGCAATGACTACCAGCAGTCTCTGAAATATCCTGCATCCTGTTTTTCAGACTTCTGCTCATTTCAATAGAAGCAGTGCAAGAATCACGTCCACCTCTGCCACTGGCTACTGTTAATCTATTAGTCCTTGTATCCCCCCCAACTAGCAGTTTTCCGACCCACCTAACACTGCCTCGACAGCATCAGCAAAAATTCTTGCACCCTTTCTATTTAAGTGTATCCCATCCCTGTAGAAGCAATCTCTCCTGTTAACAAGTACAGTCCAGGCTGAAAAAAATTCTACCCCTTGAGCCTTGCACAATCCCTCCAGGGCCGAATTGATCGACAAGGCTCTCATCATATACTCCCTCCTATCGTGTCTGGGCAGAATTGCAGACACTTTCAAGTTCAACCCTAATTCACGGCTTTTTATCAACAGTGACCTCTACTTGCTAAGTAATTCCGCCGGTCTCCTACTCTTAATATCATTAGTGCCAACGTGTACAACTATATCACCTTTTGTGCCCTTAAAGGAAGGAGGCAGCAAAGGAAGTAAGCAAACCCTTAGCCATAATTATGAGAGCTTCCTTGGACTCAGGGGAGGTACCCATAGACTGGAAATGTGCAAATGTGACCCCAATTCACAAAGGAGGATCAAAGGCTGACACAAGTAATTATAAACCTGTGAGCTTAACTTCTGTTCCAGGAAAATTAATGGAGGCACTGGTTAAAGAAGCACTGCTGGATCATTTAGACAAGACTTCAGTTATAGCTCGGACACAGCATGGTTTTGTTAAGGGGAAGTCTTGCCTGACCAATTTGATTGGATACTATGATGCAGTCACAAAAGAACTGGATGCACTACACAAATTGGAGGAGTGTGACATTGGAGGCAAATTGAGGAAAGACAGATGTAGGATAGACGTGCGGAAATTTGCCTTTAGGCAGCGGGTGGTTGGTTCGTGGAGCAGACTTCCATCATTTGTCGTGGAGGTTGATAGCCTAAATAAGTTTAAGGCTCAGCTGGACAGGTCTTTTGAACGAACAGAGGGGTGAAGTGAAAGTGAGTTTTTTTTTTTTGGCTGATGCTGCATAAGCTTGCTTTCTTGTATCAAATGCCTCCACTAATGCTGATACTAATGGTAAATTCACATTGACTGCTTTCTGCGAACAGTCTAATCTTCTGAAAGCTTCCTCAAGGGCAGCAGTAATCAACTTCGGAGATATTGTGTCTCCTTGTCAAACTCCTTTCTCAATTTTAAATTTGCTACTGTCTTAGTGTAGTGTAATAAATGAGGTAACATTATTATTTATTTTCTTCCAAATCATATTAAAATGGGGTATCTATGCCTCTTCTTTCCAGTGCCCGAAACATTGCATTGCCTTAAGCTGTGTGGAGTCAAATGCCTTTTCATAATCCACAAATGGCAGGCATAATGGTGTTTTATATTCATTTGCTTTCTCCATTAGATGCGATATTACCTGAAGGTGATCCATAATTGAGAATCAAGTGTTCTTTCTAATCTGTTAGTACAGATCCTTGTGAACAACTTGTAGATGTGGGATAGCAAGCTAATTGGTTTATAATTTCCAATTTCTGATTTATCTGCTTTCTTATGCAGCAAATCTATGATTGCATTATTATACTCCTTAGGCATCACACCTTTTCTAATGCATTTTGTGAAGAGTCTTGCCAGTTTTTGTATCATGTCTCTTCCTTCAAATTTTAACACCTCTACAGTAACTTTATCTTCTTCTGCGGCTTCCTGATTCTACATTTTCTTCAACGCTTGTTCTACTTCATCAGGAAGAATATCGGGTATGTCATACGTGTTACTAATTTGAGATCCATCTTCGCCACTGGTGGCATCATTCCGTCGCTCCTTGTATAATTCTCTATAGTAGCTTTCTGCTATGTGAATTATTCCTTCCCTGCTATTTATAAGTACACCATCGCTATTCTTCAGTTTCAGTATTATTTGTATTTCTGCTCATGGCTGCTGATTGAAGTCCTTTGTTTTCCCTTAATGCTTGTGCTACTTTTTTTGTGTTAAATCTTCTTATGTTGTCTCTGAGTCTCTTTCTAGTGGCTTTGCGTAATTCAGTATACTCAATTTTCTCCTTGTAAGCGTTTATCTTGCTCTTCCTTTGTCCTTCGGTTCATCATGACAAGTGTTTCTTGACTAATTTTTCCTTCTTTGGATTTCTTTTTACCTACAGGTTTCTTGGGCTTTATCACTTTCAGAAAGTTATAATATTCTTCGTCGATATCTTGTTCCTGAGCATTCTGCAGATGGTGAAACCTGTTCTTAAGTTCCAGTACATACTGCTTTTTCTCCTCTTCTGCTATCTCATAATAACACCTCGTATTATTTACTCGAGTCAGTTTTTTCCTTTCTTTTCTTACGTCTATATCAAATGTGAATCTTATCATTCTGTGTTGACTTCCAACCTTGTTGAGGTTGGTAACATCATTCAGATATATCTTCTCTTAGTGAGGATGAAGTCGATTTCATTAGTTGTTAATCCATTTGGACTCTTCCATGTCCACTTCCTGTTCTTGAAAAAAGTGTTCATTTCTGACAATCCTCGAGATGTGTCTGGAGACTAGGCACATGCGAAATGATCTGATTGAGGTGTATAAATCCGATGGGATTCTTCCTCTTGCTCAGAATAATCACCTGAGAAGGCATAAATTCAAATTGAATAAAGACAGATGTAGGACAGACGTGCGGAAGTTTGCCTTTAGCCAGCGGGTAGTTGGTTGGTGGAACAGACTTCCATCCCTTGTTGTGCAAGTTGATAGCCTAAATAAATTCAAGGCTGAGCTGGAGAGGTATTTGGAATGAATGGAGGGGAGAAATGGGAGTGTTTTTTTTTTTTTTATGTTTGGGCTGATGCTGCATAATCTTGCTTTCTTGCATCATATGCCCCTTCTAATGCTAATGCTGCAAATTCCACAAGTCTTTCACCTCTTTCATTTCTTTCACCAATTCCAAATTTTCCTATAGTTCCACTTTCTGCACTGTTTTTCTTTTTCCACCTTAGCATTGAAGTCCCTTCCTAATGACTAGATCGTAGATATAGCTTAGTTTAATTTTCCAGCGCTCAATTCATAGTAATCCGCTTAGTTGGTTGAAAGTTTTGTCATGTTTGTATTATAAGAGATTCTAATAACTTACGGGGATTATAAATTTAAAAACTAAGTTATGGGCTTTAAACAAAATTCTAAGAAAGGAAAATGCACCTTCCATTCTTTAGTTGCCCATAACTTGGTTTTTAAATTTATAATCCCCATAAGTTATTAGAATCTCTTAATCACTATGCCCGTGGCAAAACTTTCAACAAACTAAGCGGATTACTATGAGATGAGTGCTGGAAAATTAAGCTAAGCTATATCTACGATCTGGTCATTAGATCACAGCACGTAAGGACTCCTTAAAATATGATAAGTTCCCCATAATGATAATGGGGGACTTCAATAGTGGGTTTTCTGCTCATCTAGAACACTCTGAATTCTGGTGTACGTTTCTTCAACCTCTTCATCATCATGGCTCGATGTTGGTGCATAAATAATTATAACTTTTAGCTTGTATCCCTTAGAAATGCTGAGTATTAATCTGGACACTTGCATATATATACAGGGTGTTTCAGTTAAACGTTTCAGAACTTCTAAGAGGGGTAGGGTACATCCTGACAACTCGAAATCATATAGCAATGTGGGGTCGGAAATGCTGTCCTGAAGCGGTGTTGTACACAGAAGCACCATAAAGAAAAGAGACCGTAAGTGAGAAATCGTTTTAATAATACATGAAAAGAAGCAAAAGGTACATGGATTAAAGTAAGTGTTCGAAGTTTCTTCCACGGGCTACAATGCACGCCTCACATCTCCGACGCATGGACATCCGAACATTCTGGAATACTCCAGGCGAATTTCGAATTTCTTCGGCAGCTACTGCGATTCTTGCAACCAGCTCCTCAGCATTGTCAACAGGGGTGTCATAAACTAGCGATTTCATATGACCCCAGAAATAAAAATCAAGACATGATAGGTCGGGTGACCGAGCAGGCCAACGCACGGGACCACCACGTCCGATCCACTGTTGACCAAATGTGACATCCAGGTAGTTACGAACATCTCCGCTATAATGGGCAGGGGCTCCATCGTGTTGCAACCACATTGTCTGTTGCGTCGATGCAGAAATCTGTTCATCTCTCAAAAGTTGTGGCAATACTTGCTGCAGAAAGATCAAGTAGATAGGTCCGGTTAGACGACACGGTAACAGGTAAGGTCCGATGAGGTGATCTCCCATAATACCGGCCCATACATTGACCGAAAATCGAATCTGTGCTGCACGACGTCGTATTGCATGCGGGTTCTCGACCGCCCAGATATGGTCGTTATGCGTGCTGAAAATTCCTTCCCTTGTGAAGGATGCCTCATCGGAAAACAACACTTCAGCAGGAAAAAGGGGATTTGTAGCACATTTTCCAAGGTACCACTGTGCGAAAGCAATACGAGGTGCCTAATCCTTCGGTTGCTGTGTCTGGACACGCTGCACGTGAAACGGATGCATGTCTTGTTCTCGGAGAATCCTCCAGACGCTGCAATGGGAAACCCCGACTGCGTTTGCTAGACTTCGTGTACTCGTTCTTGGATTCCCCTGTACATGCTGCAGCACATTCTGTTCGACGGCTGGAGTCCGTGCTGTTCTTACCCTGTCCTTGTCAGCTCTTTCAAATGAACCTCTCTCAGCTAACCTCTGGTGCAGTCTTGCAAAGAAATTATGACTGGGAATACGCCTCGTCGGATATCGTTCCGCGTACAAACGCTGTGCGGCTGGCCCACTACAATTTGCAGCCCCGTACGCCAAATGCATATCGGCTAACTCTGCGTTCGTGTAATCATCCATCCTATTAACTTGGCGTTCTTGTTCAAGAAATTCGAAATTCGCCTGGAGTATTCCAGAATGTTCGGATGTCCATGCGTCGGAGATGTGAGGCGTGCATTGTAGCCCGTGGAAGAAACTTCGAACACTTACTTTAATCCATATACCTTTTGCTTCTTTTCATGTATTATTAAAACGATTTCTCACTTACGGTCTCTTTTCTTTATGGTGCTTCTGTGTACAACACCGCTTCAGGAAAGCATTTCCGACCCCACATTGCTATATGATTTCGAGTTGTCAGGATGTACCCTACCCCTCTTAGAAGTTCTGAAACGTTTAACTGAAACACCCTGTATATATATATATATATATATATATGGGTCCGCAAACTTTTTTTGATTTTTGAATGGATCCATAAACTTTTTAAAATTTTTTAAAGGGTCCGTAGATTTTAGTAGTTTGGAAACCACTGAACTAGAGAATACAATACACGATATTTACAGTTGCAATACACGGAAGTCTTGGTTTCTTTGAGTTTTAGAGCGAGTTTTGAGTTGTAGAGACAGAAAACAATGTAACTTATTTCTCTTAAATTAAAAGATTTTCATTAATTTTTGGTTTTTGATGCAAATTGCAAAGAAATGATTTATGGGAATTTTGATTCTGATATTGACAAACTCCAAATGAAACTATTCGCCTAATTTGTAAGCACATTCAGTTTTAGGAATTTCTGCTATTTCCTTAACTGTTTCTTACTGTAACGTAGCTGTACGTTGGAGCATCAGAATAAGGGTGTGCGGTAATAGAAAGTAGGATATCAGTGCCGGTGCTTTTCGGCTAGTTACGTAATGCACGTGGACGTATGTGAGGTAACTGTGATATTCTGATAATTTAAGTTAGGGCACAAGTTTTTCCGTTTATTGTCTCAATATACCTAACGCGATATGCATTGCGCATTATAAATAATTTGTGTTGTATTTATTTTAGGCCACCGACATTGAAATCTAATGTTTAGAAGACAAAATCGGGTCAAGCGTTTGTAAACTGTAACATATTTATATGCACAAATTCATACTTCATTTTTTTTAAAGCCAGTTAGTGAAAGTTTCGTTGTAGCGGGGTTGGGGAACAATTGTATAATGTTATAGGCGAATAAACTAATAGAAAATTTTGAGATGAACTTCTGATGTCGAAATTATGCTTTCATTTCCAATCATCTCAGTGTTAGGAAGTTTTAGAATATATTCTAAAATAAGCCCCTCCCCCCCCTCCAACATGGCGAAACTACCATACTGCAAGGTTCGCTACAGTTAACCCTATTATAAACATCCTCTGGTTAATTCGGAGCACCACAAATTCATCAAATTTATTTACTATGCCCCTAGCATTGGTGTACATGCACTTGTTCTTACGCTTAGCTACCCTAATACGGCCCGTTTATTTACTTGTTCCGTGATGACTCCCAGCGGTCCTTGAAATCTCCAGCACCTTGCTTTCCAGGCTGCTGTTCATTCCAGTAGAATCAATGCAAGAATCACTTTCACCTCTGCGTGCAGCTACTCAGGGACATTCCTAGGGTATCTAGTGCCATGTGCCAATTGCAATTTGACAGCAGGTGCTAATTTAAATTTGCCACCCCCTTTAAAACTTTCTTTATATGTGTATGTAAGTTTCAGGTTTTCAGGAGCCCTTGAACGTTGGCCCCTGGGTGCAGTGCACCCACTGCACACTCGGGACAGCCCGGCCCTGCATCCACTGTTAGTCTGTGAATCCCCCAAGCTAGCAGTTTTCCGATCCACATAACACTGCCTTGATAGCTATAGCAAATATTCTTGCACCCTTTCTACTTAAGTGTATCTCATCCCTGTAGAAACAGTCTTCCCTGTTAACAAGTACAGACCCTGTTGAGAAAAATTCTACCCTATGAGCCTTGCTTGATTTCTACAGTGCCAAATTGATTGACAAGACTCTCATCATATACTCCCTCCTATCATGTCTATTACAGATCAATTTTAGCTGTTGTTAGTTTCAATACTTATTGTCACTCCAACTTTCCCATGTCATCTTTTTCTGTTCTATTAGATGAACAGCTCCGAATTCATTCATCTCAGTGACCTCATGCCATGTTTTTTTAATATCACTTGTGCACATATATACACATTCATAGCCTCTGCGACTGTTGCTTTAAAGCTATTCTATAATTTTAATGTAATTACCCTCCCTCCTGCTGCAATCTGCCATTTTATAGGTACCATGTAGTCTCTTAAGTTTTCATATTTCCCTTCCCTTTCCTGAATCCTGAAATTAAAGCCTTTTCCTTTAACAACTGCAATGTTCTCCCCAGAACCTATTGAATCAACGCACTGCCCAGTGAATTTAAATGACTGCCCGGCTAAAATTTAAGCGATTCTTATGGTACCATGTGGTACTGCTTACTGATTTCGATCAACATTAATTTGAACATACTATGCGATCAAGATCAATGCAACAGGAGCATATGCTATTAAATTATGCAATTAATTTTGCTCTGGATCACTTAAGTCACGTTTATAAATAACAGAAAATTTTATAATATTGCGAAGCATTACACTTCCCACCCGGCTACTTCATAATGCCACCCGGCTGGCAAAATTTTCTTGGGAGAACACTGAACTGCAACATATTTCTTTATCTTCCAATTATTGACTGCCTGATTACTTCATGCCAATGTTTCCTGTACTGTGATGTCATCTGATTCGTGAGTGAAGATCAGATCTAGAATATTCTTATGCCTAGTATTTTCTCTGACATGCTGGTGAAATAATAATCATTTAGTTTATTTTAAAATTTTGGTTTCCCCTTGGTGAATTTCCCTTCAAATTAAAATGATCCGTAATAAGATATTTACACTTGTGTGTCGATTTTTTTCTGTATGTAGAGACTCTCATCATACTCTTTACAATTTTCTGGTGTATAGCTTACTCCCATTAACTCACATCACTTAGGTTCTATGCTGGCAAGTGTAATTTCTGAATCTGCTAAAGCTCAGTTTGTGCTCAGGCTGATTTTGATGAGAAGCATGACATTCTCCCCCTTCTCTCTTACCCCTGTCCTTCCTAAATACATTGTATATCATTCCATAGTGAAACTCATTATCTGGGTAACACCACATTTTTGTTACCCCTGTTATGTCGGTGTTAATTACCCTAACCAAGAGTTTGAATTCTCTCAGTTATATTGACAGAACTCCTGACATTATTCTAGGCACAGTTAAGACTAAGTACTCTTTTATAGTTTATTACTCTGATACACCCGTTGAAGTTATTTAAGCTTGTTTCCCATTTGTTTGAAACGTTACCCCCAGGACCCCCTGCCACTATCAGACATTGTGGAAAAACAAGAATTCTTCAGATTAATCATTACGAAATTAATTATGAAAATTAATAATAATAATTATTATTAATTATGAAAACTTCACTGGACAGAAGAGATATTTCCTTGGGTTGGAAAAGAGTCAGTGTAACTCCAATATGTAAAAGTTCTAACAGTGAAGTGGGTAACTACTGGCTGTCATTCTCTCATTGGTAGTAAAGAAAGTCATGGAAGCAGTGATCAAGAGTACAAAACAGGTTCATTAAATTAAAATGTTATTCTGAAGGAAATACAGCATGATTTTTTAAAGGAAATATCATATTTAACTAGCCTGGTTAGTTATTTTGACACAGCCGCTCACCAAGTGGGATGTAGGAAATAATTTTCGTCATTTTTTTTTATCACACAGGCCCAAGTCACAGCATTTGACTTTGGCTTGTGTGACAGGTTACTGTATGAGCTGGAACATGTTGGAATGATAGGGAAAATCCTTAGATGGATCACTGTGTAGGAGGCACAGGTTTGAGATTAATAGTTAGTCTTCAGATTGAACTAATATAAAAAGCAGGATTCCCAGGATAGCTACTCAGACGAATGTTGTTTTTGATTTTCATAAATGGCATCTATGAAGGCATACAGGATTGATGTAAAGATTAGTAGAATAGTTAATGATGTGGTAGCAGCAGCACTTCTTCAGGATTTCTTAGACTTTGGGAGGTGGTCACGAGGTTGCAAGCTGTGTTTTAATGCAACAGAATTTATGGTCTTACACTTCAGGAACAGCAACTCCAATGTAACTTATATACTTTTGTTTCAATTAAACACAGTAGAAGAGGAAAGGGATTTGGGAGTTATGATATGGTTGGACATGGATAGACATCAAGGAAGACTTATGGTGTTCTATCTATGATTTATTGAACATGTGCCTGTAGAGACAGAGAGGTCATTATGTATAAGGCAATTGTGAGACCACACTTGGAGTAAGATTTAAGTGTGAAGACCACATCTAATAAAAAAACATCAAACTTCTTGAAAAGGTCCAAAGATGGATGACACTTGGTCAGATCAGCAAAAGAGCATCCATATGAGGAAAGACTTTGAATATGTGGGCTGCTGAGTTTGTAAACTAGCTGTCTTAGAGGGGATTTGATTGAAATTTGAAAAGATTAAGAAAAATGAACGAGAGTAAAATTTTCACTGTTGTAAATGATTCCAGAACTAGGGACCATAAAATCAAATTGTGGGATTGCCAATTGAAAGCTCAGCTGGATAGGTGCCAATGTGAGTTTTCAAAGGGTAGTTTATATATTTTATTTTATTTTTTTTTTTGGAATTTGAAAAGATGGAGCAGCAGAAGTTTTTCCTTGATGATTAATATTAGTACTAAATCTTAATTTCTACTTTTCAGCCCATCTGTCCAATTTTTCTTGGTCTTGTTGCAGTAGTATGCCTTAATTTTTGTCACTTACTACCATTCCAACCTTTTTATCATCTGCAAATTTAGATAGTAAGCGTAATATGCCTTCATTAATATTGATAATAAATATTGAATTGTATAGCATCTGTCCAGCTTGTGGGGCCCAACAATGAATCCCAGAGAATTACAGTAGTAACATTTCTACAAGAGCAGTGCCCATTTATAATCACCCTCTGTCATCTGCCAGTCCTGTTATCTGTAGCAGTAACTGGCTCCAAATGCCACAATGCAACAATTTCTACAGTAATCTTTTTTTTGGTGGAACAGTATCAAAAGTTTACTGAATCTAAGTATATGATGTCAAAATTATTACTTACATCCAGGTCCTTTACATCCAGGATATGATCTTCCCTTAAATCCATGCTATTATTTCTATATAGCTGCATTTGTGTAAAGATGATCCAGAAATACTTCTTTAACTATTGACTTCATTATTTTCCTTGGAACAGAGCTCAAATTTATTCACCTGTGGTTACTTGGTTTGCCTTTCACTCTCCCTTTGTGAATAGGAGAGACATTTCCACATTTCCTGTCTATTATGGACCTTTCCTGAATTCAAGAATGCTTTCATAATTATGGCAAAGCCGCTTATTTTAATATAATTATTATATGGATTACATCAGCCCCAGATGCCTTTATAACATTCCACATCAGCATATTATGAAAACATTGTTTCTATTATCTGGATGTTCTTAATATGTGAAGAATCACTGCTGGTAATTAGATCAAATGCATTCCTTTTTCTTGTTACCTCTCTAATATGCTGCTTTAGAAAACAGTCATCCAATAAATCCAGAAAACTTCTAGTATTGTGATCAATTCACAAGTTCCAGTTAATATTTGAAAAGATAAAGTCAATCATAAGACATTCTGATCTACTGGCCTATTCAACCTGTCTGTGTAGTTGTTCATTATACTCATCACAGTCATTTGGCCTATAGTAGACTCCTATTCATTTCAGTTTTCCCAGTGTTTATGTCCCAGTGCTATCAGGCGACAACTCAGTGTTATTATGGGCCTATGAGAGCTTGAAGGACAGGTTGGATGCCCTCAAAGGATCTAAATTGAGGGGCCCATCAAGCTCTCAGCTACCCACGTCAACGCCAGAGCTTGCACTTGGTCATCACGCAACACAGCGGCAACCCCCAAGGCAGAATGCGCTGGTCCCACAGGAACTAGTAGTTGTTGGTGACTATTGTCAGGGAAACGGGAAACATGCTTTGTAAAAAGGATAGGTGGAACAGGACCAAGGTATGTCTGCCAGGGGCAAAGGTTGATGACATAGAGCGGATATCATCTTTTAAGGGCACAAAGAGTGATATTGTTGTGTACATGATGGCACTAATGATATTAAGAGTAGGAGACCGGCAGAATTACTTAACAAGTATAAGTCAATGTTGAAAAAAAGCTGTGAGTTAGGGTTGAATTTGAAAGTGTCTGCAATTCTGCACAGACACGATAGGAGGGAGTATACGATGAGAGCCTTGTTGATCAATTCGGCCCTGGAAAGATTGTGCAAGGCTCAAGTGGTAGAATTTTTTTCAGACTGGTCTGTACTTGTTAACAGGAGAGACTGCTTCTACAGGAATGGGATACACTTAAATAGAAAGAGTGCAAGAATACTTGCTGATGCTTCGAGGCAGTGTTAGGTGGGTCGGAAAACTGCTAGCTTGGGGGGATACAAGGACTAATAGATTAACACTAGCCACTGGCAGAGGTGAAAGTGATTTTTGCACTGCTTCTATTGCAATGAGCAGCAGCCTGGAAAACAAGATGCAGGATATTTCAGAGACTGCTGGGAGTCATTGTGGTACAAGTAAACACATGGGTTGTGTTAGAGTAGTTAAAATTTGGAGCAGGTGCATATATATTTGCGTGTACACCAATGCTAGGAGTTTGGTAAATAAATTTGATGAATTTGAGGTATTGCTCAAAACATCAAAGGCAGATTTTGTTGGGATATCAGAGACATGGTGTCACACAGATATAAGGAATGCAGAACTTGAATTTGATTTGGGGAGTACAATGTGTACAGAAAGGATAGGAAGGGAGGAGGGGTTATGCTATTAGTTAAGAAACATATAAAATCCAAGGAAGTGAAGCTAGTCGACATCGCTGGACAGTGCAGTGTCGAGTTAGTTTGGTGTGACATAAGCATTGGGAGATCAAAATTGAGAGTAGGAGTGTGCTATAGGCCTAATGACTCTGATGAGTATAATAAGAAACTGTACAGGTAAATAGAGTGGGCCAGTAAATCAGAGAGTCTTATAATGGGGGATTTTAATATTCCAGATATTGACTGGAATTTGTGGGTTGGTCACTCACACACTAGCAAGGCTTTTGTGGATTTATTGGATGGTTGTTGTCTACATCAGCATGTTCGGGAGGCAACTAGAGGGAGTAATACACTTGATCTGATTATCAGTAGTGATTCTTCATGCATTAAGAATCTGCAGATAAAGGAACCACTAGGTGGCAGTGATCACAGTGTGCTGAAGTAGTTACCTCTTTGAGTAAATTGCCATCAGGAGTAAAGGAAGGGTTTTTGCTTTCATAAAGGTGACTATGATGGACTGAGACAGTATTTAAATTCTATATAGTGGGACCAACTTATGATGTTACCAAAAGCAAATTCAAAATGGGAAGCATTCAAAGAACTTATCTTGGAAGCTACTAGGCTTTACATACCAACTAAGAAATATTGTTCAAGGTTTTTAAGCCTAAATGGATGTCAGATGAACTAATGAGACATGGCAGAGAAGAAAAACGCATGGGATACATTTAAATTAATGGGTGACATGGAAGCCTATGACAGATATAAGCTGGTCTGTAACTAAGTCACAAAGGAGATTAGCCAGGCAAAGGCAGATTATGAGAAATCCTTGGCAAAGGATGCAAAGGAAAATAGTTCTTTACCTATGTAAACTCTAGAAGGAAAGGGATGAATCTGATTGGTCCACTGGATATTGATGGTTCAACTGTTGATGATCCTGCTCAGTTGGCTAACAAACTAAATGAGTATTTTGCGTCTACATTTACACATGAGGAGTTATTCAGGAAGGGGAATGCCAGAGATAAACTCCGGCAGTGAACTAGATGATTTTGTAATAACTGAGAGGAAAGTGGAAGAGAAATTGTTGAGGATAAACATAAAAAAAGGCACCTGGGGTGGATGGGATCTGTCCAGTTATATTAAAGGAGGCAGCAAAGGAAGTAAGCAAACCCTTAGCCATAATTATGAGAGCTTCCTTGGGCTCAGGGGAGGTAAGCATGGACTGGAGATGTGCAAATGTGACCCCAATTCACAAAGGATGATCAAAGGCTGAAATAAATAATTATAGAACTGTTAGTTTAACTTCTGTTCCAGGAAAATTAATGGAGGCACTGGTTAAAGAAGCACTGCGGGATCATCTAGACAAGACTTCAGTTATAGCTCTGATACAGCATGGTTTTGTTAAGGGAAAGTCTTGCATGACCAATTTGATTGGATACTATGATGTAGTCACAAAAGAACTGGATGCAGGGAATAACTTTGATATTTTATATTTGGATCTTAGAAAGACTTTTGATACTGTTGCACATGGAAGACTGCTGCACAAATTGGAGCAGTGTGGCATTGGAGGCAAATTGCTGCTATGGATAAAGGGATATTTGAGGGGGAGAAGACAATGGTAATCAATGGACACTACTCATTGTGGGCTAATGTTATTAGTGGAGTTCCTCAGGGTTGGGTCCATTGTTGTTTTCTGCATTTATAAATGATATTGATGATGGTATATCAATCTTAATGTCCAAGTTTGCAGACGATACAAAGGTTGGCAGGGTTGTTAAGGACACTACTGATATGATGCTGCAGCAGGATCTGGAAAGGTTGAGCAGATGTGTTAAGAGGTGGCAAATGAAGTTTAACATTGACAAATGTAAAGTACTACATATGGGAAACGGGATCTGGAAAAGTGGCCCCTCGCATTTCGCCTACCACAATTCGTCTCCCACATTTCGCCCCCAGCACATTTCGTCCCCGACACATTTCGCCACGTGTAGATATTGAGTAGGCTACAGAAATGTAAATGATACACCTAATTTTTTAATAATTCTAATTTATTTTGTTTTAATAGAATAAATGCACATTATTATTGTTTAAAACTCGAAGTGGAATGCAATGCCTCTAAGGTATTCAATCACATTAAGATTTTGAAAATCTTGGACTATTTTTTTGATTCTAGCAGAAATTGCAGCGTACTTCTTGTTTCTTTGATTGCCTGAATTATCGGCAATTAGTTATGTAATTTCGTAATTGTTTAGCCCTTGTTGTTTCTTTAAAGAATCAATGAATCGGTAAATATTTGGAAATAAAGTAGCACAAGTTACCTGAAATCCCCTGTGCCGCCCCTCCACGCTGTTATTGGTACGTTGCTGATCATTCAGTGTTCATGTGTAAACATTCCACAATTCGATGGCAAAAATGGGTAATTGCCGGCCTCTCCGCTGTCTTCTTCCAATATATGTATCTTCAAAGTAGTTTGCAATCACCATATCTTCAATGGGGAAGTTACGAGCTTCAACTAAATCTTCATATGCTTCAATAACGTTAGCAGAAGGAATAAATGCCGATGCCGGAATCATTCGGATCCAACGAGCAAATTCATGGTCTTGTTCGTATCGGGCTTTTAAACCTTCATTTTATACCTTTCGCCAAACGCTTTGGGAAAGATGATAAAAACAACTGGTATTTACAATACCAGGAAATTCTTGTTGGAAGTCTTGCATGGCACTGTGTTCGAAATCTGTAATAAGTCGCTGGGGTTGGAGACCCGATTGTAGATTTTTAACTTCTTGAAGCAACTTGACTTATGTGGCACGAGTTTTGTTTGGCAGAAGTGCGTAGACCACTGGAATAACTGCATTGAATTGAACCACATGAATTGTATAAAGCTGCTGGAAATGTGTTTGTACTGTGCTAAAAGTTCCATCAGAAAACCACTCCTGGCTACCCACCCATAACTGAAGATTGTTACTAGTGGAAAAAATAAGCATGCAACCCGGGAGCAGTTCATCCTGAGAATCATGCATCAAAAACTGATGTACATTGCCATCGATGATAATTTCTTGATAATTTTGTGGAATTACTAGGTCCTGAAGATTGCTCGGTAAAGCAGGAGTACCATTGTTGCATTGAACATGACGAATGGTTCATTTAAGTGAATCCTTTTTAGGAAGTATTCTGGGCTATCTGCCAGGAGCTCATAGGCTGCCACAACATCAATCTGCTTTGTCAATACATTGATCGGTGTCTCACTCCCATACCTTTATACGCATCTGAAATCTGGTCCTCTCTGCCTAACAGATTCTTGGCGATGGAATACTGGATTCTGCAGTGGCTGAACCGTTTAGGAGGGAACCCGTTCACTATCTCCGAATCTGTTCTTCTAGTCAATCTAGGCATGACCCCCTGGAAGCTCACTGTTCTCAAAAAAAATCTGTCCACATTCTCTAAGCTGCTAACTCGTCAGATTGATGCCCCATCGATAGAGGATATTATCTCACTTCCCAAAGCAAGTAATAGAAACCACCAGAGCGGGCAACATCCCCTTAGGATGAAGCTCACTATCCTGGACTCCCTGAAAGGAATGTTCCCGTGTAACACAATTCAACATTTCAACACCTTCTCCATAGATCAAAATTTATTTGGATCTATGGAGGAAATAGAAGATACAGAAGCGAAATTATCGAGGAAATCTTGAAAAAATCACCAGAATTACTATAAAATGTGAGCCTTATTTATATAAGAATGTAAATAATTGAATGCAAAAAATATAAAGCAAAGCAAATTGTAATGACAGAAAAAATATGTAGGACAACCTGTATTTGTAATTGCAATATTAATTTAATATCAATTTTATTTTAAAGTTACTGCTATTAAGTAAATATAATTTTCTAAACAATTTCATTATTTTAAATATCAAAAATTTGTATAAAATTGTACACTGTATTTAAAAAATATATATTTGTACACCCTCCTAGCCCACTGGCTGTTCAGGGGGTGAACCTAAGGTTAATAAACAGATGATGATAATAATAATAATAATAATAAAGTAATGCCGTGACATTGGCATGAGCCTCTGCAATTACTGATGCAACAATTTGCTGTGGCTGTTCGTTCGTGGTTGTTGCATGTTGCCGTATTTGACCAATCAATTGCAATGCTTCCGACCTTGCAGCTTGAGCTGCATGGTTATGTTTAGTTATGACTTTCACAACTGGGTCTTCCAAACACACCCTTTGCAGGTGGAACGTTTTTCGCAAACCCAGATTCCATGTTTTTCATCTAGCGTTCTCTTTGAAAACACGTATACAGATTTTCTTTTGCCTCTTATTGAAAACACTTTTTGCCATTGTACACATGGGATTAATCAATCAAGAGGCAAAAATAATATGCAGATATTGCACTGCCTGCAATGCTCAGCTTGTTCACACGATGCGCCACCGATAATGAGGTGGCGAAAACAGCAAACGTGCACTGTCCACTGCACCAGGAAATGTGAGGAGAGTCTGATGCAGGAACTGTTATTGTTTGAATTTAGACAAATCAGAAGAAGATTCACTTGTTACTGAAAAGACTTCTATAAGATTAGTCACTGTTCCACAATTTGTACACAAATGTAATTTTGAAAATTTGTTCGGAAAAGTTATCGGAAGTTCAGTTCGAGTAATCAAGAGAGTTTAACCTTGAATCTCCACTAAAGGAACTGGGACTTCAATAAAAATTCGAGTTATCGAGAATTGACTGTATTTACATTTTTGTAATCTACTCATTATCTACAGGGGGCAAAATGTGCTGGGGTGTGCAATGTTCCAGGGGCGAGATGCGAAGGGCTACTTTTCCATAAAGCATGGGAAACAGTAACCCCAGAGCAACATATCAACCCTGTGGTACTACACTGACAGTGGTAGATAATGAAAAGGACCCGGGGGTAATTGTGCAGGCAGATATGAAGTTCTCTGAGCAGTGCAGACGTTCTGAAAGAGTAGCTCATGGTGTCTTGTCAATGATATACAGGAATTTTTCTAGCAGGGATAAGGAAGTGATTATTCCCTTGTATAAGGAAGTGGTCAGGCCACACCTTGAGTACTGTATACAGGTCTGGAGGCCTCATTTCAAGAAGGATGTAGAGCTGCTGGAACGAGTACAGAGAAGGGCAACAAGATTAGTGAATGGAACAAAGGGTTGTTCTTACGAAGAAAGGCTTAAGTTTTGCAAATTACAGTGTCTGGAGACTAGGCACCAGTGAGGTGATTTGATAGAGGTATATAAAGCCTTGAATGGTTTGAGCATGCTCAATGCCGATGGGATTCTTACTCTTGCTCAGAATAATCACCTGAGAGGGCATAAATTCAAATTGAGGAAAGACATGTAGGATCGATGTGCGGAAATTTGCCTTTAGCCAGCGGGTAGTTGGTTGGTGGAACAGACTTCCATCCCTTGTTGTGGAAGTTGATAGCCTAAGTAAATTTAACGTTCAGCTGGACAGGTATTTCAAACAAACGGAGGGGTGAAATGGGAGCGTTTTTTTTTTTTTTTTTTTTTTTGGCTGATGCTGCATAAGCTTGCTTTCTTGCATCATATGCCTCTACTTATGCTAATGTGACACCAAAGTGACTGAACTGATAATTGCCACCCACGGCATCTGTGTGCACTGCCTTAGATTCTGTGGGCTTTTAAACCAAGAGCATTACTTCTCCCACTCTCCTGTCCACCACTACACTGATTGGCTTATACCATGCACATGTACTTCGCACCTGTACTTAGTGAGTTTGTTTTCATTAGGGTGGAACTGTCTGCAATATAAAAATAAATGTCTTGCCTGCGGACATTGCACTCACCATTGTAATCACCATATATTCAAATTCTGCATTGTCTGAGTGCCACCATGTTTCTGATATCCATACTGTGTCATCATTTGTTGACTTAACTAGTGCTTTAAATTCATTAAATTTATTTACTATGCTTCTGGCATTAGTGTACAAGCAAGTATACTTTTGCTCTTAGTAATCTTAACACAACTCATTGCTTGTTGCATCAAGATTCCACCCCTAGCAGGCCTTGTAAGATCTGACCTTGCTTTTCAGGTTACTGTATGCCTCAATAGAAGTAGTGCAAGGATCAGTTTCACCTTTGCCTGTGGCTGCTGTTAATGTATTAGTCTGTATCCCTCCACCTCCCCAAGTTTTTCAACCCACCTAACACTGCCTCTGTAGCATGGACCGAAACACGGTTTAGAAATATTCTTGCACCCTTTCTATTTAAGTGTATCCCATCCGTGTAAAAATAGTATCTCCTGTTAATAAGTTTTGTCGTAAGCGTAATCTTCATCCTGAACCTGAATTAAGGCTCGGAAAAAAATGCTATTCCAGTAGTGTCAGACATAAAATCCTTGGGACTTGTGTTTGATAAAAAGTTGACCTTTCTAGAACATATTCGTCAACTCCGTACAAAGTGCACAAGAGGACTAAATATTCTTCTCTCTCCTCTACACGATGGGGAGCAGACAGGTGCACCTTACTACGTATTTATCGTGCACTTGTACGATCCAAACTAGATTATGGGTCCCAGGTATACTTGTCAGCCAGAGAAAGTGTCCTTCAATGGCTGGACCCTGTCCACCATCAGGCTATCCATTTTGCTACTGGAGCATTTCAAACATCTCCTGTCCAGAGCTTATATCTTGACGCGAACGAACCACCGTTATTGCTTCGACATAAGCAGTTGTCTTTAAACTATGCTTTAAAACTGAAATCCCTGCCTGGCATCCGTTTTTGAGCCACGTTGGGAAAATTTATACAATACCCTTCAGACTGCCAACTGACCTTTTGGTATTTGTGTCCAAGAGCTACTCAAAGTTTAACATTATGGTAGACAAGGTTGCACAAACATCAAAGCGAACTCTTCCATCCTGGCATTCTCATACCCCATCATACGACTTTTCCCTTAAGAAATGGGTAAAGTCTGAGATTCCATCATCTGTCTACCTGCAGCTCTATTCAGCACACCGAGCTGAGTACTCAGACTTCCTGCCAGTTTACACAGATGGCTCAAAGTCTGAATCGTGCGTAGGATCTGCTGTTGTTTTTCCGGACACTATAATATCTCAGCAGATTCTTCCTGAATCCAGCATATACACTGCAGAGCTGCATGTTATTGAGTTCACCTTGGATCACGTTCAAACTTGTCAATGCCAAAGGTCAATAATATATTCTGATTCTTTGAGTGTATTACAAGATTTATTATCTTTGAGACACAACTCTCGTCCAGTTCGGGTTCAGCAGAAGATACATTCTCTTTATGGATAAAAGTTTGATATCCACTTCTGCTGGATTCCTAGCCACATTGGGATAAGGGGAAATGATTTGGCTGACACTGCAGCCAAATCAGCTGCTCCCACTAATAATCTTTGCCTGTCAGTTCCCTATACAGACTACAGGCAAATAATATGCAACAAGATATATTCCCAATGGCAAGAACTATGGCATAAAGAGAGATCAAATAAATTATACCAGATAAAGCCTGTAATAGAAACATGGCAGTCCAGTCTGTGCAGGAATCGGAGCGAGGAAGTTGTTCTTGCTTGACTTGACACAATCATCTGACACATTCGTTTCTGCTGAGGGCAGATGACCCTCCTATTTGCGAGTCTTGTGACACCATTTTATCAATAAAGCATATTTTAATAGATTGCATTAATTTTACCATGTTTGTTATATATATTTTACTGGTTTTACTCATCCAACTGGGCCTTATACACCCAGTCAGATTTTATCAGACAACGACCACGTGGCAGCAGTTTAAGTTTTTACAAGCTATTAATTTATACACACATATATAAATTGGATAATTTACTTTTAAACTTATACTGCCTTATATATATATATATATATAAATGACAGTTTGACGGGTAACCTTTTTAAAGATTACCAGAATTTATCTTTGTTGATATTTTGATCTTTTCATGGCGCAGTATAACCGTAGTCGTTTTTGCACCAATAAAATCAAAATCAATCAACCTGTTAATAAGCATGGGCCATACTGAGAAAAATTTTATTCCTCGTGCCTTGCACAGTCTTTCCAGGGCTGAATTGATTGACAAGTCATCATATACTTCTTCGTATTTTGTCTGGGCAAAGTTTGCAAACACTTTCAAATTTAACATTTCCCTCTACCTGTTCACATCTGGTGAGTATGGGCTTAGCACACCCAGGGTCCTGAGCTGGATATCATACAAAAATAATAATTTTTGTATTTATGTATTGATATTTACAGTATATATTCCATCATTTAAACCAGGCCAAAGGCATGGACTTTGTTTTTTGCATGATTTTGCAGTCTTATCCATCATAGAAAATGCATTTCCTGATATTTATTGTGTAGTGATGGTTTGATGTTATTATGAAAAAAAAAAAAAAAAATCAGAAAATAAATAAATGTAAAATAAACAAAAGTTTTAAATCTGGCAACTTTAGTTAAGCCCAATGTCAGAATTTGTGATGAAACCTTATCTACCTATCAGAACAAAATAATGCTGCACTTTGTTTTTTTATAATAGAGTGCTGTATTATTTGGAGAAAATAAAATGCATTAACCACCTTTATTCTAATCTGCTTTCAAATTTACTTTTAATAAATGTATGAAGCCAAATTTCATTTGGCTCCTTTCCATTTTGGCTCATCATCAGCAGCCATTTTCAATCCACTGCAGGATGAAGGCCTCTCCAGCAACTTTCCAGTTCCTTCTGTTTTGTGCAGTGGCCATCCATTTACTGCCCACAAACTCATGAATTTCATCTATCCATTTCCGCCATTGTCTTCCAGGTTTTCGTCTCACTCCCCTTTGGTACCATTCTGTTATTTTCTTAGTCCATCTCTCATCATGTCTTCGAGCTATGTGTCCTGCCCAACACCATTTTAGTTCTTTAGTTTTGATAAGAATGTCCTTTACTTGAGTTTGTTGCCTAATCCATGTGTTTCTCTTCTTATCTAACAGTCTGATTCCCAATATAATTCATTCCATTCTTCGCTGTGTAGTTCTCAGCTTCTCTTCCATTCCTTTGGTGAGTGCCCAAGTTTCACTTCCGTAAGTCATGACGGGAAGTATACATTAGTTCATTATTTTATGTTTCAGACAAACTGGGATATTGCTCCTCAGTATGTGACTATATTTCCTGAATGTTATCCATTCAAAATTTAGTCTTCTCTTGACTTCCAGCCATTTATCATTATTATAGCTAATAACTTGTGCCAGATAAGTATGTGACTCCACATTTTCAATTACTGCTCCTTCAATCATTATGTCCCTTTATGTGGCATACTTGTTCATCATTACTTTTGTTTTAGCCATATTCATCTTTAGTCCAAAATCCTTATTAACTGTGCATAACTGATTGAGATTTTCCTCTAATTCTTTGGGATTGTGGCTTATGACAACAATGTCATCTGCAAATCGTAAATGGTTTAGGTACTCTCCATTCACACTGACCGCTTTCTGCGACCAGTAAACAACTTCGGAGATATTGTGTCTCCTTGTCAAACTCCTTTCTCAATTTTAAATTTGCTACTGTCTTTGTCCAGTTTAATAAAGGAGGTAGCGTTTGCATATATTTTCTTCAAAATCATAATATATGTGGTATCTATGCCTTGTCTTTCCAGTGTACGAAACATTGTCTTATGCTGTATGGAGTCAAATGTCTCTTCATAATCCACAAATGACAGGCATAATGGTGTTTAATATTCATTTGCTTTCTTCATTAGCTGTGATATTACGTGAAGGTGATCCATGGTTGAGAATCCTGTCCTAAAGCCAGCTTGCTCTTTTGGGATAACAAGCTGATTAGTCTATAATTTTCAATTTCTGATTTATCTCCTTTCTTATGCAGCAAAACTATGATTGCATTATTTCACTCCTTAGGTGTCACACCTTTTCTAATGCATCTTGTGAAGTCTTTCCGGTTTTTATGTCATGTCTCTTCCTCCCAATTTTAACAACTCTACAGTAACTTCATCTTCCCCTGGGCTTTCTGATTCTTCATTTTCTTCAACGCATGTTCTACTTCATCAGGGAGAATATCGGGTATGTCATACGTGTTACTAATTTGCGATCCATCTTCGCCACTGTTGGCATCATTCCGTCGTTCCTTGTATAATTCTCTATAGTAGCCTTCTGCTATTTGAATTATTCCTTCCCTGCTATTTATAACTACACCATTGCTATTTTTCAGTATCATTTGTCTTTCTGTATTTCTGCTCATGGCTGCTGATTTAAGTCCTTTGTTTTCCCTTAATGCTTGTTCTACTTTTTTTGTGTTAAATCTTCTTATGTTCTCTCTGAGTCTCTTTCTAGTGGCTTTGCGTAACTCAGTATACTCAATTTTCTCCTTGTCAGCGTTTATCTTGTCAGCGTTTATCATCTTCATTTCATCATGACAAGTGTTTCTTGACTAATTTTTCTTCTTTGAATTTCTTTTTACCTATTGGTTTCTTGGGCTTTATCACTTTCAGAAAGTTGAAATATTCCTCGTTGATATCTTGGTCCTGAGTAGTCTGCAGAAGGTGAAACTTGTTCTTAAGTTCCAGTACATACTGCTTTTTCTCCTCTTCTGTTATCTCAAAGACCTTTGTATTAATTTGATTCAGTCAGTGTTTTTCCTTTCTTTTCTTACATCTATATGAAGTGTGCGTCTTACCATTCTGTGATCACTTCGAACATTTACCTCGATCAGGATGGTAACATCATTCACGATATATCTTCTGTTGGTGAGGATGAAGTCGATTTCATTAGTTGTTAATCCATTTGGACTCTTCCATGTCCACTTCCTGTTCACCCTTTTCTTGAAAAAAAGTGTTCATTATTGACAATCCTTGAGATTCTGCAAATTCCACAAGTCTTTCACCTCTTTCATTTCTTTCACCAATTCCAAAATTTCCTATAGTTCCCCTTTCTGCACTGTTTTGTCTCTTTCCAACCTTAGCATTGAAGTCTCCCATAATGATATTGTAGTTGGTTTTCTTCCAACCTTAGCATTGAAGTCTCCGATAATGATATTGTAGTTGGTTTTCTTCCAACCTTAGCATTGAAGTCTCCCATAATGATATTGTAGTTGGTTTTCTGCTCATCTAGAAGACTGTTTCTTTGTACATTTCTTCAATCTCTTCATCATCATGGCTCGATGTTGGTGCCTAAATCATTATAACCTTTAGCTTGTACCTCTTAGAAATCCTGAGTATTAGTCTTGACACCCTTGGTGATGTACTTTTGAATTCCAAAATGTTGTTTTTTATATCTTTATTGACCAGAAAGCCAACTCCACCTTCGCTCCTTTCACACAGTGAAAGAAGCGATGGTGCAGATTTCACACAGTGAAATCTGCTTTACCATTGTTGTACAGCAGATTTCCACTTGGTAAACTTATAGTGATTCATTTCTTCTTGTTTCAGCTAAACCGATGATATTCCTTTTCCAGCTCTTATATCCTGTCTTCACCGATGAGTAGTCTTGCATTGTAACATGCCAAGTTCAGTTTCCATGCATGGCAGCCTGGTCATACGCAGAGATTCTTAGCACCCTCTGCTTAAACTCCGATCCTCTCACCGACATAAGAGGGTGAATGAGAGCCATTTGTTTCATCGTGCTGTCATGTGCTAGAGGGTTTGGTCTTTTCCTCTTCACGCTGACCAGGCGTCTTGAAGAGAACCACTACATGTTCATTGCCACCTAAGTGACGTAACAGGGCTTACCATTGGGAAGGTGTGCATGAGTGGATATTAGGGAGGCAGGCCAACTGGACTTCTCCTAAATCTTCTGTAATAGAAAGATATTGGATCCATCAGTGTTTTAGACTGAGTGTCTGATAACACACAGAATGCCTGTTCCTCTCTAAGCCCCATTTTGCGTCATACTAATACTAAGTTACACAGAGCACATTTCCTTTATTTCCCCCCCCCTCCAAAGAATGAAGTCCAAGATATTAAGTTAATATTTGTTATTATTCTATGCCTTGTTTATGTTTTCCGAGACCAGAATGCATGTCAAAAATATTGCTACTCTTATCCTCGATAGTGCATCATTGCAAAGCAGTTACATTTGTTATGTTCACAGTAATTTTTTTTTTTTTTTTTTTTTGGTAGTTGTTGCCGCATCGGCTTCTGTGGCCATAATGCACCTCCCAAGGTTTTTGCAGTACTTTGATCCAAGCCCGAGGCGGGATTCGAACCCGCGACCTTTGGGTTGCCAGGCAGGCACTTTACCCACCTGGCTAGCCCGGCCGGCTCACAGTAATTAATCTAACATAATTTTGGGGTGCACCGCCCAGTGAATTTAACTAACTGCCCAGTTAAAATTTAAGTGATTCTCCCGGTACCATATGGTACTGCTCACTGATCTCAATCGGTATTAATTCGAACATACTATGCGATTGAGCTCAATGCGACAGCAGCATATAATTATTTATTATTATATGCTCCTGTTGCATTATTATTATTATTAGCTACATGGTGCAAGGAAGCCTTAGGAAGGATATATAATGCAGTATAACCTTCCTTGCCTTAGCAAGGAAGGTTATACTGCACCAGCCAAAAAAAAAAAAAATTCCCAAGTTACCCTGAGAGAAAGAGAGAGTGTGTGTGTAAAAAGTAAAAGGAAATCACCAAGAAAGAGAATAATGATGATATCCAGCTCAGGACACTGGTTGTGCCAAGCCCATACTCACCAGATGTGAGCCCCTGGGGTTATGTTAAATTATGCAATTAATTTTTGTCTGGATTGCTTAGATCACAATTATAAATACATGTAACAGAAAAGTTTATAATATTGCAAAGTATTACACTTCCCCACCCGGCTACTTCATAATGCCACCCAGCTGGCAAAATTTTCTGGGGTGAACAGTGTATATAGAAACATAATATTCTTATATGCGGTAATTGAATATACAAAAAAAGGTCTCTGTGGAATATATGATGTTTAATGAAGTTACTACCAACCCTTTAATAGTGACCTAATCCGTTGGGTGACCGAAATCGTAACTATTATTTTTTATATAACCTGATTTTTGGTGCATTAGAGATTCAGCTGCTGATGCACTAATAAAATCCAACACAACCAACCAACTAACTCTTTAATGTTTATAATTGAAAATTAGCTAGGTCTAAAGGTAAATGTATATGCACATTATTGCTGCTGCTTTTTTTTTTTTAAACTGTGAACATTATTGACACTTGTTTATTTTAAGCTTTTTTTGCAATTGCTGATTTACCGATATAAAAATATAAATATATAATATAGTGCAAACCGTTTTAAAATGCAAAATTGAAATATTATTGGTTTGTACTTCTTTTACTCCCAAAATATTTGCTCTTTAGAATAAGATATATTTTTTCTAGTCTTTGAAGTTATTTCTTAATTTTTGTGTATAATAGGTTTTCTCCTCAGAGATGAAGTATATTCTTGTTACTGGTGGTGTGATTAGTGGAATTGGCAAAGGGGTTATTGCAAGTAGTATTGGCACTATTTTAAAGGCATGTGGGCAAAAAGTTACATCAATCAAAATTGATCCCTATATAAATATTGATGCAGGAACATTTTCTCCTTATGAGCATGGTGAGAATTTTAATGAGTTATTGATTTTTAATTATCACTTTTTAACATTTGAAGAATAAGTTATGGTAAAACATAAGAATATACTGTAGAATAAATAATAAACCTTGAGCATGCTTAACCTTTTGCTGCTAGCATGGCATCTGACAGATGCCACTGTTTAATTTTTCTGTTATTTTTTAAATCCAGAAATAAAATCACATCCAAAAATGGAAAAGGACTATGTTCTCAGAGTTCATAATATTAATAAGTTCAGCCTTTTCTGAGAGATACAGAATACAGGTTTATTAAATTCCTTTTTCGGGCATAGGTTGCCTTCTTCAGTCGAAAAACGTTGGTACAAAATAAATAATAAAGAATACCCGATGTGGTGGTTATGTGAGGTGAATTATGTGAACAGGTGCTGACAACAATTAGCAGTTGGAAGTAGAGGCTTGTGGCTGCATTTACAAAGCTTGGGTTTGCTGTGTGCTCCAACGTCCATCATTCAGGAGGATGGCTGCTTCAATGATGGGATGGACATGGCCTCTTTTGTTCCAGTTAAAAGAATCACGACAAGATGTAGTGTGTAGTGATTCTAACCAGATGCGACTGTGGTACTGATGAGAACAGTCAATAATCTTAATGTTGTGGTGGGTTCGATGTTGTGCTGGGGTAACCAGAAGTATTCGGAGATGGCTGAGCGCTCCCCATCAGCAGAGCGGATTGCTCTCTCGTGCTCAGCGACTCTATCGTTTGAGCCTTCTGCCAGATTCACCAATGTGAACTGGCAGAAGGCTTACATCCTTTCATATACTTTTCTCCACCATTATTTTTTAACTGGTTATACAGTATTTCCTCTTTTCATTTCAATATACTGTGAATTATGAGCTATTCAATTTTTGTTTGGTATTTAACAGCCACCAGGTGAACAAAAGCATCTAACTTTCTTCTAAGCAACTCTCAGGTGGTGTCGGCGCCTCCATAGCCAGGTGGGCAAGTGCAGCAGTGTGTAGTACACGCTTCTTAATTAGACCGGGGATCGCGCCCGTGACCACCAAATACTGAGGATGTGGAAAGGTCAGGAAATGACCACCGCATATCCCCGGAGCAATATGGCCTTAGTTGCTAATGCTCCTAAAAACCAAATAACAACAAATCATGTGGTGTCTGTGAGATGCCAACAACAGATGTCTAAATCTTTCTTTGATTTTTTTTTTTTTTTTTTTTGCTTTTTTATTGAATTAAATTGGCATATTAATTTTTTAGAGTTGCTTTATATTCCTAGTAACAATACTTTAGTTTAATTTGAATTTAGATAAAGATCTTGTAGGTTATTACTTAGTATCGGTAAGGGTATCAAATCCACGTGTTGGACAAGTTTTGCAGCTCCTGTGAATGCAAAGTTTTTAATTATTTTTAGCTGCTTTATTGACTTAATTATTTGATTAAATTATTTTCTATAAGTAGCTTATAGACTTAGTCAAGCTCCGTGGTTTATTTCGAATTTAGATAGCATGATTTAGAAAGTAAATAATACCTCGTGTCCATAGATTAACCATTTGTAACTTGCCGCCATTGTTGTGCGATACAAAGCGTAACATCATATATTAATACATATAAGTTGACAGGGGACAAGAAAGTCATATAACGTAACTTGGAGATAATATTCGATACTGGAATACATATACAGGAATACATATACAGGGTGTCTCAAAAATACAGGGCATAACTTTAGGAATGAGTTCCTCATATGTAGGCAATAAAAATATTTAATATCAACGTAGTTCCGGAAATGCTTGATTTCTGAGTTTTGACAGTTTGTCTATGACACTGTTCACATCACCTTATAGTAATTGTTCAAAATGTCCACCTTCTGCCTGAATACAGGCCTCACATTAACGTATCATGGACTCGCGAAGACAATGCCAAATTTCTGGCATGTTTCGTATTCTCTCACAACCTGCCACAATACAATTGCAGAAAGTTTCCACATTAGCTACCGGAGTTAAATAAACCAATGACTTTAAATGGCCCCACAACAAGCATGCACATCATCTAAAATCTCTTCCTCTACTTCAGGAGTCGTAGATCTTGGTCGTCCTCTGTCGGCAGCACGAGGTGTAAAGGTCCCATGTTCACAAAGGCGGCGATGGAAACCTTCAAATGTTTTTCTGTCTGGACATCTTTGTTCTAGGAACCTTTCATGGTACAAACGACAAGCCTCCAGAGCATTGCCGTCCTCCAAACCGTACATAAAGTGCATATCCACTTGCTCCTGATTTGAGTACATGGTCAGAATGGAAAAACCACCAAATTCTGTAAGTACCTTGTGATGAAGGAAATCGCCTGCGGGAGATAAGACATTCCGGTTAATAACTCGGAAACCAAGCATTTCCAGAACTATGTTGATCTAAAATATTTTTATTTTTTACGTATGAGGAACTCATTCCTGAAGTTATTGCGTCTATTTTTGAGACACCCTGTGTATAGTGTTATAACTGCATTGGGATATAAGTTTAGGGTTATATTTTGTATTGGAATTTTATTGAACTTGAATAGAAATCATGACTCAGACCAGAGCAGCAAAGCAAAAGAGTCAAACTAATGGAAGTGCTGTGGCTCAGGGGTGAACTGAGGGGGGGGGGCGGTTGTCCTCTGAATCACAGTCTATTGAAATGAACTGATTGTTTGATGTTTGTGGAGCAGTCATCAAACAACAGGAAATCAGGCGCCAACTCGGCATTCTTATGGGCTTATATGAGAGCTGGAAGACAGGGTGGAATCCCTCGAAGCATTTAAATTCAGGGTCCCATCAAGCTCTCAGCTGCCCACATCAATGCCAGAGCTTGCACTTGAACATCACGCAACACAGTGGCAACCTCCAAGGCAAAATGCGCTGGCCCAAAGGAACTAGTTGTTGTAGGTGACTATTGTCAGGGAAACGGGGAACATATTGTGCAAAAAGGATAGGTGAAACAGAACCAGGGTATGTCTGCCAGGGGCAAAGGTTGATGACGTTGTAGAGCAGATATCACCTTTTAAGGGCACAAAGATTGATATTGTTGTGTACATGATGGCACTAATGATATTAAGAGTAGGAGACCGGCAGAATTACTTAACAAGTATAAGTCAATGCTGAAAAAAAAGCTGTGAGTTAGGGTTGAATTTGAAAGAGTCTGCAATTCTGCCCAGACATGATAGGAGGGATTATATGCTGACAGCCTTGTCAATCAATTCGGCCCAGGAAAGATTGTGCAGGGCTCAAGGGGTAGAATTTTTCTATGCCTGGTCTGTGCTTGTTAACAGGAGAGACTGCTTCTATAGGGATGGGATGCACTTAAATAGAAAAAATAGAAAGGGTGCAAGATTTTTGCTAATGCTATTGAGGCAGAGTTAGGTGGGTCGGGAAACTGCTAGCTTGGGGGGATACACGGACTAATAGATTAATAGTAGCAACTGGCAGAGGTGAAAGTGATTCTTGCACTGCTTCTATTGAAATGCAATTGATCAGCAGCCTGGAAAGCAAGGCAATGGGGATTTCCAGGACTGCTGGGAGACATAGTGGAACAATAAATACATGGGCTGTGTTAGGGTAACTAAGAGAAGAAACAGTTTCATGCATACTTGCATGTACACAAATGCTAGGAGTATAGTTAAAAAATTCAGTGAGCTTGAAGTGCTAGTCAAGACATCAAAGGCAGATATTGTTGGGATATCAGAGACGTGGTGTCACACAGACTTAAGCAGTGCAGAACTGGAATTTGGTGAGTAAAATGTGTACAGAAAGGATAGACAGGACAGGAAGGGAGGAGGGGTTATGCTGTTAGTTAAAAAAAAACATAAAATGTAAGGCAGTGCATGCAATTGATGTTGGTGAACAATGCAATGTTGAGTCACTTTGGTGTGACATAAGCATTGGGAGATCAGAATTGAGAGGAGTGTGCTATAGGTCTAATGACTCTGATGAGTGTAATGAGCAATTGTGCAGAGAAATAGAGTGGACCAGTAAATCAGAGTGTCTTATAATGGGGGATTTTAATTTCCCAGAGATTGACTGGAATTTGTGGGTTGTTCATTCACACACTAGCAAGGCTTTTGTGGTTTTATTGGATGATTGTTTTCTACAGCATTATGTTCGGGAGGCAACTAGAGGGAGTAATACTCTTGATTTGATTATCAGTAGTGATTCTTCATGTATTAAGAATCTTCAGATAAAGGAACCACTAGGTGGCAGTGATCACAGCGTGCTGAAATACGATTTACTCAAAGAGGTAACTACCATCAAGGGTAAAGAGAAGGGTTTTTGCTTTCATAAAGGTGACTATGGTGGTCTGATACAGTATTTAAATTCTATACAGTGGGACCAACTGAAGATGTTACCAACAGCAAATTCAAAATGAGAAGCATTCAAAGAATTAATCTTGGAAGCTATTAGGCTTTTCATACCAACTAAGAAATCTTGTTCAAGATTTAGGCCTAAATCGATGTCAGATGAACTAATTAGACATGTGACAGAGAAGAAAAATACATGGGATACATATAAAATAACAGGCGACACAGAAGCCTATGATAGATATAAGCTGGCCTCTAACCAAGTCACAAAGGAGGTTAGGCAGGAGGTTATTTCTTGATGGAGGTTATTTCTTGTAATTTGCGAAGGCAAATTACAAGAAATCTTTGGCAAAGGATGCAAATAAAAACAGCAAAGAGTTCTTTACTTATGTAAACTCTAGAAGGAAAGGGATGAATCAGATTGATCCACTTGATATTGATTTTTCAACTGTTGATGATCCTCCTCAGGTAGTTAACAAGCTAAATGAATATTATGCATCTACATTCACACATGAGAAGTTATTCAGGGAGGGGAATGCCAGAGGTGTATTAAACTCTGGCAGTAAGCTAGATAATCTTGTAATAACTTAGTGTAAAGTGGAGGAAAAATTGTTGAAGATAAACATAAGAAAGGCACCTGGGGTGGATGGAATCTATCCAGTTATATAAAAGGAGGCAGCAAAGGAAGTAAGCAAACCCTTAGCCACAATTATGAGAACTTCCCTAGACTCAGGGGAGGTACCCATGGACTGGAGAGGTGCAAATGTGACCCCAATCCACAAAGGAGGATCAAAGGGAGACACAGGTAATTACAGACCTGTTAGTTTAACTTTTGTTCCAGGGAAATTAATGGAGGTACTGGTTAAAGAAGCATTGCAGAATCATCTAGACAAGACTTCAGTTATAGCTCGGACACAGCGTGGGTTTGTTAAGAGAAAGTCTGGTCTGACCAATTTTATTGGATACTATGATGTAGTCACAAAGGAACTGGATACAAAGAATAACTTTCATATTATATATTTGGATCTTAGAAAGGCCTTTGATACTGTTGCAAATGGAAGGCTGCTGCACAAATTGGAACAGTGTGGCATTGGAAGCAAATTGCTGCTATGGATAAAGGGGGTGGTTGAGTGGGAGAAGACGGGGGGGGGGGTTAATCAATGTACACTGCTCTTCGTGGACTAATGTTATTAGTGGGGTCGTTCAGTGTTGGGTCCATTGTTGTTTGCTGTATTTATAAATGATATTGATGATGGTATACCAGGCTTAATGTCCAAGTTTGCAGACTATATGATGGTTGGCAGGGTTGTTAATGACACCAATGACAGTATGCTGCTGTGACAGGATCTAGTAAAGTTGAGCAGATGGACTGTGAGGTGGCAAATAAAGTTTAACATTGACAAATGTAAAGTACTACATATGGAAAGCAGTAACCCCAGAGTAACATATCAACTCTGTGGTACTACCCTGACAGTGGTAGAGAATGAAAAGGACCTGGGAGTAATTGTGCAGCCAAAGATGAAGTTTTCTGAGCAGTGCAGATGTTCTGCAGGAGTAGCTCATGGTGTCTTGTGAATGATATACAGGAGTTTTCTATAGCAGGGGTAAGGAGGTGATTATCCCCTTGTATAAGGCCACACCTTGAGTACTATATACATGTCTGGAGGCCTCATTTTAAGAATGATGTACAGCTGTTGGAATGAGTACAGAGAAGGGCAACAAGATTTGTGAATGGAACAAAGGGTTGCTCTTATGAAGAAAGGCTTAAGTTTTGCAAATTACAGTATCTGGAGACTAGGCACCTGTGAGGTGATCTGATTGAGGTATATAAAACCTTGAATGGTTTGAGCATGCTCAATGCTGATGGGATTCCTCCTCTTGCTCAGAATAACTGCCTGAGAGGGCATAAATTCAAATTGAGGAAAGACGGTCGCAGAATAGATGTGTTGAAGTTTGCCTTTAGCCAGCTGATGGTTGATTGCTGGAACAAACTTCCATCTGTCGTTGTAGAAGTTGATAGCGTAAATAGATTCAATTCAGAACTTGGGAAACATTTGGTGCAAGTGGATGGGTGAAATAATTGTTTTTTTTTTTGGGTGATGCTATATAAGCTTGCTTTCTTGCATCATGTGCCTTTGCTAATGCTAAACATGAACAGCTGATAAAAATGTAGATGTTCGCATTGTTTCTGCCAGATGCCACATGACTATGAGTTTCAGTCTGTGGGGGGGGGATGGTCATGAACCATAAATTCTAAAAAAAAAAAAAATGATGAAAACTTAATTTATTATTGGTTTTATTCATTTATTTACAATAGCGATAGATGGGTGCAAGCGATGGAAGGCAGATTTCATATGAGAGTTTCATATGACTAGTCATTTAACACTTTAATAAAAGCTTTTCTGTTGTTCGAGGAGTATTTAGAACATCTTTTTAATTTAGTTTCACCAGTTCTTCTGTGGATGTTTGACTGCTTTAAATATTAAAATTTAATTTACATAAAAAATTTGGTTTTGTCTGCTTGAAGTATAATGAACTTTGCCTTATCATGGCCTTACATACATTGGAAATTGAAAACAATGTTATGTAATGCACATAGGTAGCAGTAATCCCAGATCAATTTACCACACTGTAATTGTTCAGTCAGATATGAAGTTCTCTGATAAATGGAGACAGGCTGCCATGGGGTTTTGTCAGTTATATACAGTATAGGAATTTTGATTACTCGTTGTATAAGGCAATGGTTAAGTCACATCTTGAGTACTGGATATAGGTTTGGAATCCTCATTTTAGGAAGGATGTGGATCTGTTGGAATGGCTACAGAGAAGAGCAGTGAGATAGTGAGAGGAACAAAAGGGTGCTCATACTGAGAAAGGCTTCATTTCTCCAAATTAGTATTAGTATTAGTAACGGCCGCATGGTGCAAGAAAGCCTATGGCTTATGCTGCACCAGCCAAAAAAAAAAAAAAAAAAAATCCAAACAAAACAATGATAAAAACAAAAAAATAAAATAAATAACTAAATAATAATAATTAATAAATAAATATAAATAAAATAAAAAGGAAATTAAACCTATCATCCTATGCGCTTCCCTTACCCGAAAGTACTATCCAGATGACCTTTGAATTTCCCCAAACTGTCGGCCTCTACCACCCATGAAGGCAACTTATTCCAGTAATTTATAACTCGCTGGCTAAAATAAAACTTCCTGCAGTCCAATCTAAACATTTTCCCCCGTAACTTTAATTTATGTCCCCTAGATCTAGCATCATTTATAATCTTGAAAATTTTGTCTTCATTCATTTTACTGATGCCTCTCAGAGCCTTAAATACCTCAATCAAATCTCCTCTAAGGTGTCTAGTTTCCAAACTCTGCAACCCACATATTCGAAGTTTTTTTTCATAAGGACGTCCTTTTGCCGATCTCACCAGGCGAGTTACCCTTCTTTGCACCCTTTCAAGAAGCTCGATGTCTTTCTTTAGGTGCGGTCTCCATACTTGAACACAGTATTCTAAGTGTGGTCTAACATAAGCCTTATATAATGGGATTATCACGTCCCTATCTCTACTTGCAAAAGTTCGATAGATCATCGATAGGACACCATGGGCCTTCCTTGCAACCTGTTTACAATGCTCAGAGAATTTCATGTCTGACCGTATCGTAACGCCCAAGTCCCTTTCCTCCAGTACTAGGTTTAGTTGAACTCCACCAAGTGAATACGTTTTTTTGGGATTACTGTTTCCCAGTTGTAATACCTTACACTTTGCCATTTTTCTGACCATTCTTGAAGTCTATCTAGGTCTCTCTGAAGAAGCTCAGCTTGACAGTGATCATTAACTACTCTACCAATTTTAACATCATCTGCAAATTTAGACATCACGCCCTCTATCCCTTCATCAATGTCGTTTATGAAAATTAAAAACAACAGTGGTCCTAATACTGATCCTTGGGGAACCCCACTTCTTACATCAACCCAATCTGAGGAATAGCCATTTATCACAACCCTCTGCCTCCTGCCCTGAAGCCATCCTTCTATCCATCTAAGGATTTTCCCAGTGATTCCAACCTGTTCCAGCTTATAAAGCAACCGCTCATGTGGGACTGGGTCAAAAGCTTTGCTGAAATCTAAATAAACAATGTCAAAATTATTCCCTAAATCCAGCTCATGAGTGACCCTTTCGAAATAGCGAACCAGATTTGTTAAACATGATTTTCCCTTTACAAAACCATGCTGAGTATCCTTGAGAATTTCAATTCGATCCAAATGATCCTGAATTCCACCCTTGATCATTGCCTCCATGATTTTCCCTACTACTGAAGTCAGACTGACAGGTCGATAATTTCCAACTTCACTTTTAGAACCACCCTTATGTATGGGAGATACATTTGCACTTTTCCAATCCAAGGGAATCTCCCCAGAGTCTAGTGATGTTCGCATAATTAGCCTCAGTGGTTCAATGCACTCGCTTGCCGCCTCTCTTAAGATTATAGTGTATATTCCATCAACTCCAGGAGCCTTACTGGTCTGTAGGCTCGAAAGTTTTTTTCATTAAATAATCTTGCAAAATTTCAATATCATTAATTACATATTTTTTAACTTCGCTCCCACAATTTCCCATTGCCACAAAAGGCTTTTCATTTGTAAATATCGATGCAAAATAACTGTTGAGTTCATCTGCAGCGGCAGCTGGTGTATTTATTACTATCCCCTTTCCCTAACGTAAAGGTCCGAGCTGGTTTGTCCTGCTCTTCTTGGCATTTATATATGTGAAGAATTCTTTATCCCCCCTCTTTGCTCTGTTTGCTAGTGATTTCTCATAAACTGCCTTTGCCTGTCGAACCTTTTCTGTGGCTCTGTTACACATCACCTTGTAGCTGTTATAGGCTTCAGTACTTTTTATTGCTCTGTAACCTTTCCATGCCACCTTTTTCTGCTCAAGTAATGCGGAAACTTCACTATTCATCCAACTTGGAACCCTTCTCGTGGAGTATTTTTTTAAGGTGTATACGCATTCAAGGCATCTGTGATTAATGTTTTAAAAGCGTACCACAGTTCAGTTGTATTCATTCTCTGCGCGATATCTACCCAGTTAATAGAGGCCATGTAGTACCTTAAGGCATCGTAATTTCCTTTTCTGAAATTAAAACCCATTCCTTTGCCTTTTACTTCTGCTACCTCTCTCGTCATCATCCACCGTAGAACTCCGTGATCACTTCCTGCTACTGGTTCCTCTACTGTCAGCCCTGTTATGTCATCTGATTCATGTGTGATGATGAGGTCTACGATATTCTTTTCTCTAGTACTTTCCCTAACATGTTGATACAAATAACAGTCATCTAGTTCATTTAAAAATTTTGTTCCCCATGTCGAGTTTCCTTCCCATTTACTCCAATCAATTAGAGGCAAATTGAAATCACCCATAATAAGACATTGACGCTTACTTGTCTATTCCTTTTGCATGTAGAGGCTTTTGTCATAATCTTCACAATTACCCGGTCTGTAGATTACTCCTACTCGCATTATACCTTTGTTTCCAACTATCTCACACCATACGGACTCTATACTAGCAAGTGAAATGTCTGAATCCGGGAAAGGTATCGTTGCACTCAGGCTGCTTCTGATAAGAAGCATTACCCCACCATCCCTTCTATCTAACCTATCCTTCCTAAATACATTAAACAAGCCATACTGAAACTCATCATCCCTAATTTCTGGGTGGCACCACGTCTCTGTAAGCCCTATTATGTCCGCGTTACTTGTTTTAACCAGCAGTTCGAATTTGCATTTTATTCACGACACTTCTAACGTTACTGTATAAACAATTAAGTTTACTGTTCTTGTATATTTAACAACCCTCACACAACCCTTGAAGTTTTTTAGGCTCTCTTCCCTGATATTAGCTACCCGCTCACGTGAAACGTCTTTGCCCCCAGAACATCTAGATAATACATCCAGTTGGGGTAACAGATAAGAACTCCAAAGGTATATGCAAGAGTTACATTGACCAATATTATCAGATAAACGCGTGTCAGTATTACCCACATCCCCCCTAACTAGCAGTTTCCCTGAACCTTTAAGGTATCCTCAATAATACTGGCAAAAACTTTTGCACCACCTTTGTTTAAGTGTATCCCATCTCTACAAAACAAATTCCTTCTACCTACAAGTGTGGGCCATGCTGATAGAAATTTACCCCGTAAAGCCTTGCAGATTCCTTCAAGTCTTGAGTTAATCCACAAGGCTCTTAATATGTAATCCCTCCTATCGTGTCTGGGCAGAATTGCAGACACATAGACATTATTGCCTAGCTCGCGACATTTGCTCAGCATGGTCCTGTATTTTTCCAACAAATCGTCAGATCGTGTACGTTTAATATCATTTGTCCCCACATGAATAATGTTTTTCCACCACCTTTGTTTAAGTGTATCCCGTCTAGTCAGATCGTGTACGTTTAATATCATTTGTCCCCACATGAATAATAATATTTTCTTTACCCCCTTTAAAATCTGACAGTCTGTTGGTGACATCATCAATAGTTGCTCCCGGCAGACATACCCTGGTTCTGCTCCACCTATCTTTATTACAAAAAATATTCCCCATTTCCCTGACAATGGAGTCTCCTAATAAAACAATGTCCTTTTTAACCAGAGTAGTTTGCACTTGGTTTTTCTGTTTGGAGGCTCGAATTGGGTGTGCATCACTTGGTAGATTGCTGGAGTTTTGAGTCCCTGACGAGCTCCCAGATGCATTATTTTCGAGGGCAAGCACTCGTTTTTTCAGGGACTCAAATTGTTCCATCAGTGCACCAAATTGTAATTTAAGATCGGTGCACTCCTTACATCGATCACAAAGAGAAGAATCCCCAGGTGAGGTACGATTAGTCACCAGGTCGACCTTGGAAAACATTCCACAGGTTCCACAACGGATTAAATCACAACTCACCCGTAAATCGCCATCTGCTATTTCCGTGTGAGTCACGATACCCTGTGACGTGTTTAAGGCAGATCTTGTAACTACCACTATAAAATTAAATAAATATCAATGAAAGTAACTTTAAAAAATTATATCTATAATATTATTAAAATCAAACAGTTACAGGAAAACCTATAACAAAATAATCGAACAATATCTAAATAGATCAAATATTTAAAAGCACTATCCAAAAGTAAACCACTTAACTGAGGAGCTCTGTCTAAGCACGTCCACTCACTTCGAATGCCAACGTATTATGCAAATTGTAGCATCTGGAGACTAGACACCTATGAGGTGAATTGATTGAGATGTTTAAGGCTTTTATTGGATTGAGCGAGTTCAGTGCTGATGGCATTTTTCCTCTTGCTCAAACTAAATAGTGAGGAGGCATAACTTCATGAGGAAGGATGGTTGCAGGACACATGCATAAATTTGCCTTCGGCCAGCAGGTGATTGTCGGAACAAACTTCTATTTGGCGTTATAGAAGTGGGTAGTTTGAATAAATTCAAGCAATAACTAGATAAACTGTTAGAGGAGAAGGACAGCTGATATGGGAATTTTTTTTTTGTTTTGTTTTTTGCTGATGCTGTATAAGCTTTGTTGCATTGTTTGTCACTAATAGAAAAATTCTTGACATAACATACTAGAGTAGTAAAAAGTTTATTGAAATAATTTACCTCTCACTAAACAGTGAATAACCCTTTAAGAATCATATTGAGTTTGAACAATGGCAGATTTCTGTGTTAGTCGATAAATTTTAAATTCCCACAATTGAAGGTAACAATTTTATAAATATTATAATGCATTAATACTATGTTAAAATGACATCTGTGGGATGGTTACTAATTATTCTAATTAACTTTAGGCAAATACTTTTACACTACATGATTTAGTAATTTTTCATTTAGTTTTATTGGGACAATAAATGTGGTATAGAGAACTACGTTAATTCACTCACCCTAGCACAATCCATCAACTGAACAAAAATTTTTATATGCTCTTTCTAGATACTGTATAGCATCCCTTCACTGTGCAAGAGTTTCACAAAAATTAATACCAAAAAACAAAAATTATATAAATTATATGCCATTAGATTATTAAATAATTAAATTAAATTAAAGAATCCATGGCAGAAAAAATACATTCAGTTAAAAATACAAATATACAATTGAAGGATGGACAAAAGATTTAGAAACAGCCCATACTTCATTTGCTAACTATTTGTTGAGAGTTAGTAACTCCCTACAAGGGATGTAATACATTGCAGTCTGTATAATATCGGTGTGTAGATACACCATAGACAACTCTTAAGAAACTACAAAGTAGTTGTTGTAGGCATCATTTGCTCTTTCTCATATTGTGCTCTGCCTTCATGACGGTTGCCATGATATTGCACTACCTCGAATGAGTAACGCTTCACTAATAGAGAAGACTATTGTTACTTATTCTCAGTGAGTACCACCACCCAGACATGTTTCAAGGCTATTGGCCTGTCATCAGTGGGTGGGCAGGTACCCTGGTATTGCAGACATGACAGCCTTGAAACATGTCTGGGTGATGGTACTCACTGAGAATAAGTAACAATAGTTTTCTCTATTAGTGAAGCGTTACTTATTCGAGGTAGTGCAATATCATGGCAACTCGTCGTGAAGGCAGAGCACAATATGAGAAAGAGCAAATGATGCCTACAACAACTACTTTGTAGTTTCTTAAGAGTTGTCTATGGTGTATCTACACACCGATATTATATAGATATTAAACTCTTAATGTATTATGCCTTGTGCATTTAGTTATTTTAAATATTGTCATATACATCTTTTGGCATCTCTCATATTGTGCGATTATCATCACAACTGGGTCGTCATGTCTGCAATACCAGGGTACCTGCCCACCCACTGACGATAGGCCAATAGCCTTGAAATATGTCTGGGTGGTGGTACTCACTGAGAATAAGTAACAATAGTCTTCTCTATTAGTGAAGCATTACTTATTCGAGGTAGTGCAATATCATGGCAACTCGTCATGAGGGCAGAGCACAATATGAGAAAGAGCAAATGATGCCTACAACAACTACTTTGTAGTTTCTTAAGAGTTGTCTATGATGTATCTACACACCGATATTATATAGATATTAAACTCTTAATGTATTATGCCTTGTGCATTTAGTTATTTTAAATATTGCAGTCTGTTTACAGCAATTTTGAAAATAAGAATGTGAAGTTATCAAAAAAAAACAGATTTATGCCACACTTAACATAGAAATCACTCATTTGCAAACAGCTGAAGCTTAGGGACTTTATAATAAAAATTTTTGGATACTATTTTCATAAATAAATGAAGTGTTGTGCAATATATGTCCTTATCTTGGGTACTTTATCATTAGCTAGACAGGAGTTAACATAGATGTATATAGTTACATAAGGTTATTGATAGGTCTGAGACTATTTAACTAGAAGGGGATTCCACATCTCCTAAACTAGGCTTGTCAGAACTGGCTGCGGTTCATACTCAGAATACACTTATCAAATTCTTGTAGTGTAAGCTGTTAATAGGGAGTCATTTATATGCTACTGAGCAAACTAAACTGGTTAATTTTAAGGCTTTATCACCTTATCTCCATGGTATTATATACACCAGTTGGGATGCTGCCTGGTCAACACGGTTTCGCTATGATTTTTTTTTTTTTTTTTTTTTTTTAATGAAACCCCCAAACATGAGAGGTATTAGAACCTATAGTACTTAATACCATGCTTGGGTTGGAGGTTGAGAAGACGAAAGAAGATATTTGTTGACATTAGACTTGAACTTCTGTATATTGTAATTTTCAAGAAATACGTATGAAGGGAGGAACAATACGTATATTTTCAAGAAATACGTATTGTTCCAGAAAACAGCTGTTGAATGAATAAATGAGGAAGATGAAAAGTTGGTTCTGTGATTGAAGTTGGACAGTAAATGGATGTTGGCGGCACGTGTTCGGACTGTTTTCAAAGAAAGTGCGGCAATTATAGAAGCCAATCCAGAAGAACAGTACCCATGGAAGTATCTGTAGAAAAGGCATGCAGCAGAAACAGTACATCTATGAGACAGCGAGTGGACAGACTCTGTTAGAGAGGAGTCATTAATTAACCTAACTGCCCTCTTCTGAATGGAATCTAGAAGCCTGAGAGAGGTCTTGGGGGCACCGCGCCAGAGGTGGGAACAATATTCCATGGCGGATTTGCGATTTGTATAGAGTAAACAGCTGTTTGGAAGAAAAGTAATGCCGAGAGCGAAAGAGAAAACCAAGTTTTTTAGATGCAGAGTAAGCCATATTTGCTTACGCCCCACACAAGGACCACTCACTTCGACCGTGTACTTAGACGGGTTGTTTGTGAGAAAAAGATCAAGCGTGTTGGCTGTATGGTTGGGATTGTCCAGTATTCTTGTAGGTAAATGAACAATCTGTGCAAGGTCATTAGAAATCGCAAAATCCTCAACATCTCGACCAGCTGGGTCAGTGTGACTAGAAAACGGAAGCCAGCTGGAGTTGTGAAAACGTTAAAATCACCAGGGAAAATTACCTCACTGTTAGGAAAGTTGGATTGGAGAAAGTAGTTGCAAAGAGAGGAAGTCAAAGAGCTCCAAGTGATTAGTGGAGTTGGGAGAATGGTGGAGACAACAGATGAATTTGACACAGTGAGGTAGAGAGATTTTAAGTCAGGGAATATCGAAGAGAGGAGATTCCAAATTACCAAGTCTCTGACAGGGAATATCGGAACGGACGTACCATGTTTCAGGCGAAAGGAATCATAGAGCGAATAATTTGGGAAACTGAGATGAGCAGTAGTTGAATCAACCAATAACTGAGATTCTGTTAGAAAAAGTACATGGAGTTTGGCAGACTGCAAGTGGAAATGGACATTGTTGAAATTAGAATTGGACCACGTATATTTGCAAAATGAACTAGGAAGTGGTTGGGAGGTTTAGATCTTTTCACAGATAAGCTTACTCTATTAGTTTGACAATTCATGGTGTATTCAATAGTAAGAAAAAAGGGGAGACATACTGTATGAAGTAATGAAATTTTTGGATATGGCGTACACATGGTAAGGATATACCCAAATCCTTGACATAACGTGGCCTCGAGAAAACCCTCCGCATACACACTATTTGGATTCCCTCCAGTCACTATCTGGCAGAGTAGAGGTAGCAAGAATATACATTAGCTGATCTGGAAGCCTCCTAAAGAGTTATCAATAGGTCCTGTGTACTAACTAGTGGCCGGCCTGCGAATACCGTTTTAGAGCTGTACCTTCGAAATGTAAGCTTGTCAGAAACCAAGACACACAATGCTAAATATGCCACTAGAACAATCAAGTTAGATGCTATCAGCATTTAAAGCTTAAATGGCAAAGAAGTTGAATTAGCTGAAAAACTAGGTAGGGCTAAGGTAAAGAATGCCAACACGAGAACCACTGGAAATGTTAGATAACTTACCCAGAAAATTACTTTCCTGATACCGCACTCTAGCGCTGCTCACCTGGTAAACAGACGGTAGGTGTTATCAGTCTGGAGCAGAAGTCGAGAACGATATATTGATTGACAGCTAGGCATGGCAAATGATGAAATGATTGGTGGTGGGCATGAAACACGACAAGCTACCATGTAGTCATTGGTTGGCATTATGATTTGTATTTATGAGTAAAGAACGGTTCATAATTAGTTTTATAATGAACGGTAAACAGGTAATAGTAGCGATGAATCTTTTAAAGATGGGAGAAATTTATAAGGAAAATAAAGCATTGCTTGATTCTTTGATGAAAACTAAATAAGACCAAAATTGTACTGTTGTTTTACATGCAATGATTATTTTAAATTAATTGAATCACGAACAGAGTCATGTAGAAAGTTCTGGTATTGTAAAAAATGTTCTGCACGAATTTCTTTATTAAAACCTTAGTTTTATGGAAAATACAAAACTTCCATGAAAAAAGATAATGTATATTATATTCTTTTGGTCAATATTCATGCCAGTAACTACGACAGCATTCCATATGGAGATTTTGAAAGTAACAGCAATTAAGTTTTATAAGAAACTAAGAGATATTTACAAATTGCAGTTGTTAAAAAAACCCATTAAGTTGGGTGGATCAGAGAAAACTGTAGAAGCAGACGAAATTGTATTTGGTAAAACCAAAACATCACAGAGGGTGAAATTTAACTGCTAAGAAGAAATGAGTGTTTGGAGTATTTGAAGGGGAATCAAATTTCGTCTTCATGAAATTCATAAAAAATCGCAAAGCAAAAACTCTTTTACGCATTATTAGAAAAGCAGTGAAGAAAAATACTACCATCATAACAGATGAATGGTGTATTACAGCCAAAAAAAAAAAGATTTACAAACATTTAAGGTGAAACACAGGGAACATCGAAGCCCAGTGGGAAGAGACTGAAAAGTGTGACTAAAACACTAAATGGCAGCTGTAATATGTTGCCTGGTCACATGAATGAATATATGTGGCATCAGATTTATGGAAAAATCATGAAAGTACCTTTCAGAATATTATTACTCAAATTGCGAATAGCTGTTGAGGTCCAACTATATGATTTGTATTCATGAATTTTTTTTTTTTTTCTGAAAAAGTTTCGTTCTGTTCATATTTATGTTCTTCAGTATGTTTTTTTCTCATTATTAAAAGCAGATTTTTGGAGTTCACGAATGTTTTTACTATATTATTGATTTAGGTTTAGTTACGAAAAAAAGGAAAAGGTTTCTTTATTTTTTTTCATAACTTGACCTTAAATGGTAGGTTAGGAAAAAATAAATAGAAAAGGTTTCCTTATATTTCATGACCTAACCTTAAAAGTTAGGTTAAGAAATAATAGGAAAAGAAAGAAAGATTCTTTATATATATATAATATGTACAGGGGCAATGCTGACCAGGAGTGCAAAGGGTGCATCGCACCCGGGCGCTGAATATTTAGGGGCGCTGATGCTAAAGGCCATTAAATTTTATAATTCTTATATTACAAATCTCAACAAAAAATTATAAAAGATTTTTTAAATTAATAATAAGTGACTCAAAATAATAATTATTAATTATTATTTTAAGTCACTTAAGTAATGGGGCAGAAAATTAAAAATTAAATTTTTAATAATTTTGGATAGAAATTAAATAATTTTTGATTATTTATAATTATTTATTTATTTTTATTTTTTTGTTAAATATTCTTTATTTAAATAACAATTTGTTGAATAATTTTCTTTATATGGCTGACAGAAAAAATAAACTTTCCGGCACAGCCTACCGAAAAAGAAAATTAGAAAAAGAGGAGAGTATAAAAAAAGTTAATACTTCAATTTCACGATTTTTTGAACCAACATCTGCAAAAAGTCAAAAAACTGGAAAATCATTGCAATCACAGTTAGATACTTTCCATGACGACAAAATGAGTGAGGAACAAAGCCACTCAAAATTCTGTAGAAGGTTGCTTTATGGAAAATCAACTGCGTATTGAAGAAATTTCATCAAAAGTTGAATGTACAACAGGAACCTCTACCAGTGCTACTCCAGATTTGACCAAGAAATGTTTCGAAAATGATATGTATGATTCAGGGTAATGTCCAAAATTGTTAATGGACAGTATTAGAATGTTTTTAGTAGAACTCAATCTAGAACAAGTTCAACATTATAACTTTCCTTTAGATGATGAGAATAGGTAATTTTCTACAGAATATTAATATAAACAATTAAGTAATAGGAAAAAAATTCTTAGAAGCTGGTTATTACATTCAAAGTCAAAAAAATTCTGTATTCTGCCTTTGTTGCAAACTATTTCATTATTGTAAACTATGGTGTATTTACACCAATATTATATAGTTAATTTCAACCCATAACATATTATGCCTTGTGCATTTAGTCTTCAAAATAAGACATGTACATACAAATCAAACTCGTCTTCATTAACTTTTCAGTGACTGACGAGAAAACAGTTGATGTAAAAGGCCTAATGGGTGGCAAATTATTTCTCGCACCCAGGGGACAAACACCCTTGGTGTGCCCCTGAATATATATATATATTAAAAAATTAATATTTTGTTAATAAACAATTTATGCTCTAGTCCACCCATGATTCTAAAGAAAAAAGGTCAGGTTACCCCCTCCACTTCGGGAGGGGGTTCAAGCTCCCATGGGATTCAAGTGGAGGTAACCTGACCTTTTTTTCACCATTATGGAAAGCGTTCATTGGGGCACGTGCAATTAGGGCAAGTTACCATTAGTGCTTCTGAGATTAGGGTCAGTGATACCAAACTGATGTTATTGTCTGTTGTGTTCACGCACCAATCAGCACATCATTTGCCATGCCTCCCTGTCAATCAGTATATCGTTCTCGACTTCTGCTCCACACCGATAAAACCTACCGTCTGTTTACTGAGCAAGCAATGACAGAGTGCAGTATCAGGGAACTAATTTTCTGCATAAGATAATAACTAATAACTATTTTCTGCATGGTTGCACAAAAATATCCTTATTAAAAAATCTAAAGTGGTTTAAGTTGGGTGATTGAGCTGGATTCACCTTGACCTATCTGCCTTCCTTAATAGGTGTATCCAGCTCAATCATTCTCTCTCTCTCACTCATATATTATCAATTGTTTCTAACTCCCACACCAGTTATATAATACAGTTGCATATTATATTCTACAATTTTGAATCTATTTTTAATGCCTTCTTAATACTATTTTGATATTTATTATATGTATTTCATTTTCACTTCCCTTTTTTTCCTGTTTTTTTTTTATTATATAGACAGATTAGATTAATTCATCCACTATTAAAATTGTAAATATTTACTGGTTATTGCTGAGTTTGGAGTTTTTAGAACTATCCCTAATCTCTGCACATAACATTTTCTTTTTTCAGTTTAATTCATTTATATACAGTATATAATTAAATTAAAATAAGTAATTCAAGAATACAATCACAAATAGATTAAGCCAAGTAAAATGCAAATATAAAGAAAACCAGTATTTTATTATAGCAACAAGAATGGGGAGGGGGAAAAGAAATTGATAAGAAGGATGCTGTAGAAGGAGTATATTTCTAAAGTAATTTAGAAGTTGATAGCCAATTAAAACAGGTTTATGATGCCTCCTTGATGGCACCAGTTCATAGCTGAATTGTGTGAAATATCGCTATGAAAAGGAACTAAAAACTTACCACAACAATGTGACCAATAATGGGAGCAAAAATAAATTAAAACAGACTGACTTTTGAGCCAGTAATAATAGCATTGAAATCCTGCATTTCAAATGTTAAACAGATCAGTCTGATGCACTGATTTGTTTAACATTTGAATAATTGAATAAATTAATTTGAATAAATGAATGAATAAAAACATCGGTGACTACAGCACATAACCAATTGCATGTTGCCAGAATATAATTTTTTATATTATATATTCAAGTTTATTTTTCAGTGTATAGAATATGTTAATAGTAGGTTAAATAAGAACATTTCATATTCTTATTTAACTTTGTTCTGTTAGTGATTTAGCATTGCCTTTGCTCCCAATTGCTATATTAATTATTTGCATAAGGCCAATATTACTGAAATCTGATGCATTCATTTGTTTAATGTTGGAAATAAATGCAGTGACTCCACAGCCATTATTTGCCGTTTGGCCTTCTTATGAATAGAAGTGGGGATTCAGTGGTCAGTTTGTTATAATTTATTTTTGCTTCATGTTACTAGTCATGTTGTTAAAGTAGGTTTTTAATTCCTTTCTACAGTGGTATTCCAAGCAATTTTCTGTGGTTGCTATTAAAGAATGCTATTAGATTTATTTTAATTGGCTACCAACTTCTAAATTATTTTAGGAATGCACCTCCTCTGCAGCACTTACCAATTTGTCTCTCCCCCCCTCTCTCTCTCTCCTCCCCCTTTTCTCTTATTACTATATTAAACTCTTGATTTTTTAAGGAGTCCTTATGTGCTGTAATGTAATAACTAGTTTCTCCCCAATTTCTCCCCCATTTGGAATTTAGCACGTATTAAGTTTCCACGTGCACTGAAATGCATTTCGGGAACCCAACCCGTATATAACACAAGCGCGCTCTCTTCCCCCCCTCCACTATAGCTAACTGAAGACGAGGAATCTCGAAAGTCGCTCGTCGCGATTATTAGCTTATATTTTTCTTTTTCTTTTTTTCTCTTAATTTTATTTAATTTAATTAGGCAACCATGGAAGGTGCACTTTCCTTTCTTAAAAATTTTTTATAGCCCATCACTTAATTTTAAACCCATAATCCCTGTAAAGTACTAGAATCCTATAACCACTATGTATGTGGTAAAACTCTCCACCAGCTAAGCGGATTACTATGAGGTGAGTGCTGAAAATTAAGCTAAGCTATACAGACGATCTAGATCTACTGTATTAAAGTAATGATTTTCTTTGTATTCACTTCTTACTTGGCTTGGCTGGCTGTTCTGCTAGTGTATTCTTAATTTATGTATTTAATTTCTTTATATTTCTTTTATATTATCTTTTATTTATCTTATAATTCTTTCCTTTATTATATTATTTATTCAAATCTGTTTTTAAGTATACACATATTATATTATTTCTTTTAGGTGAAGTATTTGTTTTAGATGATGGTGGTGAAGTAGACCTTGATTTGGGAAATTATGAACGCTTTCTGGATATCACATTGCACATGGATAATAATATCACTACTGGCAAAATATATCAACATGTAATTAATAAAGAAAGGCGAGGTGATTATCTTGGTAAGACTGTTCAAGTTGTTCCTCACATCACTGATGCTATTCAAGAATGGGTTGAAAGAATATCAAAGGTGCCAGTCACTGGAGATAATCTTCTTCCTGAAGTGTGCATTATTGAGGTATGGATTTGAAAGAACAATCAGAGTTGTTTTGGTTGTTAACATAAATGTTTATATAGTTATAATATAATTATAATTAACAAATCAGTACCTTTTCTTTTTAAAAGAGATTTGCCACTTTTCAGATATTAATTAAACGTTTTAAGAGCAAAAAAGATCTGTTTCTTTAAAATGGTAAAGTGCAACGTTAAAGTAATGTTTTGGACCACATGTTCAAAAGTTGAGCAGTGGTATGAGGGTATTGCATTTCTAGGTGGTGGATACTTTGAAAAGGAATATATTTACCTGTACTTCAACTTCTGAGTAATTATGATAAAGACAGAACTTCATTCTTCCATTTCCGGAATTTATTCAAGCAAATCCTGAATACCCATATACTTCAAACACCTTAATGTGTATATATTAAAGTAATTGTGGTTATATAAATTTCTTATCTCATTTTAAACCTATATTATAGGGTTTCCTAACTGGGTTGATATTGACCCTCCTAGGGGTCATTCATCTTGAAAGAGGGTATCGAATACATGCCAAGGGGTCAAATGAGGGGGTCAGTGGGCAAATTATAATTACAGTAATACCCCAAAGTTATGCGATAGGTGGGTCCGACGAAAATTGCTTAAGTCGAATTCACGTAAGTCGGGGTACAACTTTGCATATAAATGCATATAAATTTTGTTTATTTGGGACCAAGGACTAAAAAAAACACTAGTTTAGAAGAAAAATATTTAATAAAATTGCAGTTCTTTATACATATTAATACAAAATATGTATTAAAAAAATGAGTTACGTAAAAAAAGTTATTTCGATGTCGATGGCTTCATAAAATCTAACAAATTTGTTAGATTTTATGACGACATCTGACGACACAGCGCCTTCTTTTTTTTCACACAGAATTTCTTCGTAGCAAGCTAATAATTTTTTTATTCCTTGCTTTGTAGCTATAACGCGTTCTTCGTTGGAGTCTGTTTTGTAAAATTTTTAAGCCCTTTTTAATTGAGCTGAGACCTTCTGTCAAGCTTGCAATTGTCATGTGCTTTTCTGGTGCAGTTGTGTCTGAAGTGTTGGATACTTTGGTGACGTTTTTCTCACGCATATCTATGAGCTCATTCATTGTTAGCTCCTGACTATGTGAATCCAACAGCTCATTGACATCATCACCATTGACTTCCAAATCTAATTGCCTGGCAAGATTAACAAATTCTTCTGTCACATGAGTGACATGATCTGTTTTTGGCATTGTTTTCGTCTTGTTTTTGAAAAAAAAATGGACAAAGTTTCTTCCAGACACCATTCAATGTTTTTTTGTGAATTTCATCCCAAGATTCTTCAATGATTCTTACGGCATCTAAAACATTGAATTGTTTCCAATCGTCTTTAACAGATATCTCACTATTTTGTCTCATAGCTTCATTCAGATGTGCAAACGATGCCTCGTGTAGTAAGCCTTGAATGTTTTGATGACTCCCTGGTCCAGCGGTTGAAGCAAGCTGGTTATGTTTGGAGGCAAAAACAACTTTCACACGTGGGTTGAAATTAATCAGAGTGGCTGGAGGATGACCGGGTGCATTGTCAATAAGAAGCATCACTTTAAATGGAATCTGTTTAGACTTGCAATAACGTTTGACTTCGGGTATGAAGTTGTGACCAAACCAGTCCTCAAAAACAGAAGCTGTCACCCAAGCTTTATGATTTGACTTCCAAATGTGACTGTTAAGCTAATTTTAGATATACACCAAACGAAAAAATCAAGAACCAACCGCGTAACTCCGAGATCGTGTAAGTCAGGGTATTACTGTATATAATAATAAATATAAAGAATATAATACTTTTATTTTCTTTATATTTATTATTATTATTATATATGATTTAAAAATATAACTATGAACATTGGCCTTTTTAATTTTCGGTTTTAGCAATTTGCAGTAAACTTCTGTGACTGTTTCGATTCAATTTTCGGTTTTTGCTTGTGTTGTGCTGCTAATAATGATGATTAATGGCTGCCAGGAGTTGACTGGGAGATTTTGTGATAGTTAAACTCCTAACATTACCATCTGAAAAGTTTGTGCATAGGCATATTACATATTTAAACACTATTGCAAGTTATTTCAAATAATAGCATATTAAAAGTTTGATAACATATAGTTTTTAGGAAGAGCCTTATACCATGTCACTCCCAAAAAGGAAGTGGCATTTATATTTGCAAAGTTTAATATTGGAATTTATTTTTTATCCTGGCAGTGAATTAATACCACTGTCTCTTATGTGAGAAAACCTTTTGAAACGATGCTCGAAACCATTAAAATTAAAAACTGCCTGGAAAGGATGAAAACCACCTGGTGCAAAAGACAAGAATTTTGAGTATTTCAAATCTATTTATTTGAATATTTCAAATAAATTTATAAAATGTTCTATAATAGGTTTAAAATTGCTTTTGAAACCTTCAGTTTCTAGAAATGCTGAAGGGGGATTGGAAGCCTCTTATAATGCATCACCCTTAATTTCAAAAGCAGAGTATCTGAACACATTTGGGGAGCAATTGATACTGCCATCGTGTCATTGGTCATGAAAATGGATCTGGGTGCAGCATTAAAAAGCATTCCACTGAGTAAAATATAGTTTAACGTTGTATTGATGAAATGACTGAAGATATCCAAAAAACTGGTTTTTGAATTGCAGACAATTAAATTTGCTGTACATACAATTAGATGAGGGAAAATTTGGAACTTAAAGCACCCTTATGGCTTATATACTTTATTACAGCTTAAGGAAAAAGGCCATAACAGACGAATTTCTTTTTGCTGAATAATTAAAGATGGATACAACAGGAGAAATTATTTTTTTTTGTGCTTTGAAAAATACCTAACAGGAAAATAATATTACTAATACTGTAGCAGCTTCTTCTAATGGAGCACTAGCAATGGTTAGCAGTATAGAGGGTTTAGCATTTTTGAAGAAAAAGATTCCTGTTGTTAGAAGTGCAGATTGTGTCAGCAGAGGCAGCATTTGATTGCAAAAAACAAGAGAAAAACTTTATGATGTTCTGTTGCAAGTAAGTATTAAATCAATGATTCCTGATGTTAAAACTGCACATTGTGTCAGCACAGGCAGCATTTGGTTGCAAAAAACAAGTAAAAAAATCCATGGCATTCTTTTGCAAGTGAGTATTAAATCAATAAATGAGCCCAAATCCTTGAATGATAATGATCATGTGTTTGGTCAATTATATGATCAAAATGATAATCTACCAGCTGTTTTTACATACAGAGGTACATTGGCTGTCAAAAAAAATTGTTTACATTTTATTGAACTCTTTGATTCTGTAATAGAATTTCTTCTGGAAATAAAGAAACCATTAGCAACAAAATTAATTTAATTAAAAAAAAAAGTATGTGTTTTACTTGGCTGATATATATATTCAAAGTTTAATGATATTCAGAGGAGATTGCAAAGAGATACTTTAATATAATTCAAGTTCAGACATATTACGTAGTGTTTAGGGCCTAGCGGCACTTGTGGTTTCCCACCCCTCTGCTATTGGCTCTTGTTGTTGAACCCAGTACCCTGGGTTCAACAACAAGAACTGGTAGTGTGATTGATATGTGTAGGGTTATGTTGTTTATCTGGCCACTTAGTGTAGGGGCTCATGGAACACCATTGACCCCCTAGTTACCATACTAGGCTTAGGGAGCCAAGCCAGGTAGTAGGGATTAAGTTCGCTGGTTAGGCGAATCCTGGTATCATCTGAGCTGGTCAGGGAGGGTCCCTTAAAAAAAAAAAAAAAAAAAAAAATCAGAAGTTTTTGTTGAAAAGGAGCACAGGGGAGATAGTGTAAATGATGGAGTATAGGTGATGGTAAAGGAGGTGGATAATAGAATTCCTTTCATCAGGAATTCAGAAGTGAAGGGAAGGGAATAAATGCAGCACTCCCCACCCTGTAGAAGTAACCTGCCCTCCACAGGCGGCAGGTTGCTTCTATGGGCAGATAAAATCAGAGTGGGATAGGAGGTGGGGAGAGGGTTGGGCAAGCCTTGGGTATTGGGGTTAAAATCAGAGATGGGGGGTTGCTATCTGGCTATTTGTACATTAAAAATCCCACATTGGCCAGACCAGTGTCAGCAATCTCACACCATGCTGCCAAAAGGGAACAGCATGGCATCATCAAGTTTGGTGGTTTCCTGGGTAGATTACTCCCACTGCAGTGAAGTTTGGGGGTGACCTGCCAGTAAACAAAAAAAAATCACTTGTAATTAGTCAGTCACACACCTGTCACACTTACATATACACAAACACATTTTTTTTGTACATGTATTTAGGAGACAAACAAGAAAACAAGTTACATCTTTCTCTCACACATTTGCCGTATTTCATCCTTCATCTTGCACACAGAACCAGATCACAAGCACCCCAGATATAACTTTTTTTTTTAACAGATCACAGGCATTCATTTGGTCACCACAGTTTGCACACATGACTAACCATTCATCACCACTAATTCATAACACTAATTTGGGGCATGCTATTTTAAAATAGCATGCCCCAAACTAGAGCAGCAAAGCAATGGGCACAAAGTGGCAGGAGTGCTGTGACTCGGGAGAGAACTGAGGGGGGGGGGGTGATTCTCCAATGCATCACAGCCTAAAAAAAATGTGCAACTTGTGAAATGTTTGCCGAACTCTCTGGAACGGAACATGATATTGCCGTGGGTGATGTCTTTGTGTGTGTGCGCGATGTAAGGAGTGTAAGGAAATCAGGTGACAACTCAGCATTGTTATGGGCCTATATGAGAGTTTGAAGAACAGGGATGCCCTCGAAAGATCTAAATTGAGGGGCCCATCAAGCTCTCAGCTGCCCACATCAACGCCAGAGCTTGCACTTGTTCATCACGCATCACAGCGGCAACCCCCAAGGCAGAATGCGCTGGTCCCACAGGAACTAGTAGTTGTTGGTGACTCTATTGTCAGGAAAACGGGTAACATGCTTTGTAAAAAGGATAGGTGAAACAGGACCAGGGTATGTCTGCCAGGGGCAAAGGTTGATGACGTTGTAGAGCGTATATCATCTTTTAAGGGCACAAAAGGTGATATAGTTGTACACGTTGGCACTAATGATATTAAGAGTAGGAGACCGGCAGAATTATGTAACAAGTATAGGTCACTGTTGAACAAAAGCCGAGAATTAGGGTTGAATTTGAAAGTGTCTGCAATTCTGCCCAGACACGATAGGAGGGAGTATATGATGAGAGCCTTGTCGATCAATTTAGCCCTGGAAAGATTGTGCAAGGCTCAAGGGATAGAATTTTTTTCAGCCTGGTCTGTACTTGTTAACAGGAGAGACTGCTTCTACAGGGATGGGATACACTTAAATAGAAAGGGTGCAAGAATATTTGCTGATGTCGAGGCAGTGTTAGGTGGGTCGGAAAACTGATAGCTTGGGGGGGATACAAGGACTAATAGTTTAACAGTAGCTGTAGGCAGAGGTGAAGTTGATTCTTGCACAACTTCTATTAGAATAAGTAGCAACCTAGAGCGAGGGGTGTTGGGAGTTTCAGGGACGGATGGCAGTCATGTGAAATAGGTGGGTATATGGGATGTGTTAGGGTAACTAGGAATAGGACCATGTATGCTTGCATGTATACCAATGCTAGAAGTATAATAAATAAATTTGATGAATTTGAAGTGTTGGTCAAGACATCAAAGGCGGATATTGTTGGGATAGCAGAGACGTGGTGTCACACAGATATAAGGAATGCAGAACTAGAATTTGGGGAGTACAATGTGTACAGAAAGGATAGACAGGATAGAAAGGGAGGAGGTGTTATGCTGTTAATTAAGAAAAACATAAAATCAAAAGAAGTACACCCAGTTGATATAGATGAACAGTGCATTGTTGAGTCAGTTTGGTGTGACATATGCACTGCGAAAGCAAAAATAAGAGTAAGAGTGTGTTATAGGCCTGAGTAGGTGTGTTATAGAATGAGTACAATGAACAATTATACAGAGAAATAGAGTGGGCCAGTAAATCAGAATGTCTTATAATGGAGAATTTTAACTTCCCAGATATTGAGTGGAACTTGTGGGTTGGTCACTCACACACTAGTCAGACTTTTGTGGATTTATTGGATGATTGTTTTCTGCAGCAGCATGTTCGAGAGGCAACCAGAGAGAATAATACTCTTGATCTGGTTATCAGCAGTGATCATTCGTGTATTAAGAATTTGCAGATAAAGGAACCACTAGGTGGCAGTGATCACAGTGTACTGATGTGGGATTTACTTAAAGATATAATTACCATCAGGGGTAAAGGAAAGGGTTTTTGCTTCCGTAAAGGTGAGTACAGTGGTCTCAGAAAGTTTTTAAATTCTGTACAGTGGGATAAACTGACGATGTTACCAACAGTAGTTGGTAACATCGTCAGTAACAAATTCTAAGTGGGAAGCATTCAAGGAATCAATCGTGGATGCTACTAAAAGTTTCATACCTATTAAGAAATATTGTTCAAGGTTTAGGCCTAAATGGTTATCAAATGAACTAATGAGACTCGTGAAAGAGAAGAAAAATGCATGGGATGCATATAAATTATCAAGCGACTCAGAAGCCTATGGCAGATATAAGCTAGTCTGTAATCAGGTTACAAAGGAGGTTAGGCAGGCAAAGGCAGATTACGAGAAATCCTTGGCAAAAGATGATAAGAAAAAGAGCAAGGATTTCTTTACTTATATAAACTCTAAAAGGAAGGGGATGAATCTGATTGGTCCACTTGACATCGATGGTTTGACTGTTGATGATCCTGCTCAGATAGCAAACAAACTGAATGAGTATTTTTGCATCTACATTCACACGTGAGGAATTATTAAGGTTTGAAAATGGCAGAAGGTTATCAAATTGTAGCAGGATACTTAATGATTGTGTAATAACTGAGAGCAAAGTGGAGGAGAAATTGTTGAAGTTAAACATAAGAAAAGCACCTGGGGTGGATGGGATCTATCCAGTTATATTAAAGGAGGCGGTAAAGCAACTAAGCAAACCCTTAGCCATAATTGTGAGAGCATCCTTGGACTCAGGGGAGGTTCCCACGGACTGGAGATGTGCAAATGTATCCACAATTCACAAAGAGGGATCGAAGGGTGACATGAGTAATTACAGACCAGTTAGTTTAACTTCTGTTCCAGGTAAAATAATGGAGTCACTCGTTAAAGATGCATTGCAGGATCATCTAGACAAGACTGCAGCAATAATTCAGACACAGTATGGGTTTGTTAAGAGAAAGTGTTGTCTGACAAATTTGATAGGATATTATGATGTGGTTACAATGGAACTGGATGCAAAAAATAATTTTGATATCATATATTTGGATTTCAGGAAAGCTTTTGACACTGTTGCTCTTGAAAGACTATTGTACATTTCTTGGACTAATGTTATTAGTGGAGTCCCACAGGGTTCGGTGTTGGGTCCACTGTTGTTTTGTATATTTATCAATGATATTGATGAAGGTATATCATGCTTAATGTTGAAGTTTGCAGATGATACAAAGGTTGGTAGGGTTGTTAATGACAGTAATGGCAGTGTGCTACTGCAACAGGATCTAGATAATTTGGGCAGATGGGCTAAGAAGTGGCAACTGAAGTTTAACCTTGACAAATGCAAAGTACTGCATATGGGTAGAGGTAACCCTAGAGAAACATACCAACTGTGTGGTACTACACTTAAGGTGGTAGAAAATGAAAAAGACCTGGGAGTAATTGTGCAGGCAGATATGAAGTTTTCTGAGCAATGCAGACAGGCTGCCAGGGCAGGTCATGGGATTTTGTCAATGATATATAAGAATTTTGCTAGCAGGGAAAAGGAGGTGATTATCCCTTTGTATAAGGCAATGGTCATGCCACGCCTTGAGTACTGTGTACAGGTCTGGAGGCCTCATTTTAGGAAGGATGTATATTTACTTGAGAGTGTACAGAGAAGGGCAACAAGATTGTTGAGGAGAATGAAGGGATCCTCTTACCAAGAGAGGCTTAAGTTCTGCAAATTGCAGTGGCTGAAGACTAGACACCTGCACGGTGATCTGATTGAGGTGTATAAGGCCTTGAATGGTTTGAGTGCGCTGAATTCTGATGGGATCCTTCCACTTGTTCTGATTATGAACCTAAGGGGGCATAAATTCAAATTAAGAAAAGACAGATGTAGAATAGATGTGTGGAAATTTGCCTTTAGCCAGCGGGTGGTTAATTGCTGGAACAAACTTCCATCTGTTGTTGTGGAAGTTGATAGGTTGAATAAATTTAAGGAGGAACTGGACAGGCATTTGGAGGGAATGGTGTGATTTTTTTTTTTTTGGCTGATGCTGCATAAGCTCATATACATGCTTTCTTGCATCACATGCCACTACTACTACTACATCTTAACCTATAGGTACAATTGTTTAATATTTTTTTTTTTTTTTGAAACATATTCAGAGTGCACATATATTCTGACACTTAACATTGACATTTTCAGTCATGCATAGACTATGCATACATTTAGGGGGTCAAAAGGGTATTTGTTGCCAGGATAAAGTTTACTTCTACAAATTATGGTATGTGGAAACAAGGCTCCTGAAAGGTGACCTGATTTAAGTTTTAAGGCTTTAAAAGGATTGTGGAAACTAAATGGTGATGGCATCTTTTTCTCAGATAAATACTGGGTCATGAATTTAAACTGAAAAAGGATATTTGCAGGATACATGTTCAAAAATATGCTTTAACCTTAGAGTAATAATTGATTGTAGGAACAGACATCCATCTGGTGTTTTGGAAGTAAATAGGTTGAATAAATTCAAGGAAGTATTAGACCAGTTATTATTGGGAAGTGACATGATTTTTAGTACTTTTTTGGCTGATGTATGTAAGCTTACTGTTTTTCATCATTTGTCATTAATTTTGCATAATTTTTCCCTACTAATATCAATATCTTTTGTGTCCTTAAAAGATGATAATTGTTCTTCACTGTAATATGTTATAGGACAGGCTGGCAGAGACACCCTGTTCCTATTCTATTTATTCTTTTTTTTTTTTTTTTGAAAATTATTTCCTTTTTCTCTGACAATGTAGTACACAGTGTAACGATATGGTATATTTACTCTGTTGTCAAAGCTGACAGTAATAGCTACTTCCTGTAGGACTATTGCCTTCTGCCTTTGGTGATCTTGCTGTGCTGCCTAATGTATGAGTGTAGACTCTAACATTCAGGTGGGTAGCAGAGTGCGTGATGTGTCCCTCATTTTATTTCCTTTGAAAGTATTAGCTCTTTTCTTCAGGTACTTAAATTTTCCCATCAGTATGCTTAATATGTTCACACTCTTTGCATCTGAAGACACAAAGGCATCTCCTATGGCTCTGTATTTCACTAAAGTCAACTCTGCACACATTCCAGAAACAGTTTGAAGAATAAGACCTTACCTTGATTCAGAGGAGAACTGCCCTCATCAGTTCTTCCCCAATCCAAAGAATTCTTACTACTGAACTCTTTGCTTTTCTTTGCTTCTTTAGTCTTAGGCATGAGTGTAGTTAAAATTTAAATTAAAAACTTATATGATGCACTCATTTCACCCTAATACCAAGAGATAAGCATGATAATGCTTTGCCACAATATGATTTTAGTCACTGATGCAGCTATAATCCAACAACAACAAAGACTACACTACTCCCAATTACATGCGCAGCAGCATGTGTTTGTTATGTTATAAAATTATGTGATGTGTTACTTTTAAAATTATGTTATAAAATTTATAATTTATATTATATATTAAAACATCTGGAACCCAGTTATATTGTAACTATACACCGGTTTTATTCCATGAGTGTACAATTATAATGCAACTGTATATCTATGGAATTACGCAAAAGAATGGTAAAGCAGTAAAGATAGTCTTTATATCATGACAGTGAATTCAATGTCAGCAGAATTAATTTTACTGTAATTTTTTACATAAATTCCTCACCTAAGTAAGAAAATTTTCACCTACATAATTAGATAAATGCAAATAATAACTAGTACAAATTGAAACAAGGGAAAAAAAAAATTGACATTCGCTAAATCCCAAATTTGAAAGAGTGTACTTTTTGTTAGTAGCAGTTCAAAGTTGTGACAACATAGTAGCCAATGCCTTTTTGCTGAAGCTGCTCTAAATATTGAAAATTCTATGTGTAATTAATTTTTATTTAATTTTTATTCCTCTTCATAAAATTCTGTGCAATTTTGAATGTTATTTCATGTTGATAGACACATATCTTATATTGTACTACTGTGTGTTTGTTAGTTGGGTGGCACAATTGGAGACATAGAAGGAATGCCATTTGTTGAAGCCTTTAGGCAGTTCCAATTCAGAGTGAAGCGAGAGAATTTTTGTTGTGTTCATGTCAGTTTAGTGCCACAGGTAAGTTTATATATGCTTTTCACTAGTTTTGTTATGCAGTATTATGTTTTTCTAGTCTTTATTGCCAAGTTTTTTCTTTTCATGTTTTCCCCTTTCGTATAACTTAAGGAGTTAATTTTGTAAAATAAGCTTGTTTTAATGGAATTATATATTAGAATTCTGTGTGATTATATAAACATTAAATGTAGGCATGTCAGTTGATATCAGCTGATACACTACAATATTAGATTAAAATATTCATGGTTGATGTGATATAAGAATGTATTGTTTCCTTCCTTTTTAAGTATAAAAAAAAAGTTTTATGAACACCACATAATGCTATGCTGATATTGGAACAATATAAAAAAAGGTCACAAAAAAATAACTTCGATACACAGCAGTTTTTATAAATATACCCTGCATTAACTGAATAAATTTCTGTTTCTTATTGGCTCATACTTTTATCAGATAAAATGATGGGAAATTTGAAATTATTTAAAAAAACTTTTAATTGAAATAATAAAACAATAGGTAGATACCATTGCTAGTATGCTTGACTGATGTTATTTACACTACATTATCAAAATTATTGGAACACCAAGCAACATTTGTACAAATGACTAAAAAACAGAATTTTAATGTGTAGATCCACCTATGTCATTCATTACAGCAGATGACCTACATCGCAAATTTTCCACAAATTTTTGTCAAGATTCAGTGGAAATATTCTGCCATTCCTCACACAGGAAATCTTTTAATGCACCTTATTAAGTTTTTTCCTCCCTGGCTGTTTTTGCACACAATTCTTTGGTTCATACTGCATATACTCAGTGGAGATGGGTGTGAAAAGATCTGTGCTCTGAGTAGGCCATTCGAGTGCTAGAACATTTTCCTGAAACCAGGGCATTTCAGTCAGTTTTGTGTCAGTTTGTGTCAGTTTTGATTTAAACAACTTCAAAGTATCTATACAAGATAAGAGTATGTCATTAATCAAGAGAAATATTTCAGATACAATTATTAACACTGAAAAGGATTTTTGCAATTCTCATTTAAAATAATAAGAATCTTTTAGTTTAATTGTGATAAATGTTTGTGCATAGACAATTAACTTGTTAATTTTGTCAGTATGAAAAACATAACAGTTGTACTGGAGAATTTCAATTTCTCACATGTGATAACATATTGCTAAATTGTTTTTTCTGCCATTACTAGTCATATAATTTGATGTACACAAGCTGCACATAAGCACTATATTGTTTATTTTGTATAATTGTGTATACCTGCTAATGAGAGAAAGTATTCATTTCTTGGACTATTATCTGGCATTTAATACTTGTAATCCATTCAGGAAAGGGTTGACATTTCTCTTTTTTAGTATTATTGCTTAAAGTAAGCTTTGTAAATTTGTGCAGACTGCTCTTGCCAAATTAATTACACAAGCTGGCGAACAGTTTGACATCACTTTAGAATAGCTGAGAGTCATAGACAAAATTCCCAATGTGAATACATTCGAAGGTTTAAAGGTAGGGAATCGGTAAAATGGGCAGTGAAGACTGGGTAGAGATAGTGCTTGAGTTGGGGGAGAGGGAATGCTGCCTGTTGAAATGAGCAAAGTGTTTGTAGTCAGTGGGGAGGGACATGATCTTCCCCTCTGATGTAATTGGAAAGAATCTTGTGGGATTCTATAAAATCTGTTTTATAAGGTTGTCACTTGCTACTATCTGATCAAGTTCTAAGCACATGTTTAGTTTCCTGTAAAATTGGCATATATATCTTGCTACAGTGATGGAACACCTTGTAAACTATGTTCCTTGGTATCCAAGTATAGTTTTCCAACATGTACAGTAATAAATTTTTATTAAACATTTTCATCTTGTTCTGCAAAGTGTGGTTTATTTCTTTCTATTTAAAAAGTTATTTCTTTCTATTTGAAAATATTGAATGGCAAACAAACTATGCTGTATGCTGGCCCATTTAAAATTTTATTATTACTTATTTTCTTGGGTGTTTTTTTTTTTGTTTCAATCAAAATTTTTAAATTAAAAAAATTGGGTAAAAAATAATGCTTCTTATTCAGATTTGAGCCAGTTATATAAGTAATCCAGATGAAAAAAAGACTGCATAAACAGTCGTCTGTAAAGAAAATTTTAAAAAAATTAAAAAAAAACATGTAAAAATACCTAGTTAAGCCAATTGGCAGTGTCATTCCATTATTGCCAAAAATGATGTTCTTTCTGAGGTATGTCATTTCTGAAGTTATATTTGTACTCTTAAAAATTAATTAATTATTAATAATATATAAAATTAAAGTTTTATTTTATGAATAAGTAAAGGAGGATACCAAATCAATCCTTTCCTTTGTTATTCCTGAAATTGCTTATTGATTATTCTGATACATGTCATCATCAGTGTTTCTCATCTGAGTTTCAGGGGGTTTCTTGTACTGACATTCCTTAACATTCCAAACCTGGTTGCCATTTATGTTATCATAAGTGTGTTCCATTCCATTTACAACAGGAATAAGCATTCATTCACTGTGAATGTTTTACAGGGTTCTTCAGAAACAGTTGGCACATTTCATTAGTGATTTTCTCCTGCTCATGTGCAGTAGAGTCCCTTCTTTGAGTGAGATTGTGCAACAGACTAGGGAGACTCATTTCAGAGTGTTGGAACATTGAGCATCAAATTTCATATGTACAGTGTTTTTTTTTTTTTAAAGTAAATCTTTATACGAGGGGCATTTGAAAAGTTCATGTCCTGAGTGTGAGCTTGTTATTTGAGGAGTCTGGTAATATGCATGTTACTTTTCAACATAGTCCTCTTTGGAGTCAATACACTTTTGCTACTGATGCTGCAATGCACTGATTCCAGCTACTAAAAAAAAACTTTTCTCTTGGGCTTCCAGGAATACATCCACTGCAGAAATGAAATCACTATCAGTGGGAAAATGGATGCCAGCCAGGTATTTTTTTAAAATTAGGAAATAGGTGAAAGTCCGACAGTGGTGGATCTGGTGAGTATGGGGGGATGGTCCAAGATTTCAAAGCTGCACTCATGGCAGTGGCAGACTTGTGAGTGGGTGCATTTTCTTGGTGGAACAAGACTCCTTTTCTGAATTTTCCTATCTGTTTGTCTTTGGCATATACACTGGTCAAAGAAAGTGCATCACCCCTTAAAATTGTAATTGTCATCTGAATCATGTAACTATATGACAGTATTTCTTACAGATTGCATTAGATAAGATTGACACGTGTAAGTGATGATGTAATATTGCATCAGCTGTTACTTTCAGCTATATAAGCATGCTCTCAAGAGTTGCAGTCATTCCTTGCTTGTGTCAGGATGGCTAGTTATGTGAAGAAGGATGTTCTTCCCGTCATATTGCATATAGAGTGTCTTGTAATCAGTCGACAGTGAGTAGATTTCTTTCCAAACTCAAGAATACTGGTTCTTCTGATAGGAAAAAAGGAACCAGAAGCAAATGAGTCTCTACACCAAAACAGGACTGCGTTTTGAAGGGCTTATGCCTTAAAAACCATAAAGCTTCTTCGTCTGAGCTGAAATGAGAATGGGAAGAGCATACAAGAATGGTAGTAAGTGCAGTAACAGTCAGAAGACGTCTCTTCAAAAATGGACTTGTAGCCTGTCCTCGCACAAAAAATGAAAAAAGGCCCAATTAATTTGGTGTAAGGAGCATGTAAAATGAATCCCCAAGCAGTGGAAGTCAGTCATTTTCTCAGATGAGAAGGAATTCAACCTGTATGGCTCTGATGGGAACAAAAGATTCGCCATAGACAGTGAAGAATACCATCCAGACTTTGGGATGTCTGCAGTGAAATTCCCTACCAGCCAAATGATGTGGGGGTGCATTTCATATCGTGGAGTAGGTCTCCTGCAGTTTATAAAAGGTTCCGTAAATGCCAATGGATACCTGGCTATATTGGAAGGCAAATTGCTGCCAACCAACTGCATCTTTCAGGATGACTCTGCTCCTTGTGATCGGGTAAAAAGTGTAAGTAGGCACTTCTGTGGTTACTTTAGCTTCATTTCTGCATTAGAGGCTTGACAGTAATGTGTTTACATTTGTTACAGGTGAAAAAATGGTTGGAAGAACAGTCCATTACAACTGTTATCTTGCCAGGAAATAGCTCGGACCTGAATCCTATAGAGAACTGTTGGCATCGTGTGGAATCTGCAGTTGCCAGAAAGAAACCAGAGGCCATTCATGAACTTCAGGAAACCATAATTCGTGTTTGGAACCATGAACTATCAGTTGATTATCTTCAGAAATTGATCTTGTCAGTGCCTCAACAGTGTGCTGTTGTCATCAGGACCAGATGCAGTTCAACGAAATATTAGTTTGCACCTGGTGAACTGTTCATTTTGTTTTCCATTTCAAATGATAAACTGAAGCAAATTGAGGGCTTCTGATAACATTTCAGTCATAGTTGTCGTGTTTACCAAAACTATTGTATAAAGGTTGCAAATGCTCATTTTGGAATATTTTGAGAGCACCTGTGAAATATTACTTAGCTTTGCCTTAACTATTAATAAATATCTTTTGTTTATATTTCTGTTTGTGATGCTAGTCATTGATGTAACAATACCATTGCAAAAAAGGGTTAGAAATGTGGAATTCCTAGGTGATGCACTTTCTTTGAACACCAGTGTATATGTCTTTTTATGTAAATACCTCACAAGGTCTGCATAATATGCCCCTCTGATTGTCTGGCTTTTCTGAAGGTAATTCACTAGCAACACTCAATCAGCATCCCAAAAAAATAATGCCATCATCTTGCCAGTAGAAGGAATTCACTTGGCTTTCTTTGGAGGGGAGAAGAGCTGTGTTTCCACTATTTGGAATGCCCTTTTGTCTCTAGTTGAAAGTGCTGGACCCATGTTTCATCCATGGTCACAGACCTTGCAAGGAAATTTGCTTGAGAACAATTTTGGGATCCATGATGCTGACATCTTACTATCACTCACCACCAGATCATGCACCTGTCAAGGCCCCAGGTGCCAAGAGATTTTGTGATCGTGTGTCTTTGCCAGTAAATTTGCACTCTTGGTGAAATAAAATTGTTTCCTTGTTTTCTGCATTACATTAACACTCAATTTACTATATCAGACACTTTACTATATCAGAAGGAAAGTAACCTTCTGTCTTTCTTCTCTTAGTTTTTCTTTTTTATTACTAACTCACTACCGCTTGGTCACAAGGTGGCACTACTTCTGGCTCCACATGGTGGGGCCAGTAACCTGGAGGGGAAAAGCTCTCCCTTTCAGAGCGAAATGGTGCAAACAGTTCCTAAAACCCAGAATCCACTGGGGGCATAGATGAGATCCTTACAGTTGGAGACTGATTTTGTTGCAGCTAAGCATCAAAAGACTGATGAAGCCAGAATCAGAACTCCAACTTTCCTTATTATTCACTCAACTCAAGAACAACCTATTGGCAAACTCTTGCCATTTCTAGTGCAGAAATGCCTAGAAAACATAATAGGTACCTCCAAGACAGTTCGTCACTTAAGATCAGGAAGCTTACTGGTTGAAGTTGCCATTGCTCGACAGTCTGAGCAACTACTGAAACTAAACTTTTGGTGGAACTTCTGTTACAGTTTCACTACATGTTTCCCTGAATACATTGAGATGTCCTCACTAAATGGGACCTCATGAACGTGTCAGATGAAGAGCTAAATCAGGAACTACAAGATGAAGGAGTCAACAATGTCAGAAGAATAATGACAAAGAAGGATGGCATACTAGTTCCTATATGCCGTCATTGGAACATAATATTCATATTTGATAACCTTAAACCACCAACAGCGATCAAAGCAGGTTATCTTAACTGCCGTGTTAAAGCATACATTCCAAGCTCCTTACGCTGCTACAAGTGCCAAATGTTTAGGCACTAATGGGACTGTCTGCAGAGGAGCAGCTGCCTGTGTTGCATGTGGATCCACTTCACACACACACAAATACTGATTACACAGCTACATCACCAGTTGTCCTAACTGCAGAGAAGCACATCTGACCCCTCGACGTGGGCACCTGTATGTAGTAAGGGGACCTTCCAGTGATGCTGCTGGTCCTCCAGATTAGCATCACTGTGATCCATTGCCCACTGCCTAGGTTCCAGGCTAACATCAATGGAACCCAGTGTGTTTCCCATGCACTGCGACCTGTGGAAATTCAGAAAGGAGGATCCTGGTGGTTGTGGGGCCCTGATTCGACAAGATGGGTGGTCCTGGATGGCCCAGCTAGGATCAGTTGGCTAATGGGTTCGCCTGCAAGGGTCAATCATGTCGATGCCATGCCCCTACCCTCATGGCCCAAGGGACAGGTATCCCTTTGGGTTCCATGGTAGGTGGGGAGCCCGGACACTGAACTCATACAGAAACACTCATGAATCATGATAAAAATATTTCTTCAGGGGTCCCCAACCCTGTACCTAACTGAAAATAATAATTTACAAACAGACAATCCCACTGCAGCAAAGAGACCATGGACCGAAGTTCTGTCAGGTCCCATACCCAGATTTCTGATCATGCATTCTATTACCGAGAAACCAATTGGAAAAATGTTGCACTTTTTTGTTCAGAAGGCTTTAGAGGGGTTAGCAGGTGCCCTTAAATCAGTTAAGAGGCTTCGTTCTGCGGACCTCTAAATTTAAACAAAAAATGACAGACTCTCTGAGCAGCTACTCCATCATTTGGAGGAATACCAGTTAGCATTAGCATTAGTAGAGGCATTTGATGCAAGAAAGCAAACTTATGCAGCATCAGCCAAAAAAAAAAATAAATAAATAAATAAATAAAAAATAACCACTTCCACTTCACCCCTCTGTTTGTTCGAAATACCTGTCCAGCTGAGCCTTAAACTTATTTAGGCTGTCAACTTCCACGACAAGGGATTGGAAGTCTGTTCCACCAACCAACCACCCGCTGGCTAAAGGCAAATTTCCTCACGTCTATCCTACATCTGTCCATCCTCAGTTTGAATTTATGCCCTCTCAGGTGATTATTCTGAGCAAGAGGAAGAATCCCATCGGCATTGACCATGCTCAAACCATTCAAGGCGTTATACACCTCTATCAGATCACCTCGCCGGTGCCTAGTCTCCAGACACTAATTTGCAAAACTTAAGCCTTTCTTCGTAAGGGCAATCCTTTGTTCCATTCATTAATCTTGTTGCCCTTCTTTGTACTCATTCAGCAGCTCTACATCCTTCTTGAAATGAGGCCTCCAGACCTGTATACAGTACTCAAGGTGTGGCCTGACCATTGCCTTATACAAGGGAATGATCACCTTCTTATCCCTGCTAAAAAAATTCCTGTATAGCATTGACAAGACACGACGAGCTACTCTTTCAGCCCGTCTGCACTGCTCAGAGAACTTCATATCTGCCTGCACAATTCCCCCAGGCCCTTTTCAGTCTCTACCACTGTCAGTGTAGTACCACAGAGTTGATACGTTGCTCTGGGGTTACTATTTCCCATATGTAGTACTTTACATTTGTCAATGTTAAACTTCATATGCCACCTCTCAGCCCATCTGCTCAACCTTTCCAGATCCTGTTGCAGTAGCATAATGTCAGTAGTATCCTTGACAACCTTGCCAACCTTTGTATCATCTGCAAACTTGGACATTAAGCTTGATATACCATCATCAATATCATTTATAAATACAGAAAACAATAATGGACCCAATACTGAACCCTGAGGGACTCCACTAACAACATTAGTCCACGACGAGCAGTGTCCATTGATTACCACTCTCTGTCTTCTCCCCCTCAACCACCCCTTTATCCATAGCAGCAATTTGCCTCTAATGCCACACTGCTCCAATTTGGGCAGCAGTCTTCTATGTGCAACAATATCAAACAGACGGGCCACAATGTCGCATCTTCACATCAGAATACAACCTTGGTGCGCAGAACAAAATATCGCAATGGACCACTAGTCACAGTTTGTTGCGAATGGGCTACAACAGCCGATGGCCACATCGCGTTGTTTGTTTGTTATTTGGTTTTTAGGAGCATTAGCAACTAAGGCCATATTGCTCCAGGATATGCAGTTGTCATTCCCTGACCTTTCCGCATCCTCCGTATTTGGTGGTGACGGGCTTGAACCCCGGTCTAATCAAGAAGCATGTGCTACGCACTGCTGCTCCTTCCCACCTGGCTACGGAGGCGCCTGCCACATCGTGTACTTTGTTATCATTGAAGAACAACAGAGCACGCCTCCTGTGAGCATAGGAACACCAACACCGGACTATCGAGGATTGGAAAACAGTTGCTTGGTCTGATGAGTCAAATTTCCTGGTGCATCATGTTGATGGAAGGCTCAGAATTTGGCAAAAACAAGAATCCATGGACCCGTCATGTCTGACAACTACTGTGCAGAGTGGTGGGGGGCAGTGTTATGGTGTGGAGAATGTTTTCTTGGCACACGTCGGGTCCATTGATATCCATAGATTCTTGTCTGAATGCCACATCGTACCTAAACATTGTTGCTGACCAAGTGCATCCGTTTATGCTGACAGTTTATCCTCAGTCAGATGGTTACTTCCAGCAGGATAATGCACTGGTGTACAAAGCCCAAATCACTATGGAATGGTTCCAGGAACATGACAGTGACTTTCCTTTGCTGCAGTGGTCTGCTCAGTCTGCAACTCTCAATCCTATTGAACATCTTTGGAATGAGCTGGAAAGGGCTGTTCACTGCAGGCTTACACCTCCGTCGAATCTCAAGGAACTGCCTGACACACTCATGTCTGCATAGCATTTTACACATTTTCAGCATCTTGTTCAATCCATGCCTAGATGAATTCAGGCTGTTTGAAGGCTAAAGGAGGCTCAACACGCTACTAGGTAGGTATACCTAATAAAGTGGCAGCACAGTGTATACAGGGTGTTTCAGTTAAACTTTTCAGAACTTCTAAGAGGGGTAGGGTACATCCTGACAACTCGAAATCATATAGCAATGTGGGGTCGGGAATGCTTTCCTGAAGCGGTGTTGTACACAGAAGCACCATAAAGAAAAGAGACCGTAAGTGAGAAATCGTTTTAATAATACATGAAAAGAAGCAAAAGGTACATGGATTAAAGTAAGTGTTCGAAGTTTCTTCCACGGGCTACAATGCACGCCTCACATCTCCGACGCATGGACATCCGAACATTCTGGAATACTCCAGGCGAATTTCGAATTTCTTCGGCAACTACTGCGATTCTTGCAACCAGCTCCTCAGCATTGTCAACAGGGGTGTCATAAACTAGCGATTTCATATGACCCCAAAAATAAAAATCAAGACGTGATAGGTCGGGTGACCGAGCAGGCCAACGCACGGGACCACCACGTCCGATCCACTGTTGACCAAATGTGACATCCAGGTAGTTACGAACATCTCCGCTATAATGGGCAGGGGCTCCATCGTGTTGGAACCACATTGTCTGTTGCGTCGATGCAGAAATCTGTTCATCTCTCAAAAGTTGTGGCAATACTTGCTGCAGAAAGATCAAGTAGATAGGTCCGGTTAGACGACACGGTAACAGGTAAGGTCCGATGAGGTGATCTCCCATAATACCGGCCCATACATTGACCGAAAATCGAATCTGTGCTGCATGACGTCGTATTGCATGCGGGTTCTCGACCGCCCAGATATGGTCGTTATGCGTGTTGAAAATTCCTTCCCTTGTGAAGGAATTTTCACAGTCATATGAAATCGCTAGTTTATGACACCCCTGTTGACAATGCTGAGGAGCTGGTTGCAAGAATCGCAGTAGCTGCCGAAGAAATTCGCCTGGAGTATACCAGAATGTTCAGATGTCCATGCGTCGGAGATGTGAGGCGTGCATTGTAGCCCGTGGAAGAAACTTCGAACACTTACTTTAATCCATGTACCTTTTGCTTCTTTTCATGTATTATTAAAACGATTTCTCACTTACGGTCTCTTTTCTTTATGGTGCTTCTGTGTGCAACACCGCTTCAGGAAAGCATTTCCGACCCCACATTGCTATATGATTTCGAGTTGTCAGGATGTACCCTACCCCTCTTAGAAGTTCTGAAACGTTTAACTGAAACACCCTGTATAATATATATGGAATATATATATATATATATATATATATATATATATATATATATATATATATATATATATATATATGGAAATTAGGTTAAGGCCGAATTGGAGTTTAAAGTACAAACTGTACTTTAAGCTGGAGTTAAATTTAGATGTTAAGTTATATTTAATTTAGATTAAATGCAAGTACAATGGTTGTTGGGTAAGTTAGAGTAGGGAAGGAGACTGAAGGCTGGGGGGGGAACAAATAGAAGAATTGGGATGATAGTGAAGACAACCCCAGAAATATCAGTGGGGATTAGCCCCATCAGGGGGAAAGAGGGGGAAGGAGACAGGAATCAGTCTTCCACCTCTCCTCACCTGGGGAATTAAGGTACTACAGAATCAAGGGAGCACGATATAGATTGACAGATGGCTCTGGCAGCAGAGTTCCATTGATGTCAGGTCGAGGAGAGACATTTACTTCATTCATAATCTGCCTTCTCACTCTACGTGCATTCTATTTTTATACTTACCCCCCCTCCGCCCCCTACATTTTATAGTAATTTTTTTTGTTAGGTTTTATATATATATATACAAATATATATATATATATATTTTTTTTTTTTTTCACTCACTCATTTGTTTTTTTTTTTTTTTTTGCACACACCAGGGGGAGGAGATGCAATGGTGTAGTGTGAATTTAAATAGTAATGAATAATAATTAAGCTAAATAAGTAAAAATACAAAAGATTAAAACTAGGGTTAGTGAATAATAATTAAGCTAAATAAGTAAAAATATAAAAGATTAAAACTAGGGTTAGTGAATAATAATTAAGCTAAATAAGTAAAAATATAAAAGTTTAAAACTAGGGTTGGTGTATACTTAACTTAGCATTTATGGTTTGTGTTATTTCTCTCACACACTTATGCTCTCATTCATCCCTCTGGCTTTCATCTCCTTTGTTCAACTCTTGCTTTCTGCATTGCGCTCTTTGGGCACCTCAACTTACTATTACTCTTCAGTTGTGGTGCAGTTCTAGCCACAAGTTTTTGCAGGCCATGGGAGAATGCAGTGATAGTGTTTGTGTTGTTAGTAAATGTTTGTTAGTATATATAAAGTAATGTAAGTTTTTATTAACATTGTATTCTTTCAGCCATTTACATTTGCTCTTTCACTCATTCCCATTCACCATAACACTCATTCTCTCTCTCTCTCTCTCTCTCACCTAATTCACTCTTTCACTCAGTGCCCAACCCATTCATTCATTCATTCATTCTACATTGCATCCCCTTGCTACTAGGTTATAATATTTTTCAGCTAATCTGCTTCCCTGACTGCCTGTACAACTCCCTCCCCTACATGGTTATTTGGTGTGGGTCCCCAGTTTCCTACTCATGGCAGGGTAGTCCTTGGGGGGGTACCCAGGTCAATTCAGTTTTGTCATGTCAGGGCACAGAGTACTGCAATCCTGACAGTTTTTCAGTATTGTCTGGGCGTGGTGGGAGGTGGGAGCAGTTTTAACTGTTGATTATTGTTTAATCGCTGGGGGCTGAATTGCCCTTCTTTGCATTTTGAAAACTTTCTGCATGAAGGTTGCAAAGGCATTATAATTTTCCTCTTCTGTGATGATCAGATGTTCTTGGGGATGTTATAAATTATACATTCATATAGAATGTGCGCCCAGTCTTCACTCTCGCCACAGGTGCAGTTTGGACATCAGTCAGCCCCAAGGAGGTTAGTTTCGCCTTTAGGGAGCCATGACCTGTCAATGTAAATGTTGTAAAAAGTCCAGGGGCCATACCACTTAGGTGGCTTTGGGCTAACCATTTCCACCCATGACAGAAACCTTTTGGTAACCAGACCTCTGGTTTCCTGCTCCCAATTTGTTTGCCATAGCTCATGGAGCTTGGTGGCTATTCTTTTTCTTTCAACCTTGATGGTGTTGGCTGTGTCAAGAGCTATCCCCAGAAAATCTGTGAATATACCATTTTTAAGTCTATAATACAAGCCTCTTTTAGCTACTTCCAGGTAAAGTGGGAGAGCTTCGGCCAGCACCTATAGCAGATGTGCTAACTGTGCGACATGCTCTGGTAATAGTGAGAAGTATTGTCCTTTGTATTGATTCTAATTTATTCCTGTTTCTTACTATGACTGAGCGGGTGAACCACCGGCACCTTAGGTGATAGCAGGTAGGAAAATTGCATGGTCCATGATTGCCAGTGCTTTCTTTTGGGCCCCCCAGTCTGCTCGAATGATCCTGGCAATCATATCTGCATAATTTCTCACTTTCTTTGCCAAGTAGGTCAAATGGAGTAAAAAGTTAATTTTGAATCAAAGGCTACTCCAAGATATTTTACTTCTGTTACCATTTTTATAGTGGTTGTGTTAATTTTGATTTGTGGACGTCTTCTTATGTCCAAATTTTTTTTTTTTTTTTTTTTATGAGAACCCCAAACATGAGAGGTATTATAACCTTATAGTACTTAGTACCGTGCTTGGGTTGGAGGTTGAGAACACGAAAGAAGATATTTGTTGATATTGGACTTGAACTTCTGTAGATTGTAATTTTCAGGAAATATGTGTGAAGGAAGGTTGTTCCAGAAAACGGCAGTTGAATGAATAAATGAGGAAGATGAAAAGTTGGTTCTGTGGGTTTGAAGTTGGACAGTAAATGGATGTTGGCTGGTGGCGGCACGTGTTCGGACTGTTTTGAAAGAGAGAGAGGGAATTATAGAAGCCAATTCAGAAGAACAGTGCCCATGGAAGTATCTGTAGAAGAGGCATGCAGCAGAAACAGTGCGTCTATGAGAAAGCGAGTGGAGAGACTCTGTTAGAGACGAATCATTAATTAACCTAACTGCCCTCTTCTGAATGGAATCAAAAAGCCTGAGAGAGGTTTTGGGGGCACCACCCCAGATGTGGGAACAATATTCCATGGCAGGCGGATTTGCGATTTATACAGAGTGAGCAGCTGTTTGGGAGAAAAGTAACGCCGAGAGCGAAAGAGAAAACCAAGTTTTTTAGATGCAGAGGAAGCAATATTTGTAATGTGCTTGTGCCAAGAGAGATTAGAAGTCAGGGTAATCCCCAAAAGAGATATATCATTTTGCCTAGAAATCGGAGTGTCACTAAAGATAAGCATAGGAGCAGAAGAATCCTTTTTGCGAGATATAAGACAAGATTGAGTTTTAGAAGGGTTGAAATCAACTAAGTTGTCTTTGCCCCACTGGAGAATTACCTGAAGATCGGCATTTAAGGAATTGGCAGCAGATTTTCGAGAACTTGAAGCTGATTGAGCTGGACAAGGTTTCTCAAAATGGAAAGTTGAATGCAATGTGCTATCATCGGCAGAACTATGGATAGGATTTCCAGTCAATGGAAGAAGGTCATTGATATACAAGAGGAAAAGAGTGGGGGAAAGAACTGAACCTTGGGGGACACCGGCATTAGTGGAGAAGTTAGAAGACAGAGAGCCATCTACCATCACCCTCAGTGAGCGATCAGAGAGAAAACTGGATAACCAGTTACTAAAAACAGTTGGCAAACCATAAGATGGAAGCTTGTTTAGAAGACCTTTATGCCAAACATTATCGAAGGCCTTTGAGATGTCAAGAGCAACTACTTGTGTTTCACCGAACCTTTCCATTGAATTAGTCCATAAATGGGTAACATAAGCCAGAATATCAGCAGTGGATCGACACTGACGGAATCCATACTGGCGATCGTTGATCAGACGGAAGGTTTCTAAGTAGTTTAAGAGTTGGCGGTTAATTGATTTCTCCGTTACTTTAGAAAGAGTAGAAGTAATTGCAATGGGACGATAATTGGATGGGAGGGATTTGTCACCCTTTTTAGGAACTGGCTGGATATGAGCAAATTTCCAAGCAGAAGGAAAAACACCTTTGGAATAAGAAAGTGAAAAAAGGCGGCAAAGAATAGGAGTAAGTTCAGGAGCACAGGTTTTGAGAATAAGTGGAGAAATACCATCAGGACCTGGAGCTTTCTTAGCATCAAGATTCATCAAAATCCTTCTGATATCCTTTTGACGGAAGACCACAGGAGGCATTGAATGGAGCGTGTTAGGAATGGTGGGAGGTGTTTTACCAAGATCATTAATACATGAGCTCAAAGAAAAATGGGATGCTAGCAGGTCAGCTTTATCCTTGGCTGAAGTGACAACAGAACCATCTGGTTTGGACAGAGGTGGGAGCAGAGATGGGCAAAAGTTGCGGCCAATAGCTTTGGCAAGAGACCAGAGTGCTCGGCTACCATTAGGGCAAGAAGCAAGTTTTCTACTCTTAGCCTGTTCAAACTCTAGTTTGGACTGATTAATAACTGCTTTACAATTGTTGCGAGCTTTGGTGTAGGCAGAAAATGAAACTGAAGAATTAGAAACAAGCCAATTACGATATGCAACGTTCTTCTCTTGGACAGCCTTAGCACATTTATTGGAAAACCAAGGTTTAGATAAAGGACGAGATTTTAAAGTGGAGTGTGGGATAAAGGATTCCATTCCTGCAAGAATAATTTCACTGACACGATCTGAGCAAACGTTGACATCAGAAGTTTTGAAACAGTAATCAGACCAAGGAAAAGAAGAAAAGAAGTCTCGCAGGTCATCCCATTTTGCATTCTTGTAATGCCAAACAATACGAGGTTGGGAATAGCCATGAGATAAAGGTTCCATTGGAGAAGAGGCAATCACCAAGTTGTGATCTGAAGTGCCTAAAGGACCTCTCACTTCAACCTTGTACTTAGAAGGGTTGTTTGTGAGAAAAATATCAAGCGTATTGGCTGTATGATTAGGATTGTCCGGTATTCTTGTAGGTAAATGAACAATCTGTGCTAGGTCAAAAGCCTCAGCATCTCGACCTGCTGGGTCAGTGTGACTAGAAAACGGAAGCCAGCTGGAGTTGTGAACGTTAAAATCACCAAGGAAAGTTACCTCACTGTTAGGAAAGTTGGACTGGAGAAAGTCAAGTTGCAAAGAGAGGAAGTCAAAGAGCTCCAAGTGATTAGTGGAGTTGGGAGAACGGTAGAGACAACAGATGAATTTTACACAATGAGATAGAGAGATTTTAAGCCAGAGAAGATCAAAGAGAGGAGATTCCAAATTGCCAAGTCTCTGACAGGGAATATCAGAACGGACATGTGCACAAGTACCACCTTTGAGGCGAAAGGAATCATACAGCAAATAATTTGGACATCTGAGATGAGCAGTAGTTGAATCAACTGATAACTGAGATTCAGTCAGAAAAAGTACATGGGGTTTGGAAGACTGCAAGTGGAAATGGACATCGTTGAGATTAGAATTGAGACCACGTATATTTGTGAAATGAATTAGGAAGTCCTTGGGAGGTTTAGATCTTTTCGCAGATAAGCTTGCTCTATTATTTTGACAATTCATGGTGTATTGAATAGTAAGAAAAAAGTGGGTGGGACATGCTGTATGAAGTAATGAAATTTTTGGATATGGCGTACATGTGGTAAGAATATACCCAGATCCTTGACATAACGTGGCCTCGACAATGCTCCCCGCATACACACTACTCGGACTCCCTCCAGTCACTATCTGGCAGAGTAGAGGTAGCAAGATTATACACTAGCTGATCCAGAAGCTTCCTAGAGAGTTACCAATAGGTTCAGTCCGGTGTACTAACTAGCGGCCGGCCTGCGAACACCGTTTTAGAGCTGTACCCTCGAAATGTAAGGAATATTGGATCTCGCCACGACATTCATCATAACCTCAAAAATCATCAATCATACTGCATGATGGAAGAGATAGGGAAGGGTTGGCCGGAACTTAGCTCCAGAGACTAAACATGGGTTCCACCACTTCAAGCCTCCAATAAGCAAAGTGGTGGTATTTCACCGGTTGATGAGAGTCATCTACCACCTAGTACTGCCTGGTAACATAGAGGGGCGGCGTTCCTCCATGTGGTGTGGGCGCCACACCTCGACCCCTGCTTACATTGGTTCACACCTGGGTGGTCACCCACCATGTACTTGTGCATGAAGGTTATACCCAGGATTATTAACAGTCCCACCATCGTGAAGGTGCAAGCAGAGGATTTGGCTGTCATAGACTGTCCGGACTTCGCCGAAATTGGGTCCACTTTGACTTGAATGTCACCCGAATTGCCTTTTAGAAGTATTTGTTTGGTTTTGTCAGGCGATATTTTGAGCATGTGCATTTCTGTCCACTCCTGCAGCTGCTAGAGGATAGCATTTGATCTTTGCTCTACAACCACTCACATGTTACCTTTTACAAGGAAAATCATGTCATATGCAAAGGCCGGACTTTCCACGGGGCCCACATCCAAGACCAAAAATTCATCTGGAACAATGTTCCAGAAGAAAAGGGCCAAGGATTGAACCCTGTGGGTAGCCTTTATTCACAGGGCGTGTCAGTTCCTGGAACCTTGTATATACTGAGACACATCTGTCTGTAAGGTAACTGTTTATTACCTTATAGAGATTTTGTGCGGGCATTTGCCTGGCAGAGTCTCCTAAGGACACTAGACCACCAGAGTGAGTCAAATGCCCCAGCAAAGCCAATGGAGATTGTCAGCATATATTCTGCTAATTTTTTGATAATCTCAACCTTTAAGAGGTGAAAACCTGGGCATTTATTGTTTTTAGTTTTGGATGGTGCTATTTCTAAGTCTTGTATAGTAAACAGAGGTTCAATATTGGCATTGTCATATCAACGTTTTCTTTTATAATGTCTAGCTGGTGGGGGAATGATCCACAGTTTCAGTCTGAATAATACTGTTTAGGATGTTATTTACAGAATCTGCCCAACACAGGATTGGGGTTCCATCTGGTTTGCCAGTAGTTTCTAAGGCATCTCCTCTTGGCAGCTTGTTGGTCACTGTTCTGTAGACAACTGCTCATGGTCATTGTTTCCAGTAATTCCTACCAAGTGATTCTAGCATTCCTTTTTCTTGTATCTTATGAGGGCTGTATACTGTTCCTGAGAGTTCTTTAAGAATCTCTCAGTGCATCCACCTCATTTTGTGGCCAAGATGTTCTGGCTCTTTGAAAATTTCTCCTTGCCTGGTGCATTCTTCTCCTGAGTATAGTCAGTTCAGGGCACCGCCAGAGGACTGCCTGCTTCCTCGGCTGCCTCATCTGGGCTACAGTTTCATGATCTAGTTTGAATTACCTGTTTAGTTTGAAGGTGATGGCTCTATGATCAGATGTGGTCCTGGCTGAATACACCAGTCTGTAATTTTATAAGCTGTTGAATTGGTTGCAAGAGTAACATCAATGTCACTCTCCCACATGGTACTGCTGAAAGTTGGGAGGTTATTTGGTTGGTTTAGCACTTGAAAGTGTGAGGTAGCTATATAGTCTGAAAGTATCTGGCCATTATGTGCCTGCTCTGTCTTCCAAAGGATGACTGGCAGTTGATATCAGCACACACTATGATATTTTTAGTAGGTAGCAAGTCTGTGACTGCTTGTAGGTATTCAGTAGTTGGATTTATATCTTCACCCAGTCTGGAATATAGTGAAATAATGTAAAACTGTCCTAAGGCACTGGTGGGCACACACACTGCCACTGGGGAGCAGAAATGACCCACCCTTTTGACTGTAAGATCAGTATTTTTAACTACTATTGCTATAGAAGGGACACCCGAGGTGTATTCTATTATTTTATCGCCTCTTGGGTATCTTTGAACCCTACCCATATGTGTGTAGGGCTCCTGGAGTACGGGGTATCTATATTATTTTCTTCCAATTTGAGTTTGATCTAATCTACAACAGCTCTTGCTCTTTGAGCATTCAATTGGACAAGATTTAGAGCCATAGTCACATTTATGTTTTCAATCTGGTCCATTGGTTCTAGATTGTATAAGTTTTACCATTGTTTAACAGCAGGGGCATTTATCATTGCATAGTCAGTCAGCGGTGCTGCCTTACAGGTAGCACATTTTGGCAGTTCTTGTAATCATGGCCAGTGACTGCACACTTTTTTTCTTTTTTTTTTTTTGTTAGTTGTTGGCACATCAGCTTCTGTGGCCATAATGCACCTCCCAAGGTTTTTTGCACTACTCTGATCCAAGCCCGAGGTGGGATTTGAATCTGCGACCTTTGGGTTGCCAGGCAGGCACTTTTTCCACCCGGCTAGCCCGGTCGGCAACTGCATACTGGCCACAGACAGGAGATTTCTGACTGCAGTCTCTGGCACTATGACCATATTTATGACAGTTTGAAAGCACTTCTGAATGGGAAAGAATTCATTAGCATTAGCATTAGCATTAGTAGAGGCATTTGATGCAAGAAAGCAAGCTTATGCAGCATCAGCCAAAAAAAAAAAAAAAAAAAAAAAAGTAACATAAATAAATAAAAATAACCACTTCCACTTCACCCCTCTGTTCGTTCGAAATACCTGTCCAGCTGAGCCTTAAACTTATTTAGGCTATCAACTTCCACGACAAGGGATGGAAGTCTGTTCCACCCACCAACCACCCGCTGGCTAAAGGCAAATTTCCGCAAATCTATCCGACATCTGTCTTTCCTCAATTTGAATTTATGCCCTCTCAGGTGATTTTTCTGAGCTAGAGGAAGAATCCCATCAGCATTGAGCATGCTCAAACCATTCAAGGCTTTGTACACCTCTATCAGATCACCCCGCTGGTGCCTAGTTTCCAGACACTGTAATTTGCAAAACTTAAGCCTTTCTTCGTAAGAGAACCCCTTTGTCCCATTCACCAATCTAGTTGCCCTTCTCTGTACTCGTTCCAGCAGCTCTACATCCTTCCTGAAATGAGGCCTCCAGGCCTGTATACAGTACTCTAGGTGTGGCCTGGCCATTGCCTTATACAAGGGAATAATCACCTCCTTATCCCTGCTAGAAAAATTCCTATATATCATTGACAATACACCATGAGCTACTCTTGCAGCTCGTCTGCACTGCTCAGAGAACTTCATATCTGCCTGCACCACCACCCCCAGGTCCCTTTCATTCTCTACCACTGTCAGTGTAGTACCACAGAATTGATACGTTGCTCTGGGGTTGCTGTTTCCCATATGTAGTACTTTACATTTGTCAATGTTAAACTTCATTTGCCACCTCGAAGCCCATCTACTCAACCTTTCCAAATCCTGTTGCAGCAGCATAGTGTCAGTAGTGTCCTTGACAACCCTGCCAACCTTCGTATCGTCTGCAAACTTGGACATTAAGCCTGATATACCATCATCAATATCATTTATAAATACAGAAAACAATAAAGGCCCCAATACTGAACCCTGAGGGACTCCACTAATAACATTAGTCCACGATGAGCAGTGTCCATTGATTACCACTCTCTGTCTTCTCCCCCTCAACCACCCCTTTATCCATAGCAGCAACTTGCCTCCAATGCCACACTGCTCCAATTTGTGCAGCAGTCTTCCATGTGCAGCAGTATCAAAAGCCTTTCTAAGATCCAAGTATATAATATCAAAGTTATTCCCTGCATCCAGTTCTTTTGTGACTGCATCATAGTATCCAATCAAATTGGTCAGGCAAGACTTCCCCTTAACAAAACCATGCTGTGTCCTAGCTATAACTGAAGTCTTGTCTAGATGATCCTGCAGTGCTTCTTTCACCAGTGCCTCCATTAATTTTCCGGGAACAGAAGTTAAACTCACAGGTCTATAATTACTTGTGTCAGCCTTTGATCCCCCTTTGTGAATTGGGGTCACATTTGCACATCTCCAGTCAATGGGTACCTCCCCTGAGTCCAAGGAAGCTCTCATAATTATGGCTAAGGGTTTGCTTACCTCCTTTGCTGCCTCCTTTAATATAACTGGATAGATCCCATCCACCCCAGGTGCCTTTCTTATGTTTATCTTCAACAATTTCTCCTCCACTTTGCTCTCAGTTATTACAAGATTCTCTAGCTTACTGCTAGAGTTGAATACACCTCTGGCATTCCCCTCGCTGAATAACTCCTCGTGTGTGAATGTCGATGCAAAATATTCATTTAGTTTGTTAGCTACCCGAGCAGGGTCATCAACAGTTGACCCATCGATCTCAAGTGGACCAATCTGATTCATCCCCTTCCTTCTAGAGTTTACATAAGTAAAGAACTCTTTGCTGTTTTTCTTCGCATCCCTTGCCAAGGATCTCTCGTAATCTGCCTTCGCCTGCCTAACCTCCTTTGTAACTTGGTTACAGATCAACTTGTATCTATCATAGGCGTCCGTGTCACGTGTTAATTTGTATGTATCCCATGCATTTTTCTTCTCTGCCATATGCCTCATTAGTTCATCTGACAACCATTTAGGCCTAAACCTTGAACAATATTTCTTAGTTGGTATGTAAAGCCTAGTAGCTTCCACGATAAGTTCTTTGAATGCTTCCCATTTTGAATTTGCTGTTGGCAATATCATCAGTTGATCCCACTGTATAGAATTTAAATACTGTCTCAGTCCATTGTAGTCGCCTTTACGAAAGCAATACCCCTTCCCTTTACCCCTAATGGTAGTTACCTCTTTGAGTAACTCCCACTTCAGCACACTGTGATCACTGCCACCAAGTGGTTCATTTATCTGCAGATTCTTAATGCATGAAGAATCACTACTGATAATCAAATCAAGAGTATTACTCCCTCTAGTTGCCTCCCGAACATGCTGATGTAGAAAACAATCATCCAATAAATCCACAAAAGCCTTGCTACTGTGTGAGTGACCAGCCCCCAAATTCCAGTCAATATCTGGGAAATTAAAATCCCCCATTATAAGACTCTCTGATTTACTGGCCCACTCTATTTCTCCGAACAGTTTCTTATTATACTCATCAGAGTCATTAGGCCTATAGCACACTCCTACTCTCAATTTTGATCTCCCAATGCTTATGTCACACCAAACTGACTCGACACTGCACTGTCCAGCGATGTCGACTGGCTTCACTTCCTTGGATTTTATGTGTTTTTTAACTAATAGCATAACCCCTCCTCCCTTCCTATCCTGTCTATCCTTTCTGTAGACATTGTACTCCCCAAATTCCAGTTCTGCATTTCTTATATCTGTGTGACACCACGTCTCTGAAATCCCCACAATATCTGCCTTTGATGTTTTGAGCAATACCTCAAATTCATCAAATTTATTTACTAAACTCCTAGCATTGGTGTACACACAAGTATACATGCACCTGTTCTTTTTCTTAGCTACCCTAACACAACCCATGTGTTTACTTGTACTCCAATGATTCCCAGCAGTCTCTGAAATATCCTGCATCTTATTTTCCAGGCTGCGGCTCATTCCAATAGAAGCAGTGCAAGAATCACTTTCACCTCTGCCAGTGGCTACTGTTAATCTATTAGTCCTTGTATCCCCCCAATCTAGCAGTTTTCCGACCCACCTAACATTGCCTCGATAGCATCAGCAAACATTCTTGCACCCCTTCTATTTAAGTGTATCCCATCCCTGTAGAAGCAGTCTCTCCTGTTAACAAGTACAGACCAGGCTGAAAAAAATTCTACCCCTTGAGCCCTGCACAATCTTTCCAGGGCCGAATTGATTGACAGGGCTCTCATCATATACTCCCTCCTATCGTGTCTGGGCAGAATTGCAGACACTTTCAATTTCAACCCTAATTCACGGCTTTTTTTCATCAGTGACCTGTACTTGTCAAGTAATTCCGCCGGTCTCCTACTCTTAATGTCATTAGTGCCAACGTGTACAACTATATCACCTTTTGTGCCCTTAAAAGATGATATCCGCTCTACAACGTCATCAACTTTTGCCCCTGGCAGACATACCCTGGTCCTATTCCACCTATCCTTTTTACAAAGCATGTTTCCCGTTTCCCTGACAATAGAGTCACCAACAACTACTAGTTCCTTTGGGACCAGCGCATTCTGCCTTGGGGGTTGCCGCTGTGTTCCGCGATGACCAAGTGCAAGCTCTGGCATTGGTGTGGGCAGCTGAGAGCTTGATGGGCCCCTCACTTGTAATCCTTCGAGGGCATCCACCCTATCCTTCAAGCTCTCATATAGGCCCATAACAACGCTGAGTTGTCGCCTTATCTCCTTACACTCCTTGCATCGCACACACACAAAGACATCCCCCATGGCAGTATCATGTCCCATACTTGACTGCTCCGCAAACATCAAGCAAATAGTGCATCTTACAAGGCTGTGATTCAGAGGACAACTGCCCCCCTCAGTTCTCCCCTGGGCCACAGCATTCCCATTAGCTTGAGCCCTTTGCTTTGCTGCTCTGGTTTGAGTCATGATTTAGATTTACTTTCAATAAAATTTCAATTTCTGTACAAAATTAAATCCTAAACTTGTATCCAAACACAGTTATAACGCTATATTTATGTTTCAGTAAGGAGTGTTATCTACGGAATATTTACGTTTCAGTAACGAGTGTTATCTACTAAATATTTACGTTTCAGTAACGAGTGTTATCTGCGAAATCCCTTTATATAACTTTCGTATCAAGTTATGTATTAATTATTTGTTTTTACTAATTATTTATGTTACGTAACCTAAGTGGTTATATGTATAATTAATTATGTTAAATAAAATTAATTATATTACGTTTGTAATCTAAGTCGTTATATGTATTTATTTAAACGTACAATTTAACTGCTAACGAAGTTCAACTAACGCTATCTAGTACGGTATATCGTATCACAAGGCGGGAAAATTACGAACGGTTAGCGGAGTTGAAACACGTGGAAACCTTTACCGATACTTTTATGCAATTACAAGGCCGAGTAAAGAATAAATACACCAAATTAATCAGAGAATCACAAAATAATGTTATACTACTAAATTCCCTGAATTTATGACTCGGCCATCCAGCGTAGACTCTATGTGTCCTAGTAGGATTTCCCAAATTCTGGGTGACATTTCCACAATGATATTGAATTGTCCATTTCTTTTGTTTTTTGTCCCTCTTTTAAGAAGAAATTGTTTCGCAAACACATGCAGTTCCATTATATTAATAAAATTTTTGTTGTCGAAATCCTATGTAAGATCTCTTTCCAGAGTTGTCTCAGAGATGTAAAATATAATGATGTTGAGGTCCCTGCCCCTTGGCTTTTCTGTTTACAGTCCCAGTTTTACTACCTCTGGATTGGTTTCAATCTTTTTAACATCCACTTTGATACTTCAATTAAAACTCCATTATCTTTTATTTTTCTCATGTTATTCACTTTTATTTCTTTCAAATGAGGTTTTAATGTTATCATGACAGTATCCCTGACTGCCTTGCTGGATTTGTATGTAGAGTCAGGCTTAGCCTTTATAATAATTGTTTGTTCCTTTGACGTTTCCTTAGTTTTATTGTTGGTTTGTCTAGTTTGTGATGAATCTGCTTTGGTGGCCCTTGGGCATAAGCCAAAGTATTTATTTTTTTATAATTATTCTTCTCTTCTGTCACTGTTTGTACTTTTCCTTTCAATACCTTGTTTTCTGTATTAAGTTCAATCACTCTGTGTTCCAAAACAGACCAGCAGTTCACTATCTGCAATCTTGTTGGTCTGTTTATGAAGGAACTCTTTTAGGAACAGCTTAATTTCTTTAATTTGTCTTATGCTGTTTGATTTATAAGCTGAAATTTCCTCTCCTCCTCCTCCTCCTCCTCTATTTTTGTTACTTCTAGCTCCAAATCATCATTCTCCTTTTGGTCTGTATTTTCTATATGGTTTTTGCCTTTTCTAGCCCTTTTTAAGGCTAGAAAAGGCAAAAGGCTACCTCACACTTTCAAAGGTGGCCAAGGGAAAAGCTAAGTCGTCGTTTGTAGTTTCTTCATTGTTTGCAGTTCTTTCTGTAAGCATGTGTGTGCAGCGTTTTTTGGATCGCAAGTGTCTGCATTGGCTAGAAACAGCATATTATGGTGGCTAGACCTAGTTCACCGCCAAGCCATCTGTATTGCTACTGGGGCATTGTCCAGAGTTTATATGTCAAAGCAGGTGAACCACCACTGTTCCTGTGACGAAAACAATTGTTACCAAAATAACTTTAAAATGAAATTCCTGCCAGACCACCCCCACATGGACATTCGTTTTTGAGTTACAATGGGAAAATATATATACCACTCGTCAGACTGCCAACTGGCCCTTTGGTATTCGTGTCCAAGAGCTGCTCAGATAGCTGAATATTACAGTAGACAGTGTTGCAGAGTCACCAGGGCAACCCCTTCCACTGTGACATGGGGGGGGGCGCCTGCCCTCTTGTCCCCTCCCTTCCTCACCACCCCCATTTTTCCTCCTGGTGGGGCATAGGCATGCCCTACTGACACCTATTGGGGTCACCTTCCCTATTGACTCCATATTTCTGTCTCCCCCCCAGTCTTTAGTCTCCCTTCCCTACTCTATCTGTACACAAGCGATTGCCCTACACGTCCAAATTTTATCATGTCCAAATTACTGTTTGCCAATAATTTCGGCCTTTCAAATCCTAGTGCTCTTAACCCCCCCCCCCATGCGAAAGATCAAAAATTTTTTATTATTTTTATTTTATTTTATTTATTTATTTTTATTTTTTATTTTTATTTTTTTGTTAGGTCCTAGCCACTGAAATCTCAGGAAATTAGGTGGCAGGACCTGCCAGAGTAAATAATTATAATGCTGGTATACATGGCCTTCCTCCACGGGGCTGAGTGTGGACAACGTTGGGCCTCAGCAGGGGTCCAGCGGCTAAATGGCCAGAAGAACAACGGTACATAACACTATACGTATACAATATCCACACTCTGGCCTTTCCAGTGAACTGGCACACCTACAATGAAAGCAACGGAGATGGGGGAAACCCTTGGTGCCGCTTGACACTAAATACACTCTACACCCTATACAGACTACAGGCATATGATACACTCCAAATTATTTTTCCAGTGGCAACAATCTTGGCATGGGCAGACCACGAACAAACTCTGTCAGATAAAGCCTGTAATTACACTGTGGCAGTCTAGTCTGTGCAGGAATTGCTGAGAGGAAGTTGTTCTAGCTTGCCTCCGCATAGGATATAGTCATCTTACGCATGCTTTTCTGCTGAGGGCAGATGGTTGTCCTATGTGTGAGAATTGTGGTGCACTGTTTTAACTATCCTTCATATTTTAACTGAGTTTCCATGTTATAGACATGAGTGTGCTTTATATTTTATTGCTTTTAGTCATCTGGCTGAACCTTATGCACTCAGTCAGGTTTTATCCAACAATCAGCATGCATCTGCTGTTTTTACCTATTTTAAATCGCTAAACCTCTTTAATTCCATTTAACTTTTACCATTTTACTTTTATGTCTTTATTGTTATATATCTTATATCTTTTTATATCAGTATTGTTATATATCTGGACATAGTGACCTAATTCACTAGGTCACAGAAAGCTTAATTGTTTTGTTTTATATGACCTGGTTTTGGCACATTATAGCCTTAGTTGCTAATTTGCCAATAAAACACGTTTTTGAAGGAGTGGAAACGTTTCACGTTTCACATGTTTTTCACGTGTTTTTCCACTCCTTCAAAAATGTGTTACACATACAGTGATACAAAATTGAACACAATGTCACCTACCAAGAGGCCAAAAACTCTGTACCAACCCTGAATACTAATAAACCAACCTATGCTCAAGTAATAAAAAAACAAATATCAATTGCAACCCAAACGGTGGTAACCATACCATCAAGCAAATTGCTATCTGAGTTGGCAAGGTCAGTATTGGCCACCATTCCACTAAATCAAACAGCAAGCAAAAAAAGTAAAGCTATAAATATGGCGATTACTAAACAACGAGATGTCGTTCCACAGCAAAATGCTACAGTCTTCTTGTGATGCAAACCAAATGGATTGCATGAACTTAGATGATAGCCCACAGCAAGGTGAGCAGGTACTAGAACTATTCACTAACGAGGATATGGACATGGGAAACCCATACTTTCCAAAGAAGGGGAAAGGGAAACTTGAGTGAAACAAACCTTCAGCACCTTGAAAACAACTTGTGGTTCTAATAAACCGCATAGTGCTTACATTTCTACAGTGAAACTGTAGAGGATATCGCAGTAATTTAAATGACATCCAAGATCTCCTCACACAATATGATCCAATCACTTTCTGCCTACAGGAAACCAATCTAACCCCACATATAACTATTTCTCTTTGGAACTATATAATTCACCAGCAAGATCGTGTTGTTCAGAGCCCAAACAATCTGGCACATGGAGGTGTAGTATTGATAATCAACACTCAAATACTCTCCAAACCACTTCCATTAAAAACAAATCTTGTGGCAGTGGCAGCACGAGTCAACATTAATTTTTACTTGACGATCAGCTCGCTATACTTGTCCCCTAATCAAAATATAATCCATGCCGAGCTAGAAGAACAATTAGTACAACTTCCTCATCCTTACTTCATCCTAGGGGACCTCAATAGTCACCATCCTTTATGGGGAAATCAAAACATGGACGAATGTGGACAAATTATAGAAAAATTACTTGACTAGCTTAATTTGAATACTCTTAATAATGGTGTGCATATTTATACACATTTACCTACAGAGTCTACTTCAGCTATCGATGTTTCTCTATGCTCAGCAGCCAGGCCTGTGTAGCTGAGTGGTCAGGAGTGGGAGTGCAGTAGTACATGCTCTTTGAGTAGACCGGGGTTCAAGCCCCTGACTGCTAAATATGGTCGATCTGCCAACCCGCACTGGACCAGCGTGGCAGATTATGGTCCATTTCCCTCAGAATGAATTGTGAGGAAACTTCCATCCTGCAGTGGGCTGATAATTGGCTGCAGTTTACTTTTTTTTTTTCTTCTTTTTTTTTTAACCTATAGGGTCTACTTCAGCTATTGATGTCTCTCAATGCTCAGCAGCCATATACTCTCTATTTGGAATGGACTATTCATAGCAATCTGCTGGGTAGTGACCATTACCCAGTAATATACTGGATTGATACAAGCATTCCCAGCATATCTAACTGGACTGCCAAGTTGAACTTTTCAAATCAAAATGGGATATATACAAGCAGTTAGCAATACTGGAAGAAAAGCAGGTCCAGCAAACATCCATTAAACTTGGCCACAGAATATATATCTAATAACCAAATACTACAGGTATTTGGTTATTTGGACCAAGCGATTCCAAAGCAACCCAACATAATATCAGCACGCTCAAAATTGTGGTGGAATAATGAATGCAGCACTGCTAAAAAAGAAAAGAACAGAGCATGGAACATCTTCATGAAGTTTCCAACAACTGCAAATCTCATCCACTTTAAACAGGCTCAGGAAAAGCAAAATGTATTAGGCAGACTAGCAAAAGAGAAGCATGGAGATGTCTTGCCTCCACAATTATAAGAGCTACAAAAGCGCAAGCGATATGGGCCAAAATACGATGTATGTATTCAAAACATCCACGCATCAACCTTCCCATACTCTCTGTAAACAGTTGTGATGTTACAACACCAGTGGAGATTACGAATACATTGGGCGAATCATTCATGAAAATCTCAGCCATGACATCTTACCTACCTTATTTTCAGGTACACAAGGCACAGGCTTAGAAACATTCCATCAACTTCAAATCAGCATCTAGTGCTACGTACAATCTTCCCTTCACAATATCAGAATTGCACACAATGCTCTAGACACCACAAAACTTAGTGCAGTAGCAGGACCAGATGGAATACACTATATCATGATAGCACAACTTGCCAAATCAGCCCTTAAGACATTGTTACTTCTTTATAACAGAATTTTCTAAGAGAATACCTTCCTGGACAAATGGCATCACACTTATGTTTTAGCATTTCCAAAACTAGGAAAAGATCCTACAAATCCAGTGGCGCCTCCGTGGGCAGGAGCAGCAGTGCGTAGCACACGCTTCTTGATTAGACCTGGGTTCGAGCCCATGATCCACCAAATACAGAGGATGCGGAAAGGTCAGGGAATGATCACCGCATATCCCCGGAGCAATATGGCCTTAGTTGCTAATGCTCCTAAAAACCAAACAACAGACAGTGCTGACCTAGCTGCCAAAACTGCTACAGATTCTATAGATCAACCCTTTAGCATACCAGTCTCAAATTTCAAGTTAATTATAAAGAAGCAATGTGTTGAGCAATGGCAACACATCTGGCAAAATCAAGTTGGTAACAAGGTACTCTGTATAAAGAAAGATTTCAAATCTTGGAAGTCAAGTATATGTGAGAACAGACATGAAGTAGCATAGCCCAACCAAGAATAGGCCATACAAACCTAACACACCACCCCAGGGCCCACATCTGGTGAGTATGGGCTTGGCACACCCAGGGTCTTGAGCTGGATATCATCTTTCTTCTCTTTCTTGATGATTCCCTTTTACTTTTGACTCATTTTTCTCTCTCTCTCTCTCTCTCTTGGGGTAACTCATTTTTTTTGGTTGGTGCAGCGAAAGCCTCAGGCTTCCATGCATCGTATGGCTAATAATAATAATATCTTTACCTGCTTGTAGACACTGATCCACCATAGTGCATAAACTGCAACACTCAGCTCACTGTCCAACCTGTACTTATTGATTGCCCCAAATACAATAGTGATCGACAAGCTATGTTTACCTTATTTTCCACGACAAACACTTCTTTCAGCATTACTGACCTCCTAGCAGATATGCCACATGTGACCAGAATTTTTAGTTTCCTAAAACGAATAAAACTATACAATGCAGTGTAAACTTGAATAAAATCTATATAGATAAAACTATATATTTAACATTACCATAGTTAGGTGCATTATGGTTTTGCTGCCTTTGTGCTGTAAAGACTATAAACAAACAAGCAAACACCTGTCAACTGTTTCTGGAGTGATGGATGTTTCAGGTTTTCCACATTGTGAATCATCTTCCAGGCTCTCCTCCCTCATTTCTTAACCATGGAATAGTAAGGGGTATCCTCCCCCAGTGCACCTTATCCTCGTAAATTTCCTTTGGCATTAGTCCCCCCTTTTTTTTTTCCCAAATGATGGCATGGTGATTGATTTTTGTCCCTTTTTAAAAAACATGTTAATGAAAAAGCAGGAAAACTTGGTGGGTTACTATTTGAAGTGTTAAAAATTTCTGTACTTAATGCTAATTAATTAATTCTGTACTTAATGCATAATTATTTCTTATACAAACAGTTCGGTATTCCTAGGAGTACACCATTTTGATAAATCCAAAAAAGATTGAAAGCTTAGAGAAATCCGCTGCACTTCGTGAGATTCATGTGTGAATGTAGATGCAAAATACCTATTAAATTTGTGAGCAACTTGAACAGGATCATCAATCGACATGAAGTGGACTAATGTGATTACCATCGACATGAAGTGGACTAATGTGATTCAACTTGTTCTTTCTACTGTTAATATTAGCAGAGAAGTCTTTGCTGCTTTTCTTTGCCAGAGACTTCTTGCAATCTGCTTTAGCATAGCTAACCTTCTTTGTAACTTGATTGCAAACTAGTTCATATCTACCATAGGCTTCTGTATCATCTGATACTTTATATGCATTCCATGCATTTTTCTTCTCTGCCACAAGTCTCGTCAGTTTATCTGACATCCATTTAGGTCTAAGACTTGAACAGTATTTCTTAGATAATATGAAAAGCATAGTAGCTTCTACAATTACTTCCCTGAATGCTTACCATTTAGAATTTTTCTTGGTAACATCATTAGTTGGTCCCACTGCATAGAATTTAAAAACTGCCTGAGACCACTGTACTCACCCTTACAAAAGTAAAATTCTTCCCTTTACTTTGGACAGTATTTATGTCTAAGTAAATCTCACATCAATACACTGTAATCACTAGCACCTAATAGGTCTTTTATCTGCAGATTCTTAATGTATGAAAAATTATTGCTGATAATCAGATCAAGAATATTGCTTTCTCTTGTTGCCTTTCTAATATGCTGCTGTAGAAAACAGTCATCCAGTAAATTTACTTGCTACTGTGCAAAATAATACAGACTAAAATTGTGTACTGAGTACTGATTGATATCCTCAGCACTAAAGAGCACAGCCACCTAACAGTAGCTTTGAAGTCTATATTGATAAGTGAAATATAGTTTGTATGATGGTGGGCAGAAACTTGACTTGCCACACAATCTTTAAAGACACACAAACACAAGAAATCTTCCAGAAAAAACTTATAAAATTATTAGGATCAGTTATCATTGATTATCAGGCGACACAGAAGAATATGGTAAATATAAGCTAGTCTGTAATCAAAGGACAAGCAGAGGTAGATTATGAGAAATCTTTAGGAAAGGATTCAAAGAATAACAGCAAAGACTTCTTTATTATGTAAACACTAGAAGGGGATGAATCATATTGATCCACTTCATATCGATGGTTCTACTGTGGATGATCCTGTTCAGGTTGCTGTCAAACTGAATGAGTATTTTGCATCTACATTCACACATGAGGAATTCTTTAGGGAAAAGGATTCCAGAAGTTTATCACACTCTCATAGAGAACTAAATGATTTTGAAATAACTGAGAGGAAAGTGGAAGAGAAATTGTTGAGGTTAAACATAAGAAAGACATCTGTGGTGGATGGGATCTATCCAATTATATTAGTGAAGGAAGTAAGAAAACCATTTGCCATAATTATAAGAGCATCCCTGGATTATGGGGAGTTCCCCGTGGACTGGAGATGTGCAGTGTATCCCCAATTCACAAAGGAGATCAAAGATTCACACAAGTAATTACGGGCACCTCCATAGCCAGGTGGGCAGAAGCAACAGTGCGTAGCACACGCTTCTTGATTAGACCAGGGTTCGAGCCCGTGACCACCAGAATACGGAGGATGCGGAAAGGTCAGGGAATGACCACCGCATATCCCCGGAGCAATATGGCCTTAGTTGCTAATGCTCCTAAAAACCAAATAACAAACAATAACTAACAAACAAGCTCCTAAAAACCAAATAACAAACAATAACTAACAAACAAGCTCCTAAAAACCAAATAATAACAAGTAATTACAGATCTGTTAGTTTAACTTCTGTTCCAGGGAAAATAATGGAGTCACTGGTAAAAGAAGCAATGCAAGATCATCTAGACAAGGCTTCGATTATACTAAAGACACAATATGGGTTTATTAAGGAGAAAATCTTGTCTGACCAGTTTGATTGGATACTACAAGTTGGTCACAAAGGTACTGGATGTAAAAAATAATTTTATATCATATACTTAGATTTCAGGAAAGTTTTTGATGCTGTTGCACATAAAAGATTGCTGACAGCTTGGAGCAGAGTAGCAATAAGGACAAGTTGCTGCTGTGGATAAAGGGATGGTTGAGTGGGAGAAAACAGAGTTGTGAGCAATGGACACTGCTCTTCGTGGACTAATGTTATTTGTGAAGTCCCTCAGGATTTGATGTTGGGCCCATTGTTGTTTTTTATATTTTTAAATGTTATTGATGATATGATTAGCAGGGTGGTTAATAATAATAATGACATCTTGTTGCAGAAGCATACAAGTATGCTACTGCAACAAGAAAAATTAGGAAGCTGCCTAATTTCTAGAAAAATTAGGGAGTTAGGCAATAGACAGATGCAAGGTAAGTACTGCATATGGGTAGAAATAACTCCTGAGTAATGTACCAACTGTGTGGTATAGTAATACCCCGAAGTTACGCGATAGGTGGGTCCGACAAAAATCGCTTAAGTCGAATTCGCGTAAGTCGGGGTACAACTTTGCATATAAATACATATAAATTTTGTTTAATTGGGACCAAGGACTAACAAAAACACTATTTTAGAAGAAAAATATTAACAAAATTGCAGTTCTTTATACATATTAATACAAAATATGTATTAAAAAAATAAATGACTTACGTAAAAAAGTTATTTCGATGTCGATGGCTTCATAAAATCTAACAAATTCGTCTGACGACACAGCGCCTTCTTTTTTTCACGCAAAATTTCTTCGTAGCAAGCTAATAATTTTTTTATTCCTTGCTTTGTAGCTATAACGCGTTCTTCGTTGGAGTCTATGTTTTCTAAAATTTTTAAGCCCTTTACAATTGAGCCCTTTTCAATTTTCAACCTGTCAAGTTTGCAATTGTCATGTGCTTTTCGCCGTTGCTTCATTTAGGCCTGTAGCATGTGCAATATCACATGGTCTTTCATTTCGCTCAAAGCGTTTCACAATTTCATATTTTTTCTCTATCGACAGAGGCGGACTGGCCATAAGCCTTACCGGGGAAACCCCGGTGGGCCGGTGTGATTTTGGCCATAAACCATAGTATGAGGCCACTATATATTTTCCCGGGTAAGAAATTTTGACCCAGTCCGCCTCTGTTTATTGATAATTACTTTTCTTTTCTCTCTGAATCTGCAATATCTTCACCAGTACGCTTCTTTTTCACACTTTTTAAGTATTTTACTCATTTTTAGGGAATAAAGCACAATTACAAAACGAGGAGGCATGCCTGATATGCATAAACAAAGCTGGGTGCATGTAGCAACTGAATAAACAACACCTTAAAGGCAGAGATACACTATTAACACCTCACATTTCTAGGGGTTACTACCATAAAACAATAAAAATCCAGTTGCGTTTCTGCTAGTGAAATCTGTTATAAACTGGTAGTAAACTCGATCTAATTGCATACCGATAGCTGGAATTGTGTTGGTTTTTACGTTATTATGGTGAAACGTGTTTCCCCTTCACTGATATATAAAAAACATAAATACATTTTCTGAATCTTCTTTTCATTCCTATCGTGTTGTGTTCGGTTGGGGCGATTCTGCATTCGACTGCCATTTCTTGTAAACACAAAGGCGAATCGTCCATAAGCCAATTCAGTTCATGTTATATTATAAGATATTGTTACCGTATTTATAAATAGTGTATGATCGAATTCGTGTAGTGTAAACACGTGTTATACGAGGACTGACTGTATACAGCTCAACCGACGCAATCCATTTCTCTCGTGAAAACGATGTAATTTCCGACAAAAGTTGAGCATGAATTCGAACGCACACATATAAATACGACAGTTGGAATACAAATTCTTGTATATGTGTGCAGCTCATGTGCAGCAAAGTTGAATTTTGTTCATCTTTCACTCTCATTCTCCGCCGTCGCACCGTATATCGATAACATATGAAAAACGACCTTGAAGACAGTGGGCGGCAGTGTTGCCAAACGAAAAAATCAAGAACCACGTAACTCCGAGTTCGCGTAAGTCGGCGTATTACTGTACTATACCCAGGCCAGGGGAAAATGAAAATGACCTGGGTGTAATTGTGCAGTTGGATATGAAGTTCTCTACCAAGCAGCCTGTCTACATTGCTCTCTGAGCAATGTAGACAGGCTGCTGGGTAGCTCATGGGTTTTTTTTCAATGATATACAGGAATTTTTCTATCAGTGATAAGGAGGTGATTATCCCATTATATGAGGCAATGGTCAGGCCACATGTTGAATATTTAATACAGATCTGGAGGTCTTATTTTTGGAATCCTACAGAAAGGCTTCAGTTCTGCAAACTTCAGTATCTTAAGACTAGGCACCTGTGAGGTGAACTGAATGAAGTGTGTAATGCTTTGAATCGATTGAGAAAGCTCAATGCTGATTGGTATTCTTCCTCTTGTTCAGGCTACATACATACATAAGGGGGCACAAATTCAAATTGAGGAAGGACAGTTGCAGAATAAATGTGCAGAAGTTTGCTTGTTGGAACAAACTTCCATCTGTTGTTGTGGACCCAGGGGCTCATATCTGGTGGGTATGGGCTTGGCACACCCAGGGTCTCTCTCTCTCACTCTCTCTCAGGGTAACTCGGGAATTTTTTTTTTTTGTCTGGTGCAGCATAAGCCTCAGGCTTATGCTGAACCAGACATATGGCTTATGCTGCATCACCATATGGCTAATAATAAAAGTTGATAGCTTAAATCAAGTCAAGTAAGAAATATACAAACTATTGGAGCAGATGAATAGATGAAATGGGAGGTATCCGGTTTTTTTTTTTTTTTTTTGACTGATGCTGTATAAGCTTGCTTTCTTGCATCATTTGTCACTACTAATGCCAACACTAACGTTGCATGGTCTGTTTCTGAGATTAATAATTGGTTTCAACCCAAATGATTTGCATTATTGGAGTCCTTTCCATAGAAAGTGCTGAAGGGATTGGTGTCAAATGGCATAAGAGTTTAGCAACTTAGCTATCGAAAAGTAATCAGGAAGGTAAATTTTTCATTCATTGCATCTCTTCCTCTGCTAACAGCATTTCTGTAGAATGAAATAAGTTGACCACTCTCACTAATCACTAATTTGTTTCCTCTGTTCTAGAATAATACTTTCAACATTCATTGAAGATAGCATGCTTCTTGATTAGACTGGGGTTCAAGCCATGACCACAAAATACGGAGGATGTGGAAAGGTCAAGGAATGACCACTGCATATCCCTGGAGCAATATGGCCTTAGTTGCTAATGCTCCTAAAAAAAAACAAATAACAAATAACAATTGAAGATAGCTGTAGAACTAAGAATTCCTGAGTGCAGGCATACCCTTCCTGGACCTCAACCCTATCTTCAGTGAAATCAAAATTGAGAGAAATTGTAGAGCCCTGTGGTGCTCTGGACTGAGTGCCATGTCATTCCTTAATTAGATATTTTTTAAAGGTAGAAAGTGCACAATTAGTGCATCCTAGTCATCCTGAAGAAAGCAAAAAAAACATCAGGTTCTTAAAGAAATATAATCCCATTGCTCTACCAGTAAGTAGTCTCAAATTGTCAATGGCATGACTAAAATGAACACCTCTGCCTTGTTTAGACTTCCTCTTGGCATTTGTGACTTCGCAATATCTTTAAAGAAAAGGGAGTTACTGAGTCTAAGCTTTTTTATTTTCAGCTATCGCATAGCTTATTTTTTATCTCACATGGCTTTATTATTTTGGACAAACTAAAACAACTATGCAATAACCTCTGTAAAATCCAGCACTTTAGAATCAAGAATACTTTAAAATCTTGCATATATTACAAAAATAATCAACTTTTTATAGTCCAGAAATATTAAGTAATTAATCGAGCTCACATATTAAATAATTTGAGATGCTTGCATGGCTATCTTGCCTGTCATCTGTTTTTTTCAACCAGCTAGATTTAAACTGTATAAATTGATTATGCAGTTGTATTAATTCTCACAGCAGAATGAACTTTTCTTTGCAACAAGTTGTACTGTTTTTAAACAGATGGCTTGTTGATAGATTAATTGGCCATTTGTTTGAGATTGCTGTGCAAGCCTGTTTCAGGACTAACTGGTCCCTCCTCAGATATCAGGTGATCTCTAGTGACAACATGCAAATAATGCAGCTGTAAAGAAGTCCCACAGGAAATAGTAGTTGTTGGTGACTCTATTGTCAGGGAAACGGGGAACATGCTTTGTAAAAAGGATAGGTGGAACAGGACCAGGGTATGTCTGCCATGGGCAAAGGTTGATGACGTTGTAGAGTGGATATCATCTTTTAAGGGCATAAAAGGTGATATAGTTGTACACGTTGGCACTAATGATATTAAGAGTAGGAGACCGGCAGAATTACGTAACAAGTACAGGTCACTGTTGAAAAAAAGCCGTGAATTAGGGTTGGATTTGAAAGTGTCTGCAATTCTGCCCAGACACAATAGGAGGGAGTATATGATGTGAGCCTTGTCGATCAATTCGGCCCTGGAAAGATTGTGCAAGGCTCAAAGGGTAGAATTTTTTTCAGCCTGGGCTGTACTTGTTTAACAGAAGGGACTGCTTCTACAGGGATGGGATACACTTAAATAGAAAGGGTGCAAGAATATTTGCTGATGCTATCGAGGCAGTATTAGGTGGGTCGGAAAACTGATAGCTTGGGGGATACAAGGACTAATAGATTAACAGTAGCCGCTGCAGAGGTGAAAGTAATTCTTGCACTGCTTCTATTGGAATGAGCAGAAGACTGGAAAACAAGATGGAGGATATTTCAGACACTACTGGGAGTCATTTCGGTACAAGTAAACACATGGGTTGTGTTAGGGTAGCTAAGAAAAAGAACAGGTGCATGTATACTTGCATGTACAGCAATGCTGAGAGTTTGGTAAATAAATTTGATGAATTTGAGGTATTGCTGAAAGCATCAAAGGCATTTATTGTTGGGATATCAGAGACGTTGTGTCACACAGATATAAGGAATGCAGAACTGGAATTTGGGGATTACAACGTCTACGGAAAGGATAGACAGGATAGGAAGGGAGGAGGGGTTATGCTATTAGTTAAGAAACATAAAATCCAAGGAGGTGAAGCCAATCGACATCGCTGGACAGTGCAGTGTCGAGTCAGTTTGGTGTGACATAAGCATTGGGAGATCAAAATTGAGAGTAGGAGTGTGCTATAGGCCTAATGACTCTGATGAGTATAATAAGAAACTGTACAGGGAAATAGAATGGGCCAGTAAATCAAGAGAGTCTTATTATGGGGGATTTTAATTTCCCAGATATTGACTGGAATTTGTAGGTTGGTCACATACACTAGCAAGGCTTTTGTGGATTTATTGGATGATTGTTTTCTACATCAGCATGTTCGGGAGGCAAATAGAGGGAGTAATACTCTTGATTTGATTTGATTATCAGTAGTGATTCTTCTTGCATTAAGAATCTGCAGATAGAGGAACCATTAGGTGGCAGTGATCACAGTGTGCTGAAGGGGATTTACTCAAAGAGGTAACTACCATCAGGGGTAAAGGGAAGGGTTATTGCTTTCGTGAACGCGACTAGGATGATCTGAGACAGTATTTAAATTGTATACAGTGGGACCAACTGATGATGTTACCAACAGCAAATTCAAAATGGGAAGCATTCAAAGAACTTATCTTGGAAGCTACTAGGCTTTACATACCAACTAAGAAATATTGTTCAAGGTTTAGGCCTAAGTGGATGTCAGATGAACTAATGAGACATATGGCAGAGAAGAGAAATGCATGAGATACATATAAATTAACACGGGACACAGAAGCCTATGATAGATATAAGTTGATCTGTAACCAAGTTACAAAGGAGATTAGGCAGGCAAAGGCAGATTATGAGAAATCTTTGGCAAAGGATGCAAAGAAAAACAACCAAGAGTTCTTTACTTATGTAGACTCTAGAAGGAAGGGGATGAATCAGATTGGTCCACTTTATATCGATGGTTCAACTGTTGATGATCCTGCTCAGGTGGCTAACAAACTAAATGAATATTTTTCATCGACATTCACACATGAGGAGTTATTCAGCGAACGGATGCCAGAGGTGTATTCAACTGTGGCAGTAAGCTAGATAATCTTGTAATAACTGAGAGTAAAGTGGAGGAGAAATTGTTGAAAATAAACACAAGAAAGGCACCTGGGGTGAATGGGATCTATCCAATTATATTAAAGGAGGCAGCAAAGGAAATAAGCAAACCCTTAGCCATAATTATGAGAGCTTCCTTGGACTCAGGAATTTAGGAATTATAGATCTGTTAGTTTAACTTCTGTTCCAGGAAAATTAATGGAGGCACTGGTTAAAGAAGCACTGCAGGATCATCTAGACAAGACTTCAGTTATATCTCAGACACGGCATGGTTTTGTTAAGGGGAAGTGTTGCCTGACCAATTTGATTCGATACTATGATGCAGTCACAAAAGAACTGGATGCAGGAAATAACTTTGATATTATATACTTGGAACTTAGAAAGGCTTTTGATACTGTTGCATATGGAAGACTACTGCACAAATTGGAGCAGTGTGGCGTTGGAGGCAAATTGCTGCTATGGATAAAGGGGTGGTTGAGGGGGGAGAAGACAGAGTGGTAATCAATGGACACTATTCATCGTGGACTAATGTTATTAGTGGAGTCCCTCAGGGTTCAGTGTTGGGTTGATTGTTGTTTTCTGTATTTATAAATGATATTGATGATGGTATATCAAGCTTAATGTCCAAGATACAAAGGTTGGCAGGGTTGTTAAGGAATTTTTCTAGCAGGGATAAGAAGGTGATTATTCCCTTGTATAAGGCAATGGTCAGGCGACACCTTGAGTACTGTATACAGGTCTGGAGGCCTCATTTCAAGAAGGATGTAGAGCTGCTGAACGAGTACAAAGAAGGGCAACAAGATTAGTGAATGGAACAAAGGATTGCTCTTACGAAGAAAGGCTTAAGTTTTGCAAATTACAGTGTCTGGAGACTAGGCACCGGCGAGGTGATCTGATAGAATTGTATTAAACCTTGAATGGTTTGAGCATGGTCAGTGCCGATGGGGTTCTTCCTCTTGCTCATAATAATCACCTGAGAGGGCATAAATTCAAATTGAGGAAAGACAGATGTAGGATAGGATGTGCGGAAATTTGCCTTTAGCCAGCGGGTAGTTGGTTGGTGGAACAGACTTCCATCCCTTGTTGTGGAAGTTGATAGCCTAAATAAATTTAAGGCTCAGCTGGACAGGTATTTCGAACGAACAGAGGGGTGAAATGGAAGTGCGGTTTTTTTTTTTTTTTTTTTTTTTGCTGTTGCTGCATAAGCTTGCTTTCTTGCATCATATACCTCTACTAATGCTAATGCTAAAAGTCCATTGTGAGCTATCAGGTGTACAAAATCAGTTTTCAAAGTTGTAATTTGGCTAAAGCTGTCTGTTGAAAATAGTACAATACCAGGGCAACTTATTACAAAGGCAAGCATGTTCTGCTGTGAGAATTTAGGCCTCTTAACTCGGGATTTAAACTGCATTGTCCATACAGTTTAAATCTTACTGTATGTGTCTAAATATATGGTTTAAATCTAAAAAACTTAAATCTAAATATGGTTTAAATCGTACTATGATGGGTCAACTGTTGATGATCCTGCTCAGGTAGCTAACAAACTAAATGAATATTTTGCATCGACATTCACACATGAGGAGTTATTCAGCAAGGGGAATGCCAGAGGTGTATTCAACTCTAGCAGTAAGCTACAGAATCTTACTGTATTATCAAAGGCAGATATTGTTGGGATATCAGAGACGTGGTGTCACACAGATATAAGGGATGCAGAACTGCAATTTGGGGAGTACAACGTCTACAGAAAGGATAGACAGGATAGGAAGGGGGGAGGGGTTATGCTATTAGTTAAGAAACACATAAAAACCAAGGAAGTGAAGCCGGTCGACATCGCTGGACAGTGCAGTGTTGAGTCAGTTTGGTGTGACATAAGCATTGGGAGATCAAAATTGAGAGTAGGAGTGTGCTATAGGCCTAATGACTCTGATGAGTATAATAAGGAACTGTACAGGGAAATAGAGTGGGCCAGTAAATCAGAGAGTCTTATAATGGGAGATTTTAATTTCCCAAATATTGACTGGAATTTGGGGGCTGGTTACTCATGCACTAGCAGGGCTTTTGTGGATTTATTGGATGATTGTTTTCTACATCAGCATATTCGGGAGGCAACTAGAGGGAGTAATACTCTTGATTTGATTATCAGCAGTGATTCTTCATGCATTAAGAATCTGCAGATAAATGAACCACTAGGTGGCAGTGATCACAGTGTGCTGAAGTGGGATTTACTCAGAGGTAACTACCATTAGGGGTAAAGGGAAGGGTTATTGCTTCCGTAAAGGCGACTACGATGGACTGAGACAGTATTTAAATTCTATACAGTGGGACCAACTGATGATGTTACCAACAGCAAATTCAAAATGGGAAGCATTCAAAGAACTTATCTTGGAAGCTACTAGGCTTTACATACCAACTAAGAAATATTGTTCAAGGTTTAGGCCAAAATGGATGTCAGATGAACTAATGAGGCATATGGCAGAGAAGAAAAATGCATGGGATACTTACAAATTAACACATGACACAGAAGCCTATGATAGATACAAGTTGATATGCAACCAAGTTACAAAGGAGGTTAGGCAGATTACGAGAAATCCTTGGCAAGGGATGCAAAGAAAAACAGCAAAGAGTTCTTTACTTATGTAAACTCTAGAAGGAAGGGGATGAATCAGATTGGTCCACTTGATATTGATGGGTAAATTGTTGATGATCCTGCTCAGGTAGCTAACAAACTAAATGAATATTTTGCATCGACATTCACACATGAGGAGTTATTCAGCAAGGGGAATGCCAGAGGTGTATTCAGCTCTAGCAGTAAGCTCCAGAATCTTGAAATAACTGGGAGTAAAGTGGAGGAGAAACTGTTGAAGATAAACACAAGAAAGGCAGCCGGGGTGGATGGGATCTATCCAGTTATATTAAAGGAGGCAGCAAAGGAAGTAAGCAAACCCTTAGCCATAATTATGAGAGCTTCCTTGGACTCAGGGGAAGTACCCATTTGCGCATCTCCATGGACTGGAGATACACAAATGTGATCCCAATTCACAAAGGAGGATCAAAGGGCGACACAAGTAATTATAGACCTGTTAGTTTAACTTCTGTTCCCGGAAAATTAATGGAGGCACGGGTTAAAGAAGCACTGCAGGATCATCTAGACAAGACTTTAGTTATAGCTCGGACACAGCTTGGTTTTGTTAAGGGGAAGTCTTGCCTGACCAATTTGATTGAATACTATGATGCAGTCACAAAAGAACTGGATGCAGGGAATAACTTTGATATTATATACTTGGATCTTAGAAAGGCTTTTGATACTGTTGCGCATGGAAGACTGCTACACAAATTGGAGCAGTGTGACATTGGAGGCAAATTGCTGCTATGGATAAAGGGGTGGTTGAGGGGGAGAAGACAGAGTGGTAATCAATGGACACTGCTCATCGTGGACTAATGTTATTAGTGGAGTCCCTCAGGGCTCAGTGTTGGGGCCATTATTGTTTTCTGTATTTATAAATGATATTGATGATGGTATATCAAGCTTAATGTCCAAGTTTGCAGACGATACAAAGGTTGGCAAGGTTGTCAAGGACACTACTGACACTATGCTGCTGCAACAGGATCTGGAAAGGTTGAGCAGATGGGCTGAGAGGTGGCAAATGAAGTTTAACATTGACAAATGTAAAGTACTACACATGGGGAAACAGCAACCCCAGAGCAACGTATCAACTCTGTGGTACTATACTGACAGTGGTAGAGAATGAAAGGGACTTGGGGGTGGTTGTGCAGGCAGATATGAAGTTCTCTGAGCAGTGCAGACGGGCTGCAAGAGTAGCTCATGGAGTATTGTCAATGATACACAGGAATTTTTCCAGCAGGGATAAGGAGGTGATTATTCCATTGTATAAGGCAATGGTCAGGCCACACCTAGAGTACTGTATACAGGTCTGGAGGCCTCATTTCAAGAAGGATGTAGAGCTGCTGGAACGAGTACAGAGAAGGGCAACAAGATTAGTGAATGGAACAAAGGGGTGCTCTTACGAAGAAAGGCTTAAGTTTTGCAAATTACAGTGTCTGGAGACTAGGCACCAGCGAGGTGATCTGATAGAGGTGTATAAAGCCTTGAATGGTTTAAGCATGCTCAATGCTGATGGGATTCTTCCTCTAGCTCAGAAAAATCACCTGAGAGGGCATAAATTCAAATTGAGGAAAGACAGATGTAGGATAGACGTGCGGAAATTTGCCTTTAGCCAGCGGGTGGTTGGTTGGTGGAACAGACTTCCATCCCTTGTGGTGGAGGTTGATAGCCTAAATAAGTTTAATGAGCTGGACAGGTATTTTGAACGAACAGAGGGGTGAAGTGGAAGTGGGTTTTTTTTTTTTTTTTTTTGGCTGATGCTGCATAAGCTTGCTTTCTTGCATCAAATGCCTCTACTAATGCTAATGCTTACCTGTAAAAGCAGATTAAAGGACAAGTTAGTTTATAAATGTTTACAGATGTAAATACTTATTTTTTTGTACTTAATATTTATTGAAATGGAATCCTCTAGCACTGAGAAACCACTAGGTACATCTCTCTGAAATCTGGAAAATTTTAAAATCTATCACCTCTCAATCCCCAAATGTGCGAAATTTTACAGGAGTTTACTGTAGTTGGTATTTTCTGTCTACAAATAGAAAAAAAGACAGTGTGTTCCGTGGAACAGACCGCTTCTTTTCAACAGTGATCATCATTTATCTCAAAATGCAAGCCATACCCATTTCCTTGCCTCATTATGGTACTGTTTGTTGGAATAACACTTTGGTTTTCGTCGATACCCCTTTGTTAAGAAACCTCAGTGTTAGCTTAAGGAGCGAGAGAAGCACATGGTTTGTTGACAAGGCTCTCCATAAACCTCACTGCAATCCTTATTTATAGGTCAGGCACTAAGTGAAGAGATTCTCTCTCTTAGTATCTGATATTACTACATGGATATGGCTACCTTGGAAAATATTTTATTCTCAAGATTCCAATATCAAGAAATATCTTCATAACAAAAACTGTAATGCAGATGAGAAACAAAAGGGACAAGTAATGCCGTTCTCTCTATCTCTTTATAAAGGTTTGGAATTTGATTCCATCAATGAAGGAACTTGTATTGGCTTTTTCACTCAGGGCTGATAGTTATCCTGAGTGAAAAATCTTGTTCATACCAGAAAAACTTTTGGCTTGGTGTATTATGGCCTTAGATGCCAATGTCCCATAAAACACCAAATAACAACAACAACCAAAAAAAACCTATAAAAATCATGGAGAATTTCTGTGGTTTTTTTTAGCCCTCAAAATATACAGCCTGGAGTAAAACTAGTTTCACATATAATGAAATATGGATGCACTGGGAAAATGTGATGTTGGATTTTGGACTCTCATTTAATATTCTGTAAGAAAATAAAAAAATAAAAAACAAGTTTGTTTTCCTCCTATGGAATGTTTGTTAAATTACGGAATTTTTTCTCTTACGGAATATTAAATTATGGAATTTTTTCTCTTCTGGTATATTAAATTACGGAAATTTTTTTTTTTCTCTCTTATGGAAAAAAAAAAATTCCATAAGAAAAACAAAAAAGAGAAAAAAAAAAGTGAGTTAAGAATTAAGTCTGTTTGCTTTAATCTGCTTTGCTTGCTGACTGACAGCAAAATTATTACACTATTTCTTTTACCCTCTCTGTGAGGATAATTGAGGAGAAAAGTAGCTATTCATAAGAACAAGGCTTTTCTTATGGATATCCTCTTTACTTGTTTTGTATGTCCATAAAAGCATAATAAATACAGTAAAATTGCGAATTTTTTATTTGAAATATATCATATACTGTTCCTTTTCAAAGCCTAAAGCCACTGGTGAGCAGAAAACAAAGCCTACCCAAGCTAGTGTAAGAGAGCTGAGATTGTTAGGATTGTCACCTGACTTGGTAAAGTATACAAATTAACTCTGATATATATAGATAATATTTAATTAAAATAATTTCAATGCTTTTTATATAAGTGCATACGTGAAAGACAAAAATATGCAAGGATGGTAGTAGAATAAAAATGAATTACATCTGTCAGTAAATCTAATTGGGATGATTCAATAACTTCTTGTCATGATCTTTTGGAGCTAATTGAATACTGATTTCCATACTATGATTTTTAGCGTTTTTCACCAACCATTGAAGTAAAAACGAAAACCAAAATCTTAAAAAGCTTTATATTTAAATTTACAATAAATTTACAGTAGATCAAGCAAAATAAATGTGATTATACAAATAAAATGTTACTGATAATAAAATACTGAATGAAGATAGAATAAAACAAATGTAGTTTACAGTGAATGTACAAATAAAATGATAAGAAAATACTGAATTAAAATGAAATAAAATATACTAGATTAAAAGTGCTAAAATAACTGAAGCTTTCAAAGGCTTCTTCCTTCTTCCTCAACAGCACTGTAAATTTATTGTAAATTTAAATATAAAGCTTTTTAAGATTTTGGTTTTCATTTTTACTTCAGTGGTTGGTGAGAAATGCTAAAAATCATAGTATGAATATACCCAACCCTAGAGGCCTATTTGAAGAACTGATTTCCTTATGTTGTTGTTTTTTTTTCCTGAACATTACTTTAGATTATGCTTTGAATCCCTAACAATCCTTAAACAAACTTCTAGTTCTGTATGTAACTTGTAGTAACATACTGTACGCTTATATTAATTTGTTTTATGAACCTAGAGTTTATTTTTTATTGTAGAAGAAATGTGCATGGTATATATCACCTTGCTCCACATATTAAAATGTGAATGTGCGTTCAACCTGTGACCAAAATTATTTGGACATGTATAAATAGGTAAAAAGTGGACTTTTAATTCAAAAACCTAATACATGGGGAGAGGGGCTACCTTTGGCCAGTATGACAGGCTCAACCACGCTACTGGGCATACTTTTAGAATTTCTCTTCCTCCTTCAAAAGCAGTTGCCAGAGCCAGTTTGGGAGGAGGCCATTTTGGTCACAGCTTAGTCCAACTCTTCAGTTCATTCCACAGTGTTCATTGGTGTCCAGGTTCTCAGCTGTCCAGTCCATCTCTCAACAGCAATGTCCACAAACAAGTCCTGTATTGCTTGGAGTGTTGCCATGCTGATACTGACATGGCTCATTTCCATTGTACCACCACAGTGCATAATTGTCCAAATAGGTCACGGATTTTGAAATTTCAGGAACTGCCTCCACATGGACTATCTGAACCAGCTGAAACAGCTCCATGTCATCAGGCAGCCTCCACTACACTTTGAGGTAAAGATGATATACATTCACCTGAACAGGAAGTACTCTAGGCAGTTTCCATAGCCACACCCCAATTTATTGGAATAAAACATTGTGTAGTAAGAATTTTCACTCTGCAACACTTTCTGCCATTCCAAACTTGGGAATTGTATCACTCCAAGCATCATTATGATATTGTGTGATATTGGATTTATGCATAGCTTTTTTGTCAGCTTCCCTACTATCGACCCCAAGGCTGTGCAGCTATTGATTGTTTTTTATGGATCTCTTGGGACCAGAAGCGGATTAAGGCTGGCTGAGGCCCCGGGCGCAGAAGAAAATATTGGGCCCCTTAAAAAAAAAGAGAGAGACAGGAAAAATAAAATACATGTTAACCATTTTTTTAAATAAATAAAAAATATTATGTACTATTAATGTTTTATTTCCAATGAAAAATTAATATAATATGTATTATATTATATTCTCATCTTTTTTTAATTTGTCTTTTTTCAGCCCCTCATAGATGTTGCTTCATTTTTCTAGCTACCATCGGTAGCCTATCAATGAAAAGAAAAATATAAAATTTAATAGTCTGATGATTAGAATACTAGAGAAGAGATTTTTCGTTATAGTGCAATAAATTAATGATTAATTAAAATTCAAAGATTATTCATAAACTACGAAAATCCAGGCGCTGATGTAACAACAGGAATTAATTTTATCTTAATATAATTTCAACAATTTACGATATACGCGTATATCGTAAGTCTGCACTGCAGGATAACCTTTGTAAGTTTGTACTTACAAAGGAGCAAATACGATTCTATTCCTCTGATGAGCGGTAGCGCAGCCGCGCGGAGCCTATGCAGCGTAGTATGTGCATAGTATGCAGCGTAGTAATGAAATAATGAAAATAAGCGAATATAAACATACTATCAGGTTTTACCGCCGATTTTAATTACTTGTACGTAATTAAAATTGCACATGTGGACATGTGTTTTGTAAAGGGCGGCTCCTAGAACGTCTGTTCAACTCCGCCTCGTATCTCTGTGAAGAGCAGTATCACTACAAATGGGCCAGAATATGAATGACGTAGGTTTGTGTGTATTATGTGTGTGTTCTGTTGTTCTGTTCTGGCCTCCTAGCTACCCAGAAGCATCAGTCACCTGGACAGATGATTCTGGGTACTCGTCCACACCACGGGAAGGTGGGCCAGTCCCAATAAAACACGTACCGTCTCAAAAGAAACTCTGACCCACCTGATGTTGTCAAAAGGGGGACCAGTTTCCTGAGAAGTGAGAAAAAAATAAAATAAAAAAAAAATAATAAAAAAAAAATAATAATAAAAAAAATCCCGTGGTGTAATTAAAAAAAAAAAAGAGAGAGAGAGAGAAGCTACACTAGTGGGGAGAGGAATGAAGGGGGAAAAAAAAGTACGTTTTCACGAAGAAAAAATAAAATAAAATAAATTAAAAATAAAATTTATAAGCTGCTGTCTGGGGATCCCCATTAGTAGCCTGCGTTATTCTGTAGGAGGCTTTCCTGCGCGTGAATACTTGTGTCGAGAAGTTCTGGAAGGCAGCAAGGTTCTGTGGTGTCTGTAACAGAATGTCCAGTTGGTTTTCAGTGAGAGGGATGGTATTTGCCAGGTCTTGCCTCAGGTCCTCGTAGAGAGTGCACTCGAAGAGAAGGTGGAACCAATTCTCCTTGGCCCCGCAGTAACAAACGTCTATGGGTATTAGGCCCAGTTGGAAGAGCTTCTCATTCAATGAGCCATGCCCAGTGACTAGGAACGATGTCTCAAGAGTTAGAGAGAGCCACTTCTGTGCCGACTTAGAGGAGGGGAAAGTCACATCCGGTAGGAATCTCCTTGTAACTGCTCCCTTGGTGGAAGTGTCCCATCTTGTCTGCCAGATATTTATCATCTCATTGTAACAGCGTGTTTTCTCTGCCTTAGGGTCAGTGTTCAGGTTTAGTTCAATGTCTAAGATCTTGGTTGGAATTTTCTTGTTGATTCTAAAGCTCAGGCCACGAAAGGTTACATACAAGTCCAGTGGAAGGGTCCCAGCTAAGACCTGGATAGCAGCAGTGGATACTGTCCTGCATACCCTTTGGGTAGCCAGAAGCATTGTCCGTTGTATAGAGCCTAATTTGCCTATCATATTAACCAATCTAGCTCGGTGGAACCAAGCACCTGCAGCATACGTCACGATCGGAAGGAAGACGGCTTTATAGTACAGCTGAAGCGACCGCTTGGACCCCATTCATTCCTGGTGATTCTGATGATTGAGCCTGAAAATGTTTTCACCTTGGAGCTGAGATGGATGAGGTGGGGGTGAAAGCTTAATTTGTGATCCAGAACCACCCCTAGCACAGTGGTCTGTGTGACAATGGGAGGTTGTACCCCAGAGACTTGCGGAGGCCGCCTGAGGTCCAGCTTATTTTTAAACAGCATCATTTTAGTCTTGCTTGGATTTATCCGTAGTTTATTTAGTGCAGCCCAGGAAGAGAGGTCGTCAAGGACCCGATTAGCATTGTCTTCTATGGCTTTGCGAGAGCGGCCGGACACCTATCGTGAGATCGTCCGCAAAAGCAACAATCTTGGTATTAGCAAAGGAGCGGGAAAGCCAGTCTTGTAGGATCATATTCCACACGAGGGGTCCCAGGACTGAGCCCTGAGGGCACCTCCGGGTGATTGGCCTGGAGACGTGATGGTATGTTGACTTTAGAATTACTGTTCTATCTGAAAAGTAGCTTTGAAAAAGTCTATAGAGTCCGGAGGCGTGCCAGAGCCCACCAGACAGTGTCAAACACGCCCTCGAAGTCAATGAAGATGGCAAGTTCAAATTTTGCTTCAGAGTTTTCTATGTGCAGAACTAGATCAAAGAGAGCCTCCTCACAGGTTCATCCTGGAGTGAAACCATACTGGCAGAGGGAGAGGAGATTCTGTGCTTGAAAGAGAGCTGTGGTCCTGAGTGCCATAAACCGCTCCAGTATTTTTCCAAAGTTTGCAAGTAGCGCAATTGGACGGTGAGAGCGCGGGTCAGTAGGGTTTTTGTGCTGCTGCTTAATTCACACAGGAAAACATCTTCTTAGTTCTCACAGGAAAACATCCCTCCTGAAGACATTTGTTGTACAGTAAGAGTATATACTCTGGCCGAAGCTTGTGAAGACGGAGGATGAAACTGTATTCAATGAGACATTTTCTCCTGGACATTTTTGGATGTTAATATTTTGGAGAACATTCAATCAATGAGACATTCAATCCTGGACATTTTTGGATATTAATATTTTGGAGAACTGCTGATAATTCTTCCAAGGTGGTTTCTGTGGTTTCATCTGATTCATAACTGTTGTTTGAAGTACGAATGGCAGTATGCTCAGACAAGTCCTGGGCAGTGTCATCTGGTGGAAATAGCTTATCCAGGATGTGATTGGCCGAGTCCTGCCAGTTGGAAGTCTCCCAGGAGTCTGCAATCACTGTGCTGAAGATGTCCGGATTGTAGATTTTGTCCCGCATGATCTTGTAGACCAGGCCCCATGGATTTGTCGTGCCAGATTCTCTGACAAAGTCAGGCCATGTTGCCTTCTTCCTAGTTGCAATAGCTTTGTGTATTCATTTTTCTTAGCGATGTAGTCGCTGTATAGTCGTGCTACTTCTGGGGCTGGCCAGTCACAGTGTCGCTGGTAAAATCGGCGAGATCGGTGGACGGACCGTCTAAGCAAGGTGAGTCCACCAAGGGCATACAGGGGGACATACGGAAGATTTTCTTCTTGGCAGATTTATAAGAGGCCTTCAGGACAGCTTGCTGCAAGGTGGTAACTAATTCGCACATATGAAACCAAACTTGGTGTCATTAGAAAAAAGTGTAAAGTTGGGTTTTGAGGGGCCTCAGAAGTCGGGGCCCGGTGCGCCCGCTGTTAAATCCGCCTCTGGTTGTAAGGTATGTTGGTGTCCAACGGCTTCTGGGATTTCTCCCATCTCCGAGGGTGTGCGTTGTATCGGGTAGAAAAAAGTGTAAAGTTGGGTTTTGAGGGGCCCATCAGAAGTCGGGGCCCGGTGCGCCCGCCGTTAAATCCGCCTCTGGTTGTAAGGTATGTTGGTGTCCAACGGCTTCTGGGATTTCTCCCATCTCCGAGGGTGTGCATTGTATCGGGTCAGAGATTTGAAGGTGTGTATATTGTGCAGTATATTGTATTGTGCCCTTTGTTTTTGGCGCATATGATCCGCGTAGTCCATGTGCCACTCCTGGGATTTCAGTGGCTAAGACCAGATTTGAGAATGAAATGATCGCTGTTTCTTGAGCAACGGTTGTAATTTTAACAGTTAGTCGGTCTCAGGCAATAGCAAGGTTTTTTCCGACAGACCTGGGGTTTTTTCGTCCAGAAAACAGGCAAATCGACCAGAGAACACACGCAATTGTACAGACAAAATTATGTTATATTCGTAGATTATTGGTAGATGTAATCATTTACAGGGGACCCTAATATCATAATTTTTGTAATTTTAGATTTACATGGGGCATGAAAAAAAAAAAGTTGTGTAAGAGAAAAGTAAGGTGGGGAGGGTAGGAAACAGGGAAGATGGACCCTGCAGACAATGCTGCTTGGCACCTATGTAGGCGTCACTTATTAGATCACGAGGCACTTACTTGGTGTCACCTATTGGATGACGAGGCATTTGGTCCCTATATAGGCGTCACACGTTAGATGACGATGCATTGGGCCCAAAATGAAATAGAGGTGGGTTGTTGATTCTGATATATATATATCGAAACCCTTCACTTGTCTCTATCGTAAGTGAAGGGTTTCTCCCTTCACTTACGATAGAGACAACATCGACGGGCAGTTGCAGCTTTTACAACAACAGGGCAACTATTGCTGTTCACCAAGGAAACAAATTGTAACAAAAAATTTTAAACGTTTGCTTTTTACAAAGAGTTAATTACTTGATTTAAGAAGTTAAATCCTTAATCCACTTCTGTTAGTTAATAACTAACAGAAGCGGATTAAGTCCCCGGGCGCAGAAGAAAATATTAGGCCCCTTAAAAAAAAAAGAGAAAGAGACAGGGAAAATAAAAATACATGTTAACCATTTTTTTTAAATAAATAAAAAATATTATGTACTATTAATGTTTTATTTCCAATAAAAATTGAATATAATATATGTATTATATTATATTCGCGTCTTTTTTTAATTTGTCTTTTTTCAGCCCCTCATAGATGTCGTTTCATTTTTCTAGTTACCATTGGTAGCCTATCAATGAAAAGAAAAATATAAAATTTAATAGTCTGATGATTAGAATGCTAAAGAAGAGATTTTTCGTTATAGTGTAATAATGTTTAATTAATGATTAATTAAAATTCAAAGATTATTCATAAACTATGAAAATCCAGGCGCTGATGTAACAACAGGAATTAATTTTATCTTAATATAATTTCAACAATATACGATATACGCGTATTTGCATATATCGTAAGTCTGCACTGCAGGAGAACCTTTGTAAGTACAAAGGAGCAAATACGATTCTATTCCTCTAATGAGCGGTAGTGTAGTATGTGCATAGTATGCAGCGTAGTAATGAAATAATGAAAATAAGCGAATATAAACATACTATCAGGTTTTACCGCCGATTGTAAACTTGTACGTAATTAAAATTGCACATATGAAACCAAACTTTGTGTCATTAGAAAAAAGTGTAAAGTTTGGGTTTTGAGGGGCCCTTCAGAAGTCGGGGCCCAGGGCGCGCGCCCGGTGCGCCTGCTGTTAAATCCGCCTCTGCTTGGGACTTACAGTCTGTCGTCGTATAGCACGATAGTTGTGTTCCTAGAAACCCTCGTGCAATGCAAAATCGTGCAATATAAACAGGCCCTATGGGAAAAGTGGGGTTAGGTGCCGACCACCCAAGATTGAACACACATTTGGAACCAAAACATTACCAAACACAATAAATAATCGGGTAATTTTAATCGTTATAAAATACTTACGTATTTTATAACGATTAAAATACGTAATAAAAAATAATATAATATAATATGATAATAAAAAATATTTATTTTTTTATTATTTATTATATTGTAATAAAGTATTTTTAGTATTTTTTAATACTAAAAAAGTATTTTTTACGAATGAAATACGTATTTTATTCGTAAAAAAATTATTATATTAAATAAAATAGTCGTAATAAAATACTTACGTATTTTATAATTCTTAAGTCGTAATAAAATGCTTACGTATTTTATTACGACTACTACGTAATAAAATATTGCTAATGCTTTTGCTTCTATCGTAAGCAAACTTGTTTTTTGTTTGATTTTCTATCCAAACAGATAGAAAATCGAAAAACAGATAAAGACAGCCGTTCCATCTCTTCCAATTCTTGTGTCTTAATCTAATGGATTTTAATTACACTTTGAGTTGTTCCTGCTATGAAAGTTGTTTTTATTTTCACCGCATTCTTTGTAATTTTCGGCGTTGCCTCATTTAGGTCTGTAGCACGTGCAATATCACATGGTCTCTCATTTCGCTCAAAGCGTTTCACAATTTCATATTTTTTTCTCTATCGACAGAGGCAGACTGGCCATAAGCCTTACCTGGGAAACCCTGTGGGCCGGAGGCCGGTGTGATTTTGGCCATAAACCGTAGTATGAGGCCACCATAAATTTTCCCGGGTAAGAATTTTTGACTCAGTCCGCCTCTGTTTATCGATATTGCTTTTTTTTTTTTTCTCTCTGAATCTGCAGTGTCTTCGCCAGGACGCTTCCTTTTCACACCTTTTAAGTATTTTACTCATTTTTAAAGCACAATTACAAAACGAGGAGGCACCCTTAATTACACATAAACAAAGCTGCGCGCGTGTAGCAACTGAATAAACAACTCCATAAAGGCCGAGATACACTATTAACACCTTACATTTTACTAAAGCACATTTCTGGGGATTACTACCATAAAACAATAAAAACAATTTCCAGTTGCGTTTCTGCTAGTGGAATCTGTTATAAACTGGTCGTAAACTCGATCTAATTGCAATTGCAAATTATCGATAGCTGGAATTGTGTGGGTTTTTACGTTATTATGGTGAAATGTGTTTCCCCTTCACTGATATAAAACACATAAATACATTTTCAGAATCTTCTTCAGTCCTATCGTGTTGCGTTCAGTTGGGGTGATTCCGCGTTCGACTGCCATTTCTTGTAAACACGAAGGCGAATCGTGCATAAGCGAATTCGGTTCATGTTATATAAGAGATCGTTCCCCTATTTATAAATCGTGTATGATCGAATTCGTGTAATGTAAACACGTGTTATACGAGGACCGACTGTACTCTATGATTTTTTTTCAGCAAATTGCATGTGGATCCTGAACTATCCTTTTTCTGGTTCATTGAAAATGTTAAGCAAGGCCCGGAAAGCCTTTTTTTCCTTACTTTGGTATGGCTACTACTGGTATGGCCTATGGTACCGTGGCCTGTGGTATTCTCATCCAAACCTTCCAAAGTGGATTTTGGAAGGTTTGGATGAGACAATATTTTTTGTCCATTTAATGTCCCCTCGACGTGGGCACCTGTACGTGGTGAGGGGACCTCCCAGTGACGCTGCTGGACTTCCAGACTAGCATCACTGGGATCTAACGCCCATACCTTGGTTCCAGGGTTACATCGTTGGAATCCGGCGTGTGCAGCCGTGCGCCGCGACCCGTGGAAGCGGAAAGGGGGATCCTGGTGGTTGAGGGGCCCAGCCTTAATACACCACTTTGGCCCCTGCTTCGACGAGACGGGTGGTCCCGGACCGGCTCGACTGGGATCAATCGGCGGGTGGTATTATACTGCTAGGGTCAACTGCGTTCCAATAAGTCTCCCTCCCTATGGTCCTGGGACGGGATAAAGACTTATTGGTAACGTGGGTATGGTGTTCTAAGCGAACTCGGCGTCCCATTCGTGTACGCAGTACCTGCTAGTTCACGAGTGGGCGCCCCCTCGTAGGGCTCCGTGGTGGGTGAGGTACTTAGGCATCAGACATTTTCTCTTTACTCCTATGAGTAATTTAAACCCCATTTCTTCTGGGGCCCCAACAAGGCCCCTACCTAATCGAGATCATGACGCAGATAACACCTCTGCAAAAAGAGCCAGAACTGAGGATAAAACACCATCTATTACACCGCTTTTCCTCATTCTCCATTCTACCGGAGAGCAGTCCATTGGAAAGATGTCACCCTTCTTCATCCAGAAAGGATTAGAAGGGTTGGCAGGTTCACCAAAATCTGTAAAAAGACTGCGTTCTGGCGACCTTTTGGTCGAAGCTTCAAATGTTAAACAGGCGGAAAAAATCCTGAACGCCATATCAATAGGGGGAATACCTATCATCGTAACCCCCCACAAAACTTTGAACTCTTCACGTGGTGTCATTTCAGAGTGGGACCTTCTTCATGTTTCTGAAGAAGAGATCTGCTCTGAATTGAAAGAACAAGGAGTGACAGCTGTCAAAAGAATATCAATGAGAAAAGATGGGAATCTCGTCCCTACCCGAGTTCTCATCCTAACGTTTAACACCCCACGGCCTCCAAGTTCCATCAAGGCAGGCTATCTAAACTGCCCAGTGAGGATTTATATCCCAAACCCACTGCGGTGCTTTAGATGCCAAAAATACGGCCACTCACAAACATCTTGTCGTGGTAACCCTGCCTGTGCTCGATGTGGTGCGAAAGACCACGAGAGCAAGGAATGTTCAGCTTCTAAACCGATCTGTGTAAATTGTCAACAAGATCATCCTGCCTACTCTAGAGCATGCCAGCGGTGGAAGGATGAAAAAGAAATACAAAAACTGAAAACAGAGCTGAATATCTCCTACCCAGAGGCCAGAAAACGTATCCAACCAGTAAATAGCGGGAAACCTTCATACGCCCAGAAGGTTTCTGCTAAGTGCACTATCGGGACACAAACTGAGATGACTATACCACCAAAAGAGTCATTCACCCCGATTGCACGCTATTTATTGAGTTCTCAAAAGCCCACCAAAAAAACACAGTCAGTTGCCACTCCTATATCCGTACCTCCTAGTGCTCCACCACTACCAAAACCAAGTGGTAAAGAGCCTCAAGGAACAACAGAAAAAATGGATGTAGAAAACAAGGAGGTACAGGATGAATCAGTCTTGGAACTCTTTGCGGAGGAAGAAATGGACACGGGACAGCGTCCATTCTTCCCCAAAAAAGATAAAGCCAAGACTGATAAAAGTAAGCCCTCAGCGCCTCGGAAGCCGCCTGATGGACCCACCAAGCCAAAATAATGGCTAAATTCCTACAATGGAATTGTCGTGGATTCCGGCGAAATACAGATGACATCAAGGCCCTCCTGCAAAAGCACGAGCCAGTTTGCTTTTGCTTGCAGGAGACTTATTTAAAGGCAAATGATGATCCCACCATGCATAACATCACAATCTTTCGTAAGGATAGAATTGCGGATGGTCCTGCTCATGGAGGAGTGGCTATCCTTGTGAATAATCAGACCCCAGTTCAGCCCTTGCTAATTACAACCAGCATAGAGGCTGTTGCAATTCGCCTTACAGTGGGATTTCTATTAACGGTCTGCTCTATTTATTTGCCACCTGGGACTGACATCTCCCAGGAAGACCTTGATGATCTTGTAACGCAGTTGCCTCCCCCTTTCTTACTTCTTGGGGATTTTAATGGACATAACACCCTGTGGGGTAGTGCTAACATCACTGGAAGGGGACGGGTCATAGAGCGTATGCTCAATGACAATGCCCTTTCCCTTCTAAATACTGGAACAAACACCTTCTTCCACATGCCTACCCGTACCTTTTCTGCCATTGATCTCTCTATCTGCTCCCCTTCTCTACTCCCTTCACTCACCTGGGAAGTGGAGGAGAATCCATACGGAAGTGATCACTTCCCTGTGATAACCTTGTTACACAGTGGGAGACCATGTCTTCCTTTTAGGTTACCACGGTGGAAGTTTGATCAGGCTGACTGGAATGCCTTCCAACATCAGGCAAATTTTGACCTCAGTACAGTCAGTCAGGAGCCTATCAGTGACGCAGTAATGTACATCACAGAAATCATTGTCCAAGCAGCTGTGAATACTGTTCCAAAAACATCTGCCCGGTTTCCACCATTTCCCAAACCTTGGTGGAATTCACAATGCACAGCAGCAAAAAAGGCTCAAAACAAAGCGTGGGGGATATTTCGCCGATATCCTACCACGAACAACCTTATAGCCTTCAAACGTGCACGAGCCAAAGCACGCTACATCCGTCGTCAGAGTCAAAAGGAATCGTGGATCCGTTTTACATCATCTATTAACCAGTCTACCAATTCTAAGGTAGTCTGGGATAAAATCCGGAAAATGAAGGGAAAATATACATCCCACCCTTCTTCAATCCTAGATTATAATGGATGCGCTATTGCAGATCCAACTGCAATAGCCAATGCTCTTGGGGAAACATTCTCTAACATCTCTGCAACATCTTCGTATTCCCCAGAGTTCCTGGTCGTGAAACATAAAATGGAAAAGCAAGCACTTAATTTTAAGACCAAGGGCCTCTATCCCTACAACGGGGCATTCACTATAGAGGAACTGAAAAGAGCCCTTACTCTTTCCAAATCAAGTGCTGTTGGACCAGATGGCATCCATTATGAAATGATTAAACATCTTTCACCAAAATCTATGGACTGTCTGCTCCTTCTGTATAACAGAATCTTTACTGAAGGGCAGTTTCCGGACTCCTGGCGAAAGGCAATCGTTCTTGCCTTTCCTAAGCCAGGAAAGGATCCAAAAGTCACCACCAATTATCGTCCTATTGCTCTGACTAGCTGTCTGTGCAAAATCCTGGAGAGAATGGTGAATTCTCGTTTAATCTGGTATTTAGAAACAAATGACCTTCTCTCCAACATCCAGTGCGGCTTCCGAAGGAACCGGTCCACTTTGGACCATCTTATTAGACTGGAAACATCCATCCGGGATGCTTTCCTAAAACGTGAACACTTGGTGTCGGTGTTCTTTGACATGGAGAAAGCGTATGACACAACTTGGAGATTTGGCATCTTAAAAGATTTGCACAGCCTAGGCCTTAGAGGGCATCTCCCCGTGTTTATTCAAAACTTTTTAGCCAATCGATCTTTCCAAGTTCGTGTGGGATCCTCACTCTCTCGCTCCTTTAGCCAAGAGGAGGGAGTACCACAAGGATCAGTATTAAGTGTCACGCTTTTCGCCATCAAAATAAATTCCATCACAGAACAACTTCCTCCAACTGTAAACAGTGCCCTCTATGTTGATGACTTTAGCATTTTTTGTCAGTCATGCAACATGAGGGTTATTGAAAGACAACTGCAGAAAGCCATTGACCGCCTCAACTCCTGGGCACTTGCAAATGGCTTCAGGTTCTCGCCGGAGAAGACCGTTTGCGTACATTTTTGTCGTAAGCGTAATCTTCATCCTGAACCTGAATTAATGCTCGGACAAAATGCTATTCCAGTAGCAGCGGACACAAAATTCTTGGGACTCGTATTTGATAAAAAGTTGACCTTTCTGCACCACATCCGTCAACTTCGCACAAAGTGCACACGCGGGCTTAATATTCTCCGCTCGCTCTCCTCTACATCTTGGGGAGCGGACCGATGCACGCTTCTTCGGCTTTACCGTGCACTTGTGCGATCCAAACTTGATTATGGGTCCCAGGTATATTCTTCAGCCAGAGACAGTGCCCTTCGATGGCTGGATCCTGTCCATCACCAGGCTCTTCGTATCGCTACTGGAGCATATAGAACATCTCCTGTCCAGAGTTTATACGTCGAAGCAAACGAACCACCGTTATCCCTTCGACGTAAGCAGTTGTCTAATCTACGCTTTTAAACTGAAATCCCTGCCAGACCATCCTACGTGGCTATCCGTTTTTGAGCCACGATGGGAAAATTTGTACAATACCCGTAAGACTGCTAATCATCCTTTTGGTATTCGTCTCCAAGAGCTACTCATAGAACTTGATATCAAGGTAGACAAGGTTGCCCAAACACCGAAGCAACCCCTTCCACCCTGGCATGCTCGTATTCCAATATGTGACTTGCCCCTTAAAAATTGGGGAAAGTCGGACACGCCATCATCGGTCTACCTGCAGCTTTATTCAGCACACCGAGCTGAACATTCTGACTTCGCGCCAGTTTACACAGACGGTTCGAAGTCAGAATCATATGTGGGATCTGCTGCTGTCTTTAGAGACACCACTACATCGGAGCAGATTCCCTCTGAATGCAGTATATTTACTGCAGAGCTGCACGCTATTGAGCTAGCTTTGGATCACATCAGTAAATGCCAAAACCAACGGTTCATTTTATATTCTGATTCTCTTAGTGTGTTACAGGCTTTAATAACCGTGAGATTTAATTCTCATCCAGTTCTGTCTAGCATTCAGCAGAAGATTCACTTCCTCCGTGAACGTGAATATGATATCCGCTTCTGCTGGATTCCTAGCCACATTGGGATTAAGGGAAATGATTTGGCTGACACCGCAGCCAAATCAGCAATTCCCAGAAATAATCGCTGCCTGTCAGTCCCCTATACAGACTACAGGCAAAGAATACACGAGAAAATACACTCCCAATGGCAGGACTCGTGGAATAGACAGACTGGAAATAAACTATATCGTATAAAGCCTGTAATTGAACCGTGGCAGTCCAGTCTGCGCAGGAATCGTAAGGAGGAAGTTGTTCTTGCCCGGACCCGCATAGGACACAGTCATTTAACTCATTCATTTTTGCTGAGGGCTGATGACCCTCCTATGTGTGAGTCTTGTGGCACAGTTTTATCAATTAGACACATTTTAATCGAATGTCCAGTTTTTAGCAGTATCCGTCTTACCGCTTTTAATCATCTGACTGAGCCATATAGACTCAGTCAGATTTTATCCGACAATGACAATGTGTCTGCTATTTTTAGATTTTTAAAGTCAATAAATATTTTTACTCGTTTATAAAATTTACATTTTTCTTATACTTCTTGACATAGTGACCTAACTAATTAGGTCACTGAAAGTTTAAATTATTTTATAAATGACATGGTCTTGGCGCATTATAGCCTTAGTAGCTAATGCGCCAATAAAACCAAAACCAAACCAAACCATTTAATGTATATGTATGTGGTAATACATTACCAATTTTATTGTTTGAGATTATTACCTAATTTCTTAAAAATTACCTTACATTTTGCTGTTAATATGCAGAGTGTTTCTATTAAAATGCACCAGCTCCACATTGCTTATTTTTACTCTAGTTCTTGTATCGATTTTTTTTTTTTTTTTATCATGTTTGAGCTAAAATTTCTGAATCTGATGTTAAAACTGGATTAGGTGTTATTACCTAATCTGGTTTTAACACCATATAAAATAACTAAATTTTACTTAATCAACGTTTTTTTTCTCAGGGGAAAAGTTGTTCCCCATCCTCAGTTTAGAATAAAATCATTTTCAGTGTTCTTCTGAAACAAATGTAAATAATTTTTATTTGAAAAAAAATAATAATAAAATAAATAACAGCAGTTATAGCATAAGCAGGTGCAATACAGACTGCTCCTTGTACAGCCAACTATGTTCTACAGTTGAACATGTGTACTGAAGAGTGAACCTTACATACAAAAATTGTGTGTGTGTTTTTATTTTTTTTATTTCAAATTTAATTGGTTTATGTTTGCTTCAGAAGTACACTGATGATGATTTTAGGCTAAGCTGAGGGTGGGAAACAACTTTTGTGTTGTAAAAAAGCAACTGATTAGGCAAACTTTAAATTTATAAATCGTAAAAATACTTAGTCTAGTTTTAGCATCAAATTCAGAAACTTCCGCTCAAACATGAAAAAAGTCTAATATATATGTATATTTTTTTAAATTAAATAAAAATGTTTTATTTTATTTATTTAATTTAAAATATATTTCGGCTTCATATGGAGGAATTGCAAGTCGCTGCCTCTAATGAATGCTCAATTATTTATTTTATTATAATGTAACTTTTGTCAATATTTAATGGTAGTGTGTGTGTATATATATATATATATATATATATATATATATATATATATACATATGGAAAAACAAAGAGAAAAATGAAGTAGCAAGAAGTTATACAAAGAAAGTATTTAAACCAAGGCGAAAGTAAAAAAAAAAAAAATTAGAAAAGAAGTACTGTGGAAGGAAAAGGTGTCAAATATGTAAAACATTTAAATAAAAGGCAAATGTAGTCAAGATTACAGGCCAATAAGTAATGAATTTAGACCAGGGCCAACCTGAGACAATGCCAAGGCCAAAAATTGTGAAATACCACATCAAAATATAATAAGCCAACTACAAAAGTGTAACAGTTAAGTGAAGAATGATGAATAACTAAAACAACTAAAAATAGATAAAAGGGGAAAAATAGTAAAAAGGAGGTGACTATTGTGTCCATTCTTGTCAGAGGGCCACTGCACAACAGTAGTCGTGAAAAATACTGCATTTCGAATGTAATGAAAATCATTGCAGTGGAAAGTGACTGAAACAAAGGTCCACCCACCGAAGCTAATAGACCTGCACTGCGGAGGCTCTAATGCAATAAAGAAATAAAACTGAGAAAGCTTAAGCACTTACCAGATGCAAAGCCAGACTGCCTGTGTAGAGAGGTGTAGATGAGAAACTGAAAATAAAATTAATATAGATGGCAGCACGAGCAGTACAGAGCAATTAACACTCACTATAGCCATGCAATATAAACATTAAAATTAGTAGATTCTGAGGAAGAACAAAAGAGTTGGAGAAATAAAGAAATATCAGCAGACATCAGGGGAAAACCAGCATGTAGCTTGTATTATAATATATCTAAAGTAAAATAGGAGGTGGACAGAATGGAAAAGCAAAGAAAAAAGCAAAGTATCAAGAAGTTATACAAAGAAAGTATTTAAACCAAAGGAGAGGTAAAAAAAAAATTGAAGAGAAGTACTGTTGAAGGAAAATATATTAAAAATTTAGATAATTTAAGTAAAAGGCAAATGTTGCCAAGATTACAAGCCAGCAAATAACAAATTTGGACTGGCACCAACTTGAGACAACAACACTAAGGCCAAAAAAATGTGAAATATCAGAACAAAATATAATATGCCAACCATAAAATTATAACAGATAAGTCAAGAATGATGAATAAACAAAACAACTAAAATTTGATAAAAGGGAAAAAATAGAAAAACAGATGACCATCGGGTCCATTCTCACAAAGTTGTGGAAAATACTGCATTTCGAACTCAATGCAAATCATTGTAATGGAATTATGATGACTGCCCCTCCCCCAATTGATTCTAATTTCTCTCTCTCTCTCTCTCTCTCTCTCTCTCTCTCTCTCTCTCTCTCTCTCTCTCTCTCTCTCTCTCTCTCTCTCTCGTCCTGGTTATTAATTTATTTTGTTTATTTTAATATCAGACTTTTATCAATTCTGTTCAGGTTAACTAATTTTATATTAATGTTTTTTGTAAATGATTTTTAATGTCAAGGCCCTAGCTATATGTCATGAAGAGTAAACGTTGTGCACTTAATTGTAGTTGCTTCCATATACTTTATATTATACAATACCAATTATTTTTTTATGTATTACATTAAAGTTCCAAACTCCTGTCTCGATATGTTTCCATTATTCAAAACGGTGTATTTATAAGCTTCTGTGAGACTATTGCCTTAGCAGTAAAGTGTGTTTTTTTTTTAAAGATATCCTAAAATCAAAATGAATGCAGTTATGGTAAACAAACTTTTAATTTCTCTCTCAGTGTGTCTTCAGTTATTCCAAATAGACTAAGCTAAATCCAGGACCCTCTTAAGATAGAAGCTTGGAAGTGATTGCATCCAGCCTGAGAGCAGCAAAATGGATACTATCAGTTGGACTTTTTCAGGTAGTGGAATGGCAATAAAATGATTGCAGTATTAGTTGGATCTTTTCATGTAATGGGGAAGGGGCATCTGAGTCTTCATACGGTTCTAACTTAATCATACAATAAGACAGTTAATTTTTCAGTGTATGATTGCATCATTATATATTGAGACATAGCATTTCACTGTTTGATTAAACTTAAGCTATTCTGAATAGTGGAAGCATATTTACACAGAAGGTAAAAATTTGTTAATGATTATTGAAAAGATATCTGTTTTGGCTAAATTAAATGAAGAATTAAATGAAGATTACATTAATTTTAAAATAATTAAATCAAAAGGTTAAATGAAATGTCATGAAATTAAAATTAAATCAAAAGGTTAAATGAAATGTAACCAAAGTTTAAACTATTGGTTATTTAAATTGCTGCTGGAGTCACATTTACATTGGACTCAAGCAGCAATTTATAGCCTAGTAGCATTTTGTAGTTTTATTTGGTTTTTTTTTCTGTAATTTTCTTTGTATCAACATAAAAAAAGAAAACTATTGGATAATTCGTACATATAACTATTTGATGTCTAGACACGTAAGAAATGATGTATCTGTAAATCCTGAAACATAGATTGGGGAAAGGATTGCATTTGATAGTATGGAGGTTATGTCGGTGGGCATTTTGTTCATTGGCTGAGGAGATGGAGAGTTTATTGGTTAGATTCCCTTTGTTTCTTTCTGAGTGTGAGTAGTTTCCTTGGTTTCTGACAGTGTGGCCTAGATGACACTAGGATGCTATGCCTTTCTGAATATCCTATATATAAATGAATGTCATTCAGCAATATTAGAGGTTGTTTTCGATTGTGCTTGTTGAAGTGCAAAAGAACTGTTATATCTGCATAGCTCCAGTTTTGCACTAGCAGTAGGCTGAGTGACTATGAAATCTTCCATTGTCCTCTGTCTATTGCATTATCTTCCTTCATGACATTACAGCAGTGTTGTCAGTTATTTGGACAGATCTGGGTTCAAGTTCCATCTGAGACGAAGAATTTCTAAAAGCCTCCAGGGTCAAAGCTGTAGTTAACTGATCCCAGGCAGAAGTAGTAGGATTTTTTCCCATGAGCTATATCAGGTTTCTTAGCCTGTAGAAAATGCGAATCATCCCATGAACACACGCAGACATAATACAAAACAGTGCAATATGGTCTGGGCTGCTGATGAGCCTTAAAAAAAAAAATGAGGATCTTTGTGTGATGGCAGATGGAATTGGAGAATAGTCCAAGAATGTGGAGGAGCTAACAGTAGCTTACCTCGATTTCTATTGCTTTCCTACTTGTGAATAGAATATATAATCAAATCTAGGAAACTCAACCAAAACCCACATTTTTTTAAGTTGGTTGTGTAAAAAAAAAAATGAGGATCTTTGTGTGATGGCAGATGGATGTGTTCCATTTCTCATAAGCTAAGTTCCAAATAGCTTTCACTGGTACTATGAAAGGTAATATTTCTCCCCACTCATATTACCCAGCCTGGGGCATGTTTCTTCATTCTTAAATATTCAAACGCTACTTGTGTGATTAGACATGGTAACTTTTACCATATTGTAGTCACCTTGCTACACTATATATCACCGACCGGGCTAGCCAGGTGGGTAAAGTGCCTGCCTGGCAACCCAAAGGTCGCGGGTTCGAATTCCGCCTCGGGCTTGGATCAAAGTACTGCAAAAACCTTGGGAGGTGCACTATGGCCACAGAAGCCGATGCGCCAACAACTACCAAAAAAAAAAAAAAAAAACTATATATCTGTTACCAAGTCTGGTGGGGGGGGGGATTTCTGAGAATTTTTTGTTAAAAAAAAAAAACTATAATTTGGTTTCTGGTAAGTCTGTTTTGGGGAAGGTTTAAATATATATATATTATTATTTTTTTTTATTATTATTATTATTAAATGTCAAACAGAAAAGGTATTAGAGCCTATAGTACTTATTACCATTTATGTGTTTTACATCAAGAAGACAGAAATACTTGTTGACATTAGACTTAAATTTCTGTAGATTGTAATTTTTGGGAAATACATGTGAAGGAAGGTCTGCAATTCTGCCCAGACACGATAGGAGGGAGTATATGATGACAGCTTTGTCGATCAGTTCGGCCCTGGAAAGATTGTACAAGGCTCAAGGGAATAGAATTTTTTTCAGCCTGGTCTGTACTTGTTAACAGGAGAGACTGCTTCTACAGTGATGGGATAAATAGAAAGTGTGCAAGAATATTTGCTGATGCTGTTGAGGCAGCGTTAGGTGGGTCGGAAAACCGCTAGCTTGAGGGGGGATACAAGGACTAATAGATTAACAGTAGCCACTGGCAGAGGTGGAAGTTATTCTTACACTGCTTCTATTGGAATGAGCAGCAGCCTGGAAAACAAGATGCAGGATATTTCAGAGACTGCTGGGAGTCATTGCGGTACAAGTAAACACATGGGTTGTGTTAGGGTAGCTAAGAATAGCAACAGGTGCATGTGTACTTGCGTGTACACCAATGCTAGGAGATTGGTAAATAAATTTGATGAATTTGAGGTATTGCTCAAAACATCAAAGACAAATATTGTTGGGATATCAGAGACATGGTGTCACACAGATATAAGGAATGCAGAACTGGAATTTGGGAAACAGAAAGGATAGACTGGATAGGAAGGGAGGGGAGGGATTATGCTATTAGTTAAGAAACACATAAAATCCAAGGAAGTGAAGCCAGTCAACATCGCTGGACAGTTCAGTGTCGAGTCAGTTTGGTGTGATATAAGCATTGGAAGATCAAAATTGAGAGTAGGAGTGGGCTATAAGCCTAATGACTCTGATGAGTATAATAAGAAACTGTACAGGGAAATAGTGGGCCGGTAAATCAGAGTGTCTTATAATGGGGGATTTTAATTTCCCAGATATTGACTGGAATTTGTGGGTTGGTCACTCACACACTAGCAAGGCTTTCGTGGATTTATTGGATGATTGTTTTCTACATCAGCATGTTTGGGAGGCAACTAGAGGGAGTAATACTCTTGATCTGATTATCAGTACAGTAGTGATTCTTCATGCATTAAGAATCTGCAGATAAAGGAACCACTAGGTGGCAGTGATCACAATGTGCTGAAGTGGGATTTACTCAAAGAGGTAACTACCATCAGGGGTAAAGGGAAGGGTTTTTGCTTTCTTAAAGGCGACTAGGCTGGTCTGAGACAGTATTCAAAATGGGAAGCATTCAAAAGAACTTATCTTGGAAGCTACTAGGCTTTACATACCAACTAAGAAATATTGTTCAAGGTTTAGGCCTAAATGGATGTCAGATGAACTAATGAGACATATGGCAGAGAAGAAAAATGCATGGAATACATATAAATTAATGGGTGACATGGAAGCTTATGATATTATTATTATTATTATTAATATCCATATGATGCAAGGAAGCCTGAGGCTTATGCTGCACCAGGAAAAAAAAAAAAAAAGTTCCCGAGTAACCCTGAGAGAGAGAGAGAGAGAGAGAGAGAGAGAGAGTCAAAAGTAGAAGGGAATCACCAAGAAAGAGAAGAATGATGATATCCAGCTCAGGACCCTGGGTGTGCCAGGCCCATACTCACCAGATGTGAGCCCCCGGGGTTATAGATATAAGCTGGTCTGTAACCAAGTCACAAAGGAGATTAGGTAGGCAAAGGCAGATTATGAGAAATCCTTGGCAAAGGATGCAAAGAAAAACAGAAAATAGTTCTTTACCTGTGTAAACTCTAGAAGGAAAGGGATGAATCAGATTGGTCCACTGGGTATTGATGGTTCAACAGTTGAGGATCCTGCTCAGGTGGCTAACAAACTAAACAAGTATTTTGCATCTACATTCACACATGAGGAGTTATTCAGGAAGGGGAATGCCAGAGGTGAAGTAAACTCTGGCAGTGAGCTAGATGATTCTGTAATAACTGAGAGGAAAGTGGAGGAGAAATTGTTGAGGATAAACATAAAAAAGGCAGCTGGGATGGATGGGATCTATCCAGTTATATTAAAGGAGGCAGCAAAGGAAGTAAGGAAACCCTTAGCCATAATTATGAGAGCTTCTTTGGACTCAGGGGAGGTACCCATAAACTGGGGATGTGCAAATGTGACCCCAATTCACAAAGGAGGATCAAAGGCTGACACAAATTATTATAGACCTGTGAGTTTAACTTCTGTTCCAAGAAAATTAATGGAGGCACTGGTGGTTAAAGAAACACTGCAGGATAATCTAGACAAGACTTCTAGCTTGGATACAGCATGGTTTTGTTAAGGGAAAGTCTTGCCTGACCAATTTGATTGGATACTATGATGCAATCACAAAAGAACTGGATTCAGGGAATAACTTTGATATTATATACTTGGAACATAGAAAGGCTTTTGATACTGTTGCACATAGAAGACTGCTGCTCAAATTGGAGCAGTGTGGCATTGGAGGAAAATTACTGCTATGGATAAAGGGATGGTTGAGGGGGAGAAGACAGAGAGTGGTAATCAATGGACACTGCTCATCGTGGACTAATGTTATTAGTGGAGTTCCTCAGGGTTCAGTGTTGGGTCGATTGTTGTTTTCTGTATTTATAAATGATATTTATGATGGTATATCAAGCTTAATGTCCAAGTTTGCAGATGATACAGAGGTTGGCAGGGTTGTTAAGGACACTACTGACGCTATGCTGCTGCAACAGGATCTGGAAAGGTTGAGCAGATGGGCTGAGAGATGACAAATGAAGTTTAACATTGGCAAATGTAAAGTACTACATATGGGAAACAGTAACCCCAGAGCAACATATCAACTCTGTGGTACTACACTGACAGTGGTAGAGACTGAAAAGGGCCTGGGGGAATTGTGCAGCAGATATGAAGTTCTCTGAGCAGTGCAGACGGGCTGAAAGAGTAGCTCGTCGTGTCTTGTCAATGCTATACAGGAATTTTTTTAGCAGGGATAAGGAGGTGATTATTCCCTTGTATAAGGCAATGGTCAGGCCACACCTTGAGTACTGTACACAGGTCTGGAGGCCTCATTTCAAGAAGGATGTAGAGCTGCTGAACGAGTACAAAGAAGGGCAACAAGATTAGTGAATGGAACAAAGGATTGCTCTTACAAAGAGAGGCTTAAGTTTTGCAAATTACAGTGTCTAGAGACTAGGCACCAGCGAGGTGATCTGATAGAGGTGTATAAAGCCTTGAATGGTTTGAGCATGGTCAATGCCGATGGGATTCTTCCTCTTGCTCAGAATAATCACCTGAGAGGGCATAAATTGAAATTGAGGAAAGACAGATGTAGGATAGATGTGCGGAAATTGGCCTTTAGCCAGTGGGTGGTTGATTGCTGCAACAAACTTCCATCTGTCGTTGTAGAAGTTGATAGCTTAAATAGATGATTCAAGGCAGAATTTGGCAAATATTTGGAGCAAGTGGATGGGTGAAATGGGGTGGGTTTTTTTTTTTTTTTTTGCTGATGCTGCATAAGCTTGCTTTCTTGCATCATATGCCTCTACTAATGCTAATGCTAAAGGTTCTTCCACAAAAAACAGAAGTATAAGGGATAAACAAGGAACAGGAAAAGTTGGTTCTGTGAATTGCACAGCGAATAAATGTTGACTGGTTTTGGTACGTGCTCAGACTAGTTAGGAAGAGAGCAGCAGAGGTTTATTGATGCCAATTTGGAAAACAAGTGCCCATTGAAGCATCTAAAAAAAGGCATTCAACAGAAACTGAACATCTGTGAGAGAGAGAGAGAGAGAGAGAGAGAGAGAGAGAGAGAGAGAGAGAGAGAGAGAGAGAGAAAGAAAGAAAGAAAGAAGAGACTGTAACTGATCAGTCATTAATTAACCTGATTGATCTCTTTTGAATGGCGTCCAGAAGTTGGAGAGAGGTTTCAGAGTCACCACCCAAAAACTTTCTTTTCTCTCTCTCTCTCTCTCTCTCTCTCTCTCTCTGTTCTAGAAATCACCCTGACATGAGAATAATATTCCATGGTAGAATAAATTTAAGATTTGTACAGAGTGGTTGTTTAGAAAAAAAGTAATGCTGAGAGAAAAAGAGAAATCCCAGTATTTTGGATGCAGAGGAAGCAATATTTGTGATGTGCTTATGCCAAAAGATATTAGAAATTAAGGAGATGCATTCTTATAAAGAAATCAAGGTGTCATAAAAGATCAGTATAGGAGTAGTAGACTCTATTTTGTGAGAAATACAACAGGATTGAGCTCTAGAAGAATTAAAGTTAAATAAGTTTTCTTTGCACTGTTGAGGAATTACCTTCCAATCAGCATTTAAGGAATGGTGGAGAGTATTTGAGAAGTTATAGCAGGACAAGGTTCCCCAAATGGAATGGGGGAATATAGTATGCAGTCATCGACAAAACTATGGATAGGATTTCCAGTCAGCAGGAGAAAGCAAGCTTATACAGCATCAGCCCTCTCCATTCCTTGTGGACCTTCCCAAAATCCAAGGATGCTGTCATAATTAAAGCTAAGGGTTTGTTTCCTTTTCTGCCTCCTTTAATATAAATGGATAGATCCCATCCACCCTATGTGCCTTTCTTATGTTTAATTTGAACAGTTTCTCTTTCTGCTTTCCTCCTGTGCTTCCCTCAATAAACAGTTATTACAAAATCATTTAGCTACCTGTTAGAGTTTGATAAACTTGTGGCCTTCACTTCTGTGAAGAATTCCTTATGTGTGAATGTTGATGGATGGAAAATACTCATTCTGTTTTTCAGCAACCTGAGCAGGATTATCAACAGTCAAACCATCAATCAGGTGGACCAATTTGATTCATTCCCTTTCTTCTAGTGTTTATATAAGTAAAGAATTCTTGACTGTTTTTCTTTGCATCCTTTCACAAAGATTTCTCATAATGTGCCTTTGCTTGTGTAACTTCCTTTGTGACTTGATTACAGACTAGTTTATATTTTCTATTTGCTTCTGTCTCACCTGATTATTTATATAAATTTTTCTTGTGTCACTAGTCTCGTTAGTTCATCTGACATCCATTTAGGCCTAAACCTTGAACAGTATGAAAAGCCTAGTAGCATATACGATTAATTCCTTGAGTGCTTCCCATTTAGAATTTTCTGATGGTAATATCATCCGTAGGTCAACTGTATAGAATTTAAAAACTGTCAGAGACCACTATAGGCACCTTTACTAAAGCAAAAAGCCTTTACTTGATGGTAGTTATATCTTTAAGTAAATCCTACATTAGTAGGCCTCAAATGCCAAGCAATAGGGACAAGTGATTTTCTCCCTGCGAATATAGAATGCTCTCCCAAAGTGATATAGGTTTACTGTATTTCTTTTCTAGCATGAACTTTTCTTCTGTTTACCTCAAGTCTTCCCTTTGTTTCTTTCTGAGTGTGATTAGTTTCCTTGGTTTCTGACAGTGTGGCCTAGATGACACTAGATGCTATGCCTTTCTGAATATCCCATATATAAATGAATGTCATTCAGCAATATTAGAGGTGGTTTTAGATTGTGCTTGTTGAAGTGCAAAAGAAATGTTATATCAAGTGGTTCTGTGCTTAAAGGTTTAAAGTAAAAACCCAAAAAGGAAATCCACCTTTCTTTTCTTAGTCTGTATATTTATTACTAACCAACTCTACTAACTTCAACAACTGCTTGGTCCCTGGTGCACCACTCTTACCTCGGCATGGTACGGTTTGGTAACCTGGGAGAAAAAGCAACCCTTAGAACTAAAAGGAGCTCACTTGGACAACGATGAATTCCCATGAATAGAGCCCAAGAGCTCTCAGTAAAGTGACAATCGTGAAACTCTCTATGACTCCCCTCTCTCTCTCACTCAAAGAGAATAAAAAAGGACACTGGCAGATGGGAATCATCAGCATTCCTAATAATGCATTCTCTGTCAGCACAACCTGTGGGCAAACTCTTCTCCATCATCATCATTCTGAGATGCCGTGAAAATGCCACATAATCACTGAAAATGTTGAAACGTCTCCAATCAGGAAATTTAGTAATAGAGACAATTCATTCATGACACTCTGAACTATTGTTATGGCTCACAACTTTGAGTGGAATCCCAATTCAAGTAGCCTCATATACCCCACTAAATTCTTCCAAGAGAGTGATCACTGAATGGGATTTATTAAACATTTTTAAAGATGAAATAGGTCAGGAACTTAAAGATGGAAAAGCACTCAAGCAAAAAGAATCATGATCTGAAAAGACAGGAGTTTAGTCCTTGCCAAGACTGTAATCTTAACTTTCAGTTCACAAAAACTACCAGTAGACCATCTTCAGTCTAAGCAGGTTACTTAAATTGCTGCATTCGGCTTTTTTTTTTTCTTTTTCTTTTTTTTTTTTCAAATAGCCTCTGGGGTTGGGAATATTCATAATAACTGCACAAACCTACACCAACCGTAGTTAAAAATAAATAAATAGTGTTGTGTTATATTAAAATAATAATAATGGAAATAAATGAAATAAATAGAATGATATAATTCCACCAGATAAAATTGATAAAAAGGTAACTAACTGTGCAATAAATTATGAAATTTTAAACTGCAATGAATAAATTACAATAAAACAATGTAGATAAAACATAATAAAAGCACTAAAACTCTGTAGCTTTCAGAGGCATCCGCCTCCTTTTTCAACAGTGAGGTTTATCGTACAGCACAACCTTAAATATCAGCAGGCTCACAGTTCTCAGCACATGTTTCTACAGGAGCATGGGTAGAATTCTCCCATGTGCACTGGAACCGGAAATGGCTTGGGAGCATGCCAGGCAGAACTGCTCATCCCATCAAGAACCGCCACCTCGAAGAGGGGATGAATATGGATTCCCCTGTCCATTAATGGTATTGTTCTCAGAGGAGCAAATCTGCAAGCTCTCAAGCCATTTGCAGCCCCAAAATCTATGTGCCCAGTTGAGGATAACAGCTTCGTCCGAGGAGATTCGATGGTGCTCCTCCCAAAAATGTTCTGCCACAGCAGACTTCACATAATCCGTGGTCTTTATCGCATTCATATGCTCCCCCAGACAATCTTTAAACCGTTTTGTTTCACCAACATAACATTTCCCACAATCTGGGCACCTGATCTCATACATGACCCCACTTGTACATTCCCTTGATATGGGGTCCTTGACCTGTGACACAACTGTGTGCAACTCTGCCCTGGCGGCTGCACACAGTGTGTCTGGCAATCGCATAATACCCGAACTATACGCTCATTTCAGCCCAGATAGTAGGGAATGTATGCAGTTGCAACTGGTGTAAATGGTTCTCTTCGTCCTTGCTCCGTTTCTCGGATGTATTTATCTATGATCCTCTGGGGATAACCAAATTTTTTGAGATCTGCTGTGACACGTTTAATTTCTTCTTTTCTATCCTCAGAGGTGCTGCAATGGGACCCAGCCCATTGCAGTTGGATAAGGAAAAAGCAGATTCAATGATATAAAGGAGAACATTCTGTCACATACCAAGAAGCTAAGAAACTATTGCGGACTATCTTATGCAGACCTTCCTATGCACAGGTCATAAGGAATTGGCATACAATAGAGACCCAAACAGATTTCACAATTCCTCCAAAGAAGTCCATTTCAGACTGGGCACGAGCACTACTTATAACATCCCAGCCAAAACAAAAAGAGAAACTCACGAACACGCCACTATCCGTACCTGCCAATGCAAAACACTCAGAAACGAAAGCTGCTAAAGGAAAACTTAATGTCATAAGCCAGAAGGCAACTGAACAAATGGAGACAGAAGTGACCAACCAAGCAAATGAATCAGTACTAGAGATTTTTGTTGAAGAAGGTATGGACACCAGTAAACCATATTTTCCAAAGTAAAAACCTAAATTTGAAAGATTTAAAACAGCATCTAGGAAACAGTCTGAAAACCTTTCCAAAACCAAATAAGGAAAACCATAATCCAGTGGAACTGCAGAGGATTCCCCACTAACATAGATGACATGTTCAAGAGACAACCAGAGAGGGTAATACTCTTGATCTGGTTATCAGCAGTGATCATTCGTGTATTAAGAATTTGCAGATAAAGGAACCACTAGGTGGCAGTGATCACAGTGTACCGATGTGGGATTTACTTAAAAGATATAATTAGCATCAGGGGTAAAGGAAAAGGTTTTTGCTTCCGTAAAGGTGAGTGCAGTGGTCTCAGACAGTTTTTAAATTCTGTACAGTGGGATCAACTGACGATATTACCAACAGTAAATTCTGAGTGGGAAGCATTCAAGGAATTAATCGTGGAAGCTACTAAAAGTTTTCATACCTATTAAGAAATATTGTTCAAAGTTTAGGCCTAAATGGTTATCAAATGAACTAATGAGACTCGTGAAAGAGAAGAAAAATGCATGGGATGCATATAAATTATCAAGCGACTCAGAAGCCTATGGCAGATATAAGCTAGTCTGTAATCAGGTCACAAAGGAGATTAGGCAGGTGAAGGCAGATTATGAGAAATCTTTGGCAAAAGATGCTAAGAAAAAGAGCAAGGATTTCTTTACTTATGTAAACTCTAAAAGGAAGGGGACGAATCTCATTGGTCCACTTGATATCGATGGTTCGACTGTTGATGATCCTGCTCAGATAGCAAACAAACTGAATGAGTATTTTGCATCTACATTCACACATGAGGAGTTATTAAGGTTTGAAAATGGCAGAAGGTTATCAAATTGTAGCAGGGTGCTTAATGATTTTGTAATAACCGAGAGCAAAGTGGAGGGAAAATTGTTGAAGTTAAACATAAGAAAGGCACCTGGGGTGGATGGGATCTATCCAGTTATATTAAAGGAGGCGGCAAAGCAACTAAGCAAACCCTTAGCCATAATTATGAGAGCATCCTTGGACTCAGGGGAGGTCCCCACGGACTGGAGATGTGCAAATGTATCCCCAATTCACAAAGGGGGATTGAAGGGTGACACGAGTAATTACAGACCAGTTAGTTTAACCTCTGTTCCAGGTAAAATAATGGAGTCACTGGTTAAAGATCCATTGCTGGATCGTCTAAACAAGACTGCAGCAATAATTCAGACACAGCATGGGTTTGTTAAGGGAAAGTCTTGTCCGACAAACTTGATAGGATATTATGATGTGGTTACAAAGGATGCAAAAAAATAATTTTGATATCATATATTTGGATTTCAGGAAAGCTTTCGACACTGTTGCGCATGGAAGACTATTGTACAAATTGGAGCAGAATGGTATTAAGGGTAAGTTGCTACAATGGATAAAAGGATGGTTGAGTGGGAGAAGACAGAGGGAGTAATCAATGGGTGCTGCTTTTCTTTGACTAATGTTATTAGTGGAGTCCCACAGGGTTCAGTGTTGGGTCCTCTGTTGTTTTGTATATTTATCAATGATATTGACGAAGGTATATCAGGCTTAGGGTCAAAGTTTGCAGATGATACAAAGGTTGGCAGGGTTGTTAATGACAGTAATGGCAGTGTGCTACTGCAACAGGATCTAGATAATTTGGGCAGATGAAGTTTAACCTTGACAAATGCAAAGTACTGCATATGGATAGAAGTAACCCCAGAGAAACGTACCAACTGTGTGGTACTACACTTAAGGTGGTAGAAAATGAAAAAGACTGGTAGTAATTGTGCAGTCAGATATGAAGTTTTCTGAGCAGTGCAGACAGGCTGCTAGGGCAGGTCATGGGGTTTTGTAAATGTTGTATAGGAATTTTGCTAGCAGGGAAAAGGAGGTGATTGTCCCTCTGTATAAGGCATTGGTCAGGCCTTGCCTTGAGTACTGCGTACAGGTCTGGAGGTCTCATTTTAGGAAGGATGTAGATTTGCTTGAGCGTGTACAGAGAAGGGCAACAAGATTGGTGAGGGGAATGACAGGATCCTCTTACCAAGAGAGGCTTGAGTTCTGCAAATTGCAGCGGCTGGAGACTAGGTGCCTGCGCAGTGATCTGATTGAGGTGTATAAGGCCTTGAATGGATTGAGCACGCTGAATTCTGATGGGATCCTTCCACTTGTTCAGATTACGAACCTAAGGGAGCATAAATTCAAATTAAGAAAAGACAGATCTAGAATAGATGTGCGGAAATTTGCCTTTAGCCAGCGGGTGGTTAATTGCTGGAACAAACTTCCATCTGTAGTTGTGGAAGTTGATAGGTTAAATAAATTTAAGGAGGAACCGGACAGGCATTTGGAGGGAATGGTGTAAATTTTTTTTTTTTTTTTTTGGCTGATGCAACATAAGCTCATACACTTGCTTTCTTGCATCACATGCCACTACTACTACTACTACATATATGATCTGATTGCACATTATGCTCTGCTATGTCTTTGATTTCAAGAAACCTACCTCAGACCTCAAGACTCTACCTCAATAAAGAACCATACAGCATATTGAAATGACAGAGTAACAGGTGGCACAACCCATGGTGGTGTGGCAATACTAGTAAATTCTTGCATTCTTTCCCAGATTATCCTGCTAAACATGACCCTTGAAGCAGCCCAGTACACATAGTCACTAGATCCTTCATAACAGTAACAACAATTTATTTCCACCAAACCAAGATTTACTACAACAGTATTTAGAAGACATAATAATGCAGTTACCCACCTCCTTCTGTTTATTTCGTGACCTCAACGGACAGCCCTGTGTGGGGTAACACAACCACAGATCGGAGAGGAAAACAAATTGAAAAATGGATAGACAAGAATGATTTAACTTTATTGAATGACTGCACATATACATTTACACATCTTCCATCAGAAAATAGCACAGCCATGAACCTGTCTGTATGGTCTCCATTATTATTTCCGATACTTGATTGATCAGTACACAGTGATCCTCTCAGTAGCGATCACTATTCAATAATCATCACCATGGCATTAGGAATCATATGTGAGTCGCATAGAAAATAAATGGGAGATGGAAAATCAATCAAGCAAACTGGGAAACGTATAAATCTTTTGTAAAATTAAAGTAATTAAAAATATATAGTAGTTATAATTAAAGTAATTAAAATATATTGGACCATGAAAAATACATTGTAAGGTGATTTAATTCTGTTATAATATATGGAAGATAATTCATTTGCAGTGGGCATGATTTTTAATTCATTAGACATATAAAATATTAATAAGTGAATAATATTAAGAACTGTTGCATTCTAACAGATTGTTTGTCGGAGTGAGCAGCGCATTACAGAGAGTGTTAAAGAAAAAATATCAAATTTTTGCCATGTATCACCTGAACAGGTAAGATTTTATATAATGAACATTTCATAAAAATATTTCTATTTTTTTATTTTATTTTATTTTTTCCACACAAGAAAATTCTTCTGAATTTAATTTGGGGAGTCATCCCCGGTCTCATGGCACCTCCGTAGCCGGGTGGGCAGGAGCAGCAGTGTGTAGCACATGCTTCTTGATTAGACTGGGGTTTGAGCCTGTGACCACCAAATGCGGAGGATGCAGAAAGGTCAGGGAATGACCACCGCATATCCCCGGAGCAATATGGCCCTAGTTGCTAATGCTCCTAAAAACCAAATAACAAACAAAGCCCGGTCTCATATATCAAAGGCTGTTGAAGATGTCCCATAACAAATAAACAAGTTTTAGATGTATTAACTTTATAAATGTGTTTTTAGGATACACATTATTAATCCAGATCAGATTGATGTATAGTATAATATGGTATACAGTGTAAGGTATATAAAGGATGTTTCATAATATGTGGACCATACTTTCAGGATCAATTCAGGTCTGAAAACAGTGAAACAAGTTCTTATAAACATGTCTGATCGTGAATGGTTATGGAACTGTTTGTCAGAATTTAAAAAAAATGGCTATGGATTTTCAATGGTTAAAAATAAAAAAAATAAATAATAAACAAAATAAATATTAATAAGAATAAGCAAATCTGCCCTAGTATGGATAAATATGCATTCCATCATATGTCTGCACAGTCGCGGGCCTAGGCTTAGACCCGACCTGGTCCTTGGGCCGGATAATATGAATGATGCTTGGGCTGGGTATAAATAATCGTAATTAATTGTTATTTCAAACATTTCGGGCTGTTTCTTATATATATCTAAAAATATTTTTTTTTGTATTTAAATTCTTAAAGCTTTATTCGAAAAAATGTGTATTATTCATCTGTTGACACTTTTAATTTACCGATTAAAAAGCACTTCTCCAATGTCTCTCTAAATTCACCGAAATTTGGACACTTTCATGGAAATGACCCATCAGTAATGACCCATGCAAACTCCAAAAGCAATTTTAGTGCAGCCCAATTAGCAGTGCAAAACCATTGAACCAATTTAAGTACGACAGTGTCGACTATTTTATTTCTGGACAACAATTTGCAGTAAAAGGCATGTAAAGAAAAGGTGGCTGTTATAATTGGATATTGATATTCGTTTTAGAATTATATTAAATATGGTAAATTGAACTTTATTACATTCTTTTTTTATAATTAATATTGATAATTATTATTGTTATATAATTATTAATACTGAATTTTGAATCTGAAAGATTTGTTTATTATTATGAAACTTCAAAGTAATGCTAGAGATTTTATTTATATAAAAGTTTCAGTTGGGGTGGGATAAAAATTGATTGGGGGTGGACATGAATTTGAAAAACAAATTTCGGGTCGGGTTGGGCTGTCTAGACTTCGGGCCTCCCGGGTAAAAATAAAAAATGTAAGCCCATTTACCAAGAAGTACTCTTCATAACCATTCAGAATTTTATGCATGCTTATATAAACTTTTTTTGTTGTTTTCAGGTCCCGAATTGATCCTGGAAGTTCAGCACACTCATTATTAAACATCTTGTATAATATATGTGTATATATACTGGTCACTGAGACTTGTAATGGTCAGTCTTCCAGGTATCACAGGTTGGGCTTGCTAGCTGGGAGTCTAACACTGATGGAACTGATATTGGGGGCCCATTTGGGTCAGTTGGACTGAATTTTGATGAATACTAGTCATTCTCTGACAACCAGATCCTCTATTTTCATGATGACTGCTTGCAACTTGGTATATCTCCCCCCCCCCCCCCGTGCAAAGCCAAAACCTTGCACCTCATATATTAAAGGTGACCGCCCAGTGTGAGCCAACATAACAGGGGTGAGGGGTAGCATCCATATCACACAGAGGAATGCCTCCCCCTTTGTGTCACCAGCCAATACTTGGTGGTCGATGAATCATCATCCAGTGCAGTAGCACCACTTTGCTTATTGGAGGCTTGAAGTGGTAAAACCTGTGTTTAGTCTCTGGAGCAAAGCAACCCCATCTTTTACATCATAAAGTATGAGTATTATCTTTTTAATTTATAATGAGCATCGTGGCAAGATCCAGTATTCCATACATTTCAAAAATACGCCTCTAAAACAGTTTTTTTTCCAGGCTTGCTGCTACATAGACTACCAGAATGAACTTATTGGTAGCTCTTTAGGAGGAATTTAGATCAGCTGTGTAACCTTGCTGCCTCCACTCTGACTGAAAAGAGTGGAAGCAGCAAGTGGAGGACACACTACTTCATGTAGCGTGTGTGTGTGTGTGTGTGTGTGTGTGTGTTTTAGGGGGCATTGTCTAAGCCAGTGGTATCCAACCTTTTCCCGTATGGGAGCCATATTCAAAGTTAGATTTGTTTTGCGGGCCGCACAGAGAGATTCGAGAGAAAATTGTGTCACATTTTCTATATCTTGTTACTCGTAAAAGGAAGTTTCTATTTTCACGTTACCGTTTATTTTCTTTTAAAGCTATATATATAAAAAAATGCAAATTCCCAGCACTTTTATGTGCAACAAATCTGTCAGTGATTTATTTTTTTAGATTTTGTTAAAATTATAAAAATATGACTTACTTTTTTTTTTAAATACTTTACTTTTGTTTCTGTTTGAAATACTTCACTTTTGTTTAAAAACAATACCTTACTTTTGCTTTTAAATGCTCATTTTAGAAAATTTACAACTTGAAAAGGATCACTGCCTTTTAATATTAAGGTGAATAAATAAATATAATGATAAACCTAAAATTGAAATATTCGAAGATTTTATTAAGTAAAATACACAATAACATTTACTGGACAAAACTTAACATTTAATGTGATGATTAAGCCTGGATATTTTTAAATAATTGTTCAAAATTTAGTTGCAAATTTGTGACACCAATCTCAATACATAATGAAGAGTATGTCCCGATGGTATTTCTCAATGGAGCTCCAGGTCCTGGTGGTATTTCTCCACTTGTTCGCAAAACCTGCACTCCTGAACTTACTCCTGTTTTATGCCACCTTTATTCACTTTCTTATTCCAAAAGTGTTTTTCCATCTGCTTAGAAATTTGCTCATATCCAGCCAGTTCCTAAAAAGGGTGACAATCCCTCCAATTCAATTATTTCTACTCTTGCTAAAGTAATGGAGAAATCATTTAACTGTCAGCTTTTAAACTGTCTAGAAACCTTCCATCTGATCAACGATTGCCAGTATGCATTCCGTCAGTGTCAATCCACTGGTGATATTCTGGTCTATGTTACCAATTTGTGGACAAATTCAGTGGAAAAGTTTGATGAAACAAGCAGTTGCTCTTGACATCTCAAAGGCTTTCAATCGTGTTTGGCATAAAGATCTTCTAAACAAGCTTCCATCTTATGGTTTGCCAACTGTTTTTTGTAATTGGTTATCCAGTTTTTTTCCCTGACCACTCACTGGTAAATGGCTCTCTTGTCTTCTAACTTCACTGCTAATGCCGTGTCCCTCAAGTTTCAGTTCTTTCTCTCCATTCTTTTCCTCTTGTATATTAATCACCTTCTTTCATTGATCGGAAATCCTATCCATAGTTTTACTGATATAGCACATTGCATTCCACTTCCCATTTTGAGAATCCCTGCCCTGCTCAATCAGCTTCAACTTCTCGAATATCCGCAATCAATTCCTTAAATGTCGATCTCCGGATAATTCTCCATTGGTGCAAAGACAACTTAGTTGATTTCAATCCTTCTAAAACTCAGTCCTGTCTTATATCTTGCAAAAAGGATTCTTCTGATCCTATGCTTATCTTTGGTGACACTCCAATTTCTAGGCAAGATGATATATCTCTTTTGGGGATTACCCTGACTTCTAATCCCTCTTGGCACAAGCACATTACAAATATTGCTTCCTCTGCATCTAGAAAACTTGGTTTTCTCTTTCTCTCTTGGCATTACTTTTCTTTCAAACAGCTGTTAACTCTGTACAAATCGGAAATCCGCCCTACCATGGAATATTGTTCCCACATGTGGGGCAGTGCCCCCAAAACCTCTCTCAGGCTTCTAGATTCCATTCAGAAGAGGGCAGTTAGGTTAATTAATGACTCCTCTCTAACAGTGTCTCTTCACTCTCTGTCTCGTAGACGCACTGTTTCTGCTGCATGCATTTTCTACAGATACTTCCATTGGCACTGTTCTTCTGAATTGGCTTCTATAATTCCTGCTCTCTCTTTTAAAACAGTCCGAACACATGCTGCAACCAGCCAACATCCATTTACTGTCCAACTTCAAACTCACAGAACCAACTTTTCATCTTCCTCGTTTATTCATTCAACTGCCGTTTTCTGTAACAACCTTCCTTCATACGTATTTCCTGAAAATTACAGTTCAAAATTAGTGTACAGAAGTTCAAGTCTAATGTCAACAAATATCTTCTTTCATCTTCTCAACCTCCAACCCATGCACGGTACTATAGGTTCTAATACCTCTCGTATTTGGGGTTTTCATAAAAAAATGCACATCTGTTGTTCTGTTTCTTTTTAAATATTTATTTGATTTTACTAGTGAAAAAAATCTGCTTGCAAACATGGCATTTTCTTTTGTTTGCAGAAAATATTCAGATGGGAAAGTCTTGTAGAATTCAAATAGTTTATTTTTGAATCTACATACTTATTTTTGAATCATATTTTGGCTTGTATATCAATAATTTCAAGTTGCAATCTGGGATTGTACTTTTCAGCCATAGAAGTAAATGGGTTCTCAAACAAAAGCGTATGTTTTTTCACTGGATTTTATATCAGAAAATCGACTTTAAAACTTGTCAAAATGTAATTGTAATAATGAAAGGCAACGATTCTTTGGAAATGTGTTTCTCCCTTAGCTCAGTACAACATTCAAAATGAAATAAATTGTCTTGTTCAACTGGGATTTATATAATAACAACTTATTCTGATATGATTTGATGTCACCAAACAAATCAGACCAATTTTCCTTTCACTTGTAGTTTTAAATTAAGTGCATTTAAATGATTAGAAATGTATGTATGAATTGCAAGATCAAACAGCCACTCCATGTTTGATAGTTGTTTTATTGTTTTCCCTTTTTCTGTGTTGAAACATTCGTTGATGTTTCAACAGCAACATTAAGGCCTTTTGATCTTGTAAAATTTACAGTTGACATAACCACATTCATAACATGTTGGAGATCCAATACTTTCTCATAAAGAGCTTCTTGTGCACAATGCAGTGAATTCCAATTGGAGTTTCAGCTCTGATATCTATCATTTTCTTGATTATTCTGCCCGTAAGCCCAATGTTTTTACCAATCATATTTTTTGTACTGCCAGTTATGACTTCTACCAGGATTTTAATATTTAATCCTAACTTTTCGATAGGTTGGCAAAAATTTTCAAAAAGATTTTCACTTGTAGTTGTTCTCTGCATACTCTGTAGATCAGCTAAATCTTCAACTGGTACAAAATTATCATTAATTCCACGTATGAAGATGAGGAGTTGGGCTGTGTCATCAGTGGTGGACTGAGAAAAAATCGGGCCCTAGGCAAGATTCTCATTTCAGGCCCCGCCTAGGGTTGCCACCTTTCAGAAATTGTAATGGAGGACACAGTTGAATGGGTTAAAAAAGGTATTCTATTACTAAATATAAAATTACAGTTCTTATATTATGTTGAAAGCTAAAAAGAGTACTTTGCCTATAAAAAATGTATAATAAAACCGTTTTATGGGTCCCAAAAAATTACGGGCCATAGGCAGTTACCTAGTCTACCTAGGCCAAAGTCCGCCCGTGTGTGTCATTTACATCAGCGTTGTCATCAGCATTGTCATCCAGTGCCACATGAAAATATTTCATTTGTTTTATGTTTTCCAAAAGTTATTTGAACAAATTCTTTCCAATATATTCTACTCTTCGCATGACTGTTTGTCGAGACAAACTAATGTCTTGTATCATTGTTCATTTTTCTGGATAAGTTCTTCCACAACTTTTAACAAACAACACTTAACAAATTCACCATCATTGACTGGTTTACTTTCAAAAGCAATCAAATGTGCAACTTGATAACTGGCACATACAGCAGATAAATTTCTTGACTGATATGTTTCAGTATGTTTTGTTGTTTTCTTAATTCGTTTTGTAACTTTGAACACTTTTCTTTTTGCAGCACTCCTTTATGTTGATCATAAGATTTATGATTGGCATCAGTGTTGTTTTAAATTATATTCTTTAAAAACTCAAACAGTCTCCTGACACACCAAACACACTGCTTTTTCATGGTAATCAATGAAGAAATAGTCTTCAGTCCACCTTGGTTAAAAAATATGACACTCCAAATTGATTTTCCCCTTTTGGAACATTTTTAAGAATGATTTTTTTTAAATTCAATACAAATTAATAATTAATTCAATGCAGTGAACAAACTATATCAAAATACATAACTATATTTAGCATACTGAACCACATGTACATGTTTGTTACAGTCGAGCTGGATGCTTGCATGCCTGTACACGCAGTGGCGATCTATGCTATTTTAGTTCACTTTCTGCACGGGCCTTATAAAAATTATTCACTTAGACTGGAGAAAGTTCAGTTTCCAAGAAAGGAAGTAAAATTTCTGAGTGATCAGTGGAACTGAGAGAATGATATGGGCAACAGATGTATCTGGCAGAATGGGGTAGAGAAATTTCAAGCCAGAGGTGATTCCAAATTAGAAAGTCTCTAACCAAGAATACTAGAGTAGACATATGCACAAGTACCACTGTAGAAGCAAAAGGGATCAGAGAGAAAATAATCAGGAAAACCGAGATGATAATTTGGATTCTGTTGGAGAAACTAATTGGGGCTTTTCAGATTTGGAAATGGACACTACTCAGAATGAGGCTATGTATATTTGTGAAATAAACAAGGAAGTTTTGTGAGGTTTAGATCTTTTCACAGATAAATTTGTTCTATTAGAATATACCCTTCTTCTTGAAATAACATGGCTTAGATCAGTGGTGTCCAACCTATGGCCCGTGCACCGTAGGTTGGACACCACTTCTATACTATATTCAAGAACTAAACAATTTCTGAGTATGCAAGAGAAGTTTAACTCCTGTGAGGTACCATACCTGACAACAAAATGCACTTGAAATGGGATCTTTAACAGTCAGTCAGGAGATAATTGGTTGTCACTACTCTCATTTTTTCTAAACATTCAAGGATTTGGCTTTATTGAGCTTGGAAGTGAATATGTGATGTGTCAACATTAAAGAAAAATTAAACTATATATAAAATACTATTATTCCACAGTTTTTGGATTAAATATACTATGGGGTAGCGACAATCCATTATAATGGCCACTTCTTTTTAGATGTCGAGAACAGCCCTTTTAGTCCTAAATTATGCTTTTAAACCCCTTTTAGTGTATTTTAACCCTCAATATTTTAATTATGGAAGCCAAAAGACCTGTTAAATCTACAGCTAGAGCAGTTATTTCTTTATGCAATTTATCCAGATGATTTGTTATGCTGAATACTCCTAGCAGAACTTCTCAAGTAACCTTCAATGGCTGGTTTATATTCCTTCAAAAATATATATAAATTGCTATTTACAAGTGTTTGTATATCTCTAACTTCCAGAATATTAACATTTTCATTTAAGATTGCTAATTTAAAGCTGCCAACTTGACAAGCAATGAGGGGTACTAATGTGGATGCCATCATCTGATTGGTCCAATTGATGGTGCTGGATACTTAAGAAAAAATATAAGTAAAAATATGAGTATAATTTTAAAATCTAAAAATCTTCTCTGAGATATGAATAAAAGTGAGTGGTAGGGAGACAGCTCTGTGTTTGTCCAGGGAATCTCCTAAGCATTTCCTTAAATTTACACTTTTGTTAACAAAAGTGTAAATCTATGCAGAACTCCATATCAGGTAATAAATGCAATAACACTTTTTTGGCACAGTTAACTTAAGAAGTATGCTATCAATAAAATACAGTACATACATATGTAGTTACTGAAATTTATGTGCTGGGTGTTGGCAACTATTTCAGTTTTTTTTTTTTTTTTTAAGATATAAAGTGACATTATAGTCTGATGGAATTCATTCATTATTTATTGATTATATGTTTCTATATTACCTCCACATTATGTTTGGCAACTCAGACTTGCCTGTGATTATAATTGCTGCAAACAGTAGTATGACATGTTGTGCTATGTTAATTTATTTCTCTATTTGTTTTTTTATTTTAATTTTATATTTAAAATTAATCAAATAAATAAAAAAATTAATTTATTGTCATTAATCACTATAATGTTTTTCCATTATAACTATAATATCAAGTAGTTTAGATCAGCTGTTCAACACTATTTGAACAGTTGGTCAACCATGGGATCCTCTTGAAATATAACTGAGTGCATATTTCAGCAGTCTGTTAATTCCTTGTTTGAGTGGAAGCTCTTTAAATTTAGAGACAACAATTTGGCATGTCTCAGTTTTTTTTTTTTTTTTTTTTCATTGTAAAGACTAGTAGTATTGTTCACTAACAACAGATTATTTCAGTTATCTTTCCATCTTCTGGTTAACAGATTTCATCTATTCTTCAAAATTAGCAAAAATCACCAATGTTTTCTTTCTTATTCTTGTTTTCTTTGCTGCATCTGATATGTATAAGCATCAAATGGTACTAAAAATATATTGCTGTGCCATAATGGCACACGAAACTAAACTGCTCTGTGTGCCAATGGAGCAGTTTCATGTGCAATCAGTGTGCCAAATTCTGTTGGCACACTGATTTCACATGAAACAGTTATACCATACTGTTTAGCTGGTCTAAACTACTTGATATTATAGTTATAATGGAAAAACAGTGAATAATAGTACAGTCAGTCCTCGTATAGCACGATAGTTGTGTTCCTAGAAATCCTCATGCAATGCAAAATCGTGCAGTATAAACAATAGCTCCTATGGGAAAAGTAGGGTTAGGTGCTGACCACCCAAGATTCAACACACATTTGTAACCAAAACATTACCAAACACAATAAATAATCGTAATAAAATACTTATGCATTTTATTATGACTATTACGTAATAAAATATTGCTAATGCTTTTGCTTCTATCGTAAGCAAACTTGTTTTTTGTTTGATTTTCTATCCAAACAGATGACAGCCGTTCCATCTCTTCCAATTCTTTGTGTCTTAATCTAATGGATTTTAATTACACTTTGAGTTGTTTTTATTTTCTCTATATTCTTTGTAATTCTCAGCGTTGCCTCATTTAGGTCTGTAGCACGTGCAGTATCACATGGTCTTTCATTTCGCTCAAAGCGTTTCCCAATTTCATATTTTTTCTCTATCGACAGAGGCGGACTGGCCATAATCCTTATGGGGAAACCCCGTGGGCTGGAGACCAGTGTGATTTTGGCCATAGACCATAGTATGAGGCCACTACAAATTTTCCCGGATAAGAATTTTTGATCCAGTCCGCCTCTGTTTATCGATATTGCTTTTCTTTTTCCCTCTGAATCTTCACCAGGACGCTTCCTTTTCACACCTTTTAAGTATTTTACTCATTTTTAGGGAATAAAGCACAATTACAAAACAAGGAGGCACACTTGATACACATAAACAAAGCTGCACACGTGTGTAGCAAATGAATAAAAACACGGTAAAGGCAGAGATACACTATTAACACCTCACATTTTACTAAAGCACATTTCTTGGGGTTACTACCATAAAACAATAAAAACAGTTTCCAGTTGCATTTCTGCTAGTGGAATCTGTTATAAACTGGTAGTAAACGCGATCTAATTGCATTTGCGATTATACCGATAGCTGGAATTGTGTTGGTTTTTACATTATTATGGTGAAATGTGTTTCCCCTTCACTGATATAAAACACATAAATACATTTTCAGAATCTTCTCTTCATTCCTATCGTGTTGCATTCAGTTGGGGTGATTCTGCGTTCGACTGCCATTTCTTGTAAACACAAAGGCGAATCGTGCATAAGCGAATTCGGTTCGTGTTATATAAGATATCGTTCCCCAATTTATAAATTGTGTATGATCGAATTTGTGTAGTGTAAACACGTGTTATATGAGCACTGACTATATATGAATTTGTGTTTTTGCTTGTGTTGAGGTTAGTTTATGTACATGGTATAAACTTTTGAAAATATTTTGAGTTTTGTTCTAATTTACAGTTCAGCCCAAAGGTAAGTGTTCAATTTTAGCACTGAATTCCAGATTGTTATTTTTCAACAATTATTTATGAATTTTCGGAATTTTGTTATTTCTCAACATTCCGAAAATTATTGTGCATTAAATGCACTCTCTCAAATATGGGTGGGAATATATTAAAACGTTGAGGTGACAGGAAGGAAATATACACTCGACTTCAGGACTGAAAATGTATAGTGCTTATTAGCTTTAGCATGTCCAACCATCTTATTTCAAGGTGGATAGACTTCTACTCCTAGTGAACAGATTTTAAGGAAATTTATATTTGTCTCTTTTAAGAAAGATTTTTCATGTCAGTCCAGGTTTTATTGAAAATAGGCAAATGGAAATGTGGTGAATGTGGAAATAATCATTAAAATAAAAGAAGAAATTGAGAGAGGTGGGCACTAATTTGCACAAAAGTTACTACTTCTAAGACAAAAGAATTTACAGTAGTGACAGTGGCTCAAGTTACTTGCACACTCAACAACAATTAATGTTAGCATACAGGTTAACAGCAACAATTAATGTTAACATACAGGTTAATCTAGCGATGGTGGCACCCAAAAGGTAGCAAATAAGGCCTCTCTTTAAATTTTTTGAAAATATTTTTGGTTTTTTTAATTCTGTTTAAGCAGTGCTAATGTTTATTCTTTACTTAATGGATTGTGGTACTTATTTTATGTACTTTTTTTTTTAAGTTTTGATGAAAAATTAAATATACTAGTTTGTCACTTGTTTGGAGAGGTCTGGGTTCAATTTCTGTCTGTGGCTTGACGAATTTCTAAATTCCTCTTCAATTAGGCTGTAGTTAGCTGATCTTGGGCAGGCAGGCAGGCAAGCAGACAGAGAGAGAGAGAGAGAGAGAGAGAGAGAGAGAGAGAGAGAGAGAGATAGAGCACCTTCCCCCCCCCATGAAATGAATTATTCTGGCTATTTCAGCCTACATAACATGCAAATCAGCCCATGGACACAGACACACACACACACTTATACCATTGTGCCATAATACATCAAGGCACAGTATGGTATAAGTAACTGACATGCCTAAAACCTCAACAACAACAACAACACCACCCCAGCAGGTGCAGCCCTTAATTCAATTAATTAATTTTTTTGGGAAAAAAAAAGCCGGAAATTGTTTAAAGTGGGAAACTTTAAATATTCTTAATTCTGATGGGATATTGTATAATAAGTTAAAAAAAAAAAACATTATTAGAAACAATAATCTCATTTTCAAAAAAAAGAAAGTTCCTTAACCAACTGTACAGCCAAAAACTGGGGCCATAAGTGGCCAGAGTTAAAAAAGTAATAATAATAAAGAAATCAAAGCTCCATGTTACTTTCTCTTAGTAATGGTGTATTTCTATCATAAAGAATATTTTTATGGCTATACTTTTCCAATTACAAATTAATTAATGATAGAGATCAATAGGAATATCATACTGGAAGAATAACTAAATTTACAGTTAGGTGATTCTTAGTTACATAAATTCGTAACTAATCGAATTTATTTATTTATTATTATTTTTTTTTTTTGGTGCATTAAATACACCCCGGTACCAACCAGATGGTTAAAACAGAAATGACTTATCTTGATTTGTTGAAACCACTACAGAGTGTACATCAAAGCTGGTTACAGGCTGACACTATTCCTATATGCCTTTTGTTTATAAATATTTTTGCCTTTATAAAAAAAAAAAAAGGCATTTTGTTATACATTTGTTTGAAGATATACTTTATTCATTTTAAATTATTCATTTTTAGGTTATCTGCATACCTGATGTTCCTTCCTTATATCATGTTCCTATAATGATGGAAGAACAAGGTTTAGTGGATTATTTTACTAATAGACTTAATTTGAATATGCCTTTTCCACGGCCTCGTCGTCTAATGACAAAGTGGAAGGAACTTGCTGAACGCTTTGACCATTTAGTGAAAGAAGTGAATATTGTGCTTGTAGGAAAATACACTAAATTAGAAGATTCCTATGCTTCGGTGACCAAGGCCCTGCAGCATGCTGCATTAGCTTGTAACTGCAAATTGAATCTTAAGGTAACAGTTATAACAAAATGGTAATAATTAAAGTAAACTTGAAGCAGAAAAACATGATATAAAGTACATACCTGAGAACCTTATTCATGTGAAGTAGAAAGTGAATGATTTAATTTATAATAATACCTGTTTATTGTTCCAGTAAATTATGATTCAAGGAAGCTAATTATAGAAACATTTCTCATTAATGGCACAGTCACCCAGAATGGAAAATGTTCACCACATTCATCACTAACGTGTCCAATGTTATCTGTGAAAAAGTCAAAATGGGAGTGGAGTAAATGTATTTTTACAGATGTATTGCATCTGAGCTTTGAATTAAAATTTTATAGTTATCTGCCTTGCTGTTGCTCAAAAATGTTCAGACTTTTTTTGAAAAATTTCCATGCTTCCAGATTCAAAGGATTTAAGATGATGGTTCTCTTTTCAAAAACCTGCAGTAATCTGCCATCTTCTTCACATTCTATCTACCCTTCTAGTTTCTTTTTGTCTGTTTTTTTTTTTTTTTTTTATCTGGAAAAGTCTATATGGAAGTGTGAGAAATGAGCCTTTGAGCTCATCTTGCATCTCAATTTTTGAAATTTGTTGAGCATATTCTCAATTATATTTTCATAATTGACATATATCTTGTAGCCTAAGAAGGTGTCAGCAACACTTTTAAAGCCTATCCATAGTTCTCTTTCAGCTAGTTACCATTCCTTCATGTTGTTGATCTGAAGTTAACTTTTGTTTATTTTTGGTCTGATGAAAATGCCCTCTTGGAGTTTTGCATCAGATTAACTTGTAAATGATTGCAAAGATTAAGGTATTTGCCATTGTTGTCTAAAGCTTTTACAAATTACTTAGTACTCTAATTTGATATGAAGTGGAGGTAATTAGACTTTTTTGCTAGTCCACCATACTTTTGCTTTCAGTATTTTTGAACCATTACAAGGCAGTCTCTGAATGGCTACTGCTTCCTTGTCTAATACTGATTTTGTGCTCTGCTGTCCCACTTGCATATGAACCATTGTATTTTAGCATAACCCAATTGTGCCATCCAGAAATTGTATATTAACACAGGGTTGCCAGTTATGTCCTTTATATTTTTAACTTTTATATTTATCTTAATTGAGAGGTTTAAAGTTTGTGTATATCTCCTTTAACTGAGCCAGATGTGCACTTTGAAGAGAAGCTTAAATGTTCCCATTATGAAACAAAATGCCTTTCAGGATTAATTTTGGAGGAATTGATGAATGGTCTTCATCACTCAGTTCATATACTGGTGCCCCTATGGCAGTCACTAATCTTAAAATATTACTCTAATAGACAAGTGAAATGTGAATCTTCCTGAGAAAAGTATGGAAGAACTCACAATATCTGTACCAAGAAAATATATGCTTGGGAGAGGAGGGCTGAGTAGCTGTTTTGTTTGGATTCTTGTTCTCGGGATCTGATTTGGAAGATCCACATCTCTTACCAAATCATTTAGCTCACTTGTGACTGCTCGCATACACGCAGGAAAAGGCACTTTCCTCTTATACATTACATTCGGAATCAGACAGTGCAATTGTATTAAGCAGTTGAGTGTTTCTTAGCTCTGTCCTCTAATGAAATTTTAGTGTTCAAATTCAAAGCTACTACACGGTTTACCTTCTGTTTTCCTTTGTGGTCTGGCCTGAAGCAAAAAGTTAAATTTAGATTGTGCTCACGGGGTTGGAAAAAGAATAGACCATTTTTTGCCACACAGCTTAGATTATCAGTGCAGTTTTCTTCAGTTACTAATGCACTTGTGATTCCTGTTTTAATTAAAAATTAAATTCTGATATTCGGAAAAAAAAAAAAAAAACTGACTGCTTCTTCCCAAAATTATCCGGGTAACTATTGAAATCAATATGAGTGAGAAAGAAGTTCAATATCTTGAAAATGAATGCGTAAGCTACTCTATATGATCCATGAGCGAAGCCGCCTCTGCTGGGGAAGAGAGAAAAAAGCCCATCAAGGCTAATTTCAAGAAAAAGGAGAGAAGTAGAATGATATCGGCTACAGATTCTCCAACACCTAAAGACACACCTGAAGAGGGTGAAAATGAGTCCTCCAGTGATTCAGAATGCGAAGAACCTAAAAGTCAAGCAGCTAAGTGTCAAGATCCCCCACTAACGGGTTCTCTGATTGATCATATCGGGACAATCAGAGTATCCTTAGAGAAATACATGGCAAAGCAATCGAGCAGGATCACTGCTGCCATCAGGTCTAATTTAATTGGTATCTTCAGCAAAATGGAGACAGTGGTTTTAAACCTCCATGTAGATCATGAAAGATTAGAAGCCAATATTGACGTCCTTACACAAGAATGAGGAAATCAAATGCAACAATGCCCCCGCTCCTTCACAGAGACATTGAGGAATGGTGCAGCACGATCATCCACCAGTTTACCAGAAAAAGTACAAGATAAAAGGATAGCCAAGAAGCCTGATTCGCATGTAATCGTAATTAAACCAGCTGAAGATGCACAACTGGAAACTAGCGATGCAGTTAAAGACGCCTTAACAAAAAATATGAAGAACCAGATGAAAACTGTCAGAATTAAGAGCATCAGGAAAACCAGACACCCCAGAGTCATAATTGAAACTGGTACCAGGGAGGAGGCATTAAACCATCTTAAATAACACAGAAATGACCAACTATGGATTAAGAGCTGAAATCCCCCAAAAAAATGGGCCATCAATTATACTTTTTGATATAGACCAGAATATGACCACAGAGCAACTCAAAGAAGAGATCTACCATAAAAACTTGAGTATGTATCTACTGGACAAGACTGCTGTAAAAGACATCAAACAAAAATACAGAGCTAAAACGAAATCACCGACAAGGGTTACTTGGATAATTGAACTATCCCCAAGAGTGTGGCAGCTTGTTGAAACCCAAAATAGAATTTATATTGACTGGGGCAGCCATAGGTTTAAAGAGCACATATTGGTTCCTAAGTGCTATAGGTGTCTCTGCTTTGGACATACGTCCCATACCTGCAACCAGCATGATACCATCTGTGGCCACTGTGCTCACAAGGGCCAGGTTTTTAAGGACTGCCCCAACAAAGAACAGTCACTAACCTGCGCAAACTGTAAGGCTGCTAGAGCACCACACAATCTTTTAATTTGTGACACAAACTGGCCAGTATACAAAAAAGTGAAGAGCCTTTACCAAATTATTATTATGATTAGCCATGTGGTGCAAGGAAGCCTGAGGCTTATGCTGCACCGGCCAAAAAAAAAATTTCTGAGTTACCCTGAGAGAGGGAGAGAAGTAGAAAGGAATCACTAAGAAAGAGAAGAATGATGATTTTAAACTCAGGATCCTGGGTGTGCCAAGCCCATACTCACCAGATGTGAGCCTCTGGTGAGAGTAAATTATGGATAGATGCGCCACAAGAAATAGACAACAAGAGATCAAGTTACTGCAATTAAACGCAATTAAGAGAGCGAGAGTAGTCACAGACCAGCTAAAGATCAAAGCTGAGGAAAACCAAATTGATGCCATGATGTTGCAGTAACTGTACGTCCACTCTGGGGACGTTGTGGGATATCCCACTTAGTATAAAATCATTCACTGCACTGAAGACCATCCATGGGCAGCTGTTGTTGTGAGTGGTCCAGAAATAACGGTGACCAAAATCGCACCATTATGCACCTGTGCGCAGATTATGACATCGCTCGGGTCCCTATATCTTCTTTCACTATATTCTCACCTGGGTGAGGATATTACTATTGCAATCTCCGTCATCCAGGAAGCACTCCATCTCCTCCCAGATGGGCGGTTGCTGATTGACGTGAATGATAACTGCCGCTCAGCACTCTGGTGCAGCCTAACTCCAGACAGAACACCAACCATAAATGGTCCAAGACTTGAAGATTACATCATTTCGTTTGGTCTGCAGATCCTGAATCATCCAGGTCACCTCTCCACCTTTAGCAGCTCCCTCTGGGAGAGCACAATTGATGTCACTACAGCAACACCTGACATTGAAAGTAAACTGATCAATCTGGCTGTTCAAGAGTCATGGACAATGTCAGACCACAGAGCGATCACCTTCTCTCTCGTTCATTCTGTGGAACGTGCACCACCAATTCTAGGGACATAGTGAGATAGAACACCAAAAAAGCAGATTGGCACCAATTTGGCCAAGTTTCTCCTGGAAGACATTCCACTACCTATTACACTCACACCTGAAGAAAGCGTTACCAAGGTAACAACTGCTATCAGGAGTGCGTGTGATGCTTCCATCCCGTGTAAAAGACAATACAGGTATGCAGTCGCCGACCGGGCTAGCCGGGTGGGTAAAGTGCCTGCCTGGCAACCCAAAGGTTGCGGGTTCGAATCCCGCCTCGGGCTTGGATCACAGTACTGCAAAAACCTTGGGAGGTGCATTATGGCCACAGAAGCTGATGCGCCAACAACTAACTAAAAAAAAAAAAAAAAAAAGATATGCAGTCTCCTGGTGGAATGCAAATTTGTGAGATCTGAGAATAAGAGTCCACCTAGCCAGGAAGACATTTCAACAAGCTCGAGTACACCTTCCCCCCAGAGAGATAGCTGCGGCATGTCAGGCTTACCATGTGATAAGAAATTCATACTCCAAAGAAATATGCAGATGTAAGAAGTTGTCATGACAAACTCTAATTTCCACAGTGGGAAATGGCGATCCATGGGGCATTGTATTCCAGATCATTACAAACAGGCTCCTCAGAGGTGAAGTTTTAGCCACCACGCTCAGGCTGGATGGAACCTCGACGTACTCTTGGTCTGATTCTCTCAACAACATACTGAGCAATATCTACCCAATTGATGACTTGGCACCAACACTGGAGCAACAAGAAATCATTGACAGAAACAGGGCATACATATCAGACAGTAGTGAACTGCTCTTCACATCCCTCGAGATGAATTTGGCCCTGGCCAAAACAAAGGAGGATAAAACCCCAGGCTTGGACTTGCTGGAGGTTGACATAGTAAAAAAATTCTCAGAACACTATCCTATAACTCTCTTAAGTTTATTTAATAGATGCCTTGCTGAAGGAACATTTCCTGACTTCAGGAAAATTTCAACACCCAAGTTAATCCTAAAACACCCGAAAAACCACCTCAAGTCCAGACTTCTTACAGACTAATAGCTCTTCTTTCTGTTTTGGCCAAACTCCAAGAACAACTTTTGCTCTCCTGTCTCACCAACTACTACACAGAGCAACAATTACCATCTCTGCATCAATTTGGATTTAAAACAGGCTGCAGTACAGAAGATGCTATCCACAGATTAATCTCTCTAGCTATCCAGACAGAATCTAAATACCCTCTATCCATAATGGTGGACTTTGCTGGACCTTCGATTAACTATGGTGGCCCAGCATAGTTCATAGACTTTGGCAGGCCAAGATGTCCAGCAGTCTTTATAACAGTATAAAGTCCTACCTCAGCAATAGAACAGTGCTGGTAACCGCCAAATACCAAACAGTCATTAGGAATATACTGCGAGGCTGTCCTCAGAGCTCTGTCCTTGGGCCATTTCTTTGGTCCGTTGTCTTAGATGAGTTTTTGGAGATGGATCTCGGCGAGATCAAGCCTTTGCCGATGATCTCATATTGGTTGTTCATTCTGGTACAAGAGCCACATTGGAAGTACAAGCCAACTTTGCATTGGAAAAACTTCAAGACTGGGCTGCCATGCACAAATTAACAATCTTCAGTGAAAAAACAAAGTCAATCCTTCTAAAAAGAAAGCTCCAAATCCGAAGGCCACCAGTGATATCAAGTATCTGGACCTGTATCTAGATGGCAAGTTATCCTTACACCCTCACTTAAAATACCTGTCAGCTAAAATCCGAAAATACACTGCAATGATAAGGCAGATTAGTAGAGCGGATTGGGGCCTAAAGAATAAAGCTCTATCATTAATATATATGGTAGTATATGTCCAAATTGTGTGCTACAGAGCCTCCATCTGGTGTGAAAAGGCAATCCTGGAAAGGAACAAGTGCAAGCTTGAATCCATTCAAAGATTTATGTTACTTATCGGTTACCAGGCAAGCTGTACTGTCATGCACCCCTGCATTACAAGTCATTGCCGGATGCCTACCGCTCTATCTGGAAGTTGGCAAGAGGGGTCTCTTCCAGTGCCTGAAGAAAGGAATCCCAATGCATTTGTTGAATCTGCAATTGGACCATGCAAATGACCCTAAAAAGGAAAGAAAAAAATTGCAGACCACCTACAAAACCTCTGGCAAGAAACATGGGATACAATGCCGAAAGGAGCAATCACCAAAAGGTTTATTCCCTCAATAAGTCAGACTTCTCCAAAGCCTCCTCCCCGGTATTCATCTGGATTGCAAGTCACCTTCCTGCTTACAGACCATGGACTGTTCCAACAAAAATTTACAGCCATGGGAATAGTAAATAACCCATATTGCCAGTGGTGAAGAGGAATCCTGGGAATACCTTATGTACAAGTGCCTCACTTAAGAGAATGTCAGACTTCAATTCCTTACAGAGATTCAAGGAAACCCCCACAATCAGAATTCAACTTTACTTCAAGAAGAGGCCACATACCTAGCCTTAACATGCTTCGCCCAGGCTGTATTCAATTCTAGAAGAGCAAAACTTACGGAACTCAGGGCAGAACAGAATAACGTGCCAATCCCTGCGAACCCCAACTGGGATAGGATAATGCAAACACCCCGGGTGCAGGATTTCAAAGGCAAGTTGACCTGCTAACTCGATAAGGGTAGGATTCATGCTAGTATAGTCCCCAGAGTGCAGGATATTCAGAGAGAGCAAAGCACTCACACAGGAGCACCTGCTCCTGTGACTTTCAACTCCCTTCTCCATCCCCTACCTTCACCCAACTTAGAGACTTAGAGTGGACTGCCTTCCCTAATGGTCCACTCCAACTACTGTTCTCCACGTTCTGACCTCTTCTTGCTTGAGTACACCTTCCCCCCCCCCCCCAGAGAGGTAGCTGCAGCACAAGAGGCTTATCGTGTGATAAGAAATGCACGCTCCAAAGACTTGTTTGTTTGTTATTTGATTTTTAGGAGCATTAGCAACTAAGGCCATATTGCTCTGTGAATTTGTATTTGGTGGTGATGGGCTCGAACCCCGGTCTAATCAAGAAGCGTGTGGTACGCACTGCTGCTCCTTCCCACCTGGCTACGGAAGCGCCCCCAAAGACATATGCAGATGTAAGGAGTCATGGCAAATTCTAGTTTCCACAGTGGGAAATGGAAATCCATGGGGAATTGTATTCAGGAACATTAAAAAAAAAAAATAAAAATAAAAATTTTTCTAGCCTAAACCTTTTTTTTTTTCTCTTTTCTCTTTTCTTTTTTATTTTTATGGCCTCTGTCAGGTAGCTCAGGCGACCCTGGCAGAGTCCAGCCAGAGTATAATGGGCAGCCTGGCTCACCTCCCAGTGGTTGTGGCAGACAGCGTAGGGTTCCACTAGGGGCCCCGCAGCCAAGCCGAGTAGCGTGTATGCGGGGAACATTGTCGAGGCCACGTTATGTCAAGGATCTGGGTATATTCTTACCATGTGTACGCCATATCCAAAAATTTCATTACTTCATACAGCATGTCCCACCCACATTTTCTTACTATTCAATACACCATGAATTGTCAAACTAATAGAGTAAGCTTATCTGCGAAAAGATCTAAACCTCCCAAGCACTTCCTAATTCATTTCACAAATATACGTGGTCTCAACTCTAATCTCAATGATGTCCATTTCCACTTGCAATCTGCCAAACCCCATGTACTTTTTCTGACAGAATCTCAGTTATCGGTTGATCCAACTACTGCTCATCTCAGATGCCCAAATTATTCGCTGTATGATTCATTTCGACTCAAAGGTGGTACTTGTGCATATGTCCGTTCTGATATTCCCTGTCAGAGACTTAGCAATTTGGAATCTCCTCTCTTTGATCTTCTCTGGCTTAAAATCTCTCTACCTCATTGTGTCAAATTCATCTGTTGTCTCTACTGTTCTCCCAACTCCACTAATCACTTGGAGCTCTTTGACTTCCTCTCTTTGCAACTTGACTTTCTCCAGTCCAACTTCCCTAACAATGAGGTAATTTTCCTTGGTGATTTTAATGTTCACAACTCCAGCTGGCTTCCGTTTTCTAGTCACACTGACCCAGCTGGTGATGCTGAGGCTTTTGCAATTACTAATGACCTTGCACAAATTGTTCATTTACCTACAATAATACTGGACAATCCTAATCTTACAGCCAATACACTCGATCTTTTTCTCACAAAAAACCCTTCTAAGAACATGGTCGAAGTGAGAGGTCCTTTAGGCGCTTAAAATCACAACTTGGTGATTGTCTCTTCTCCAATGGAACCTTTATCTCATGGCTTTCCCAACCACGTGTTGTTTGGCATTACAAGAATGCAAAATGGGATGACCTGTGAGACTTCTTTTCTTCTTTTCCTTGGTCGGATTACTGTTTCAAAACTTCTGATGTCAACGTTTGCTCAGATCGTGTCAGTGAAATTATTCTTGCAGGAATGGAATCCTTTATCCCACACTCCACTTTAAAATCTCGTCCTTTATCTAAACCTTGGTTTTCCAATAAATGTGGTAAGGCTGTTCAAGAGAAGAATGTTGCATATCGTAATTGGCTTGTTTTTAATTCTTCAGTTTCATTTTCTGCCTACACCAAAGCTCGCAACAATTGTAAACAGTAATTAATCAGTCCAAACTAGAGTTTGAAGAGGCTAAGAGTAGAAAACTTGCTTCCTGCCCTAATGGTAGCCAAGCATTCTGGTCTCTTGCCAAAGCTGTTGGCCGCAACTTTTGCCCATCTCTGCTCCCACCTCTGTCCAAATCAGATGGTTCTGTTGTCACTTCAGCCGAGGATAAAGCTGACTTGCTATCATCCCATTTTTCTTCCAACTCATGTATTAATTATCTTGGTAAAACACCTCTCACCATTCCCAACACGCTCCATTCAATGACTCCTGTGGTCTTCCATCAAAAGGATGTCAGAAGGATTTTGACGAATCTTGATGCTAAGAAAACTCCAGGTCCCGATATTATTTCTCCACTTGTTCTCAAAACCTGTGCTCCTGAACTTACTCCTATTCTTTGCTGCCTTTTTTCACTTTCTTATTTCAAAGGTGTTTTTCCTTCTGCTTGGAAATTTGCTCGTATCCAGCCAGTTCCTAAAAAAGGGTAACAAATCCCTCCCATCCAATTATCGTCCCATTGCAATTACTTCTTCTCTTTCTAAAGCAATGGAGAAATCAATTAACCACCAACTCAAAAACTACCTAGAAACCTTCCATCTGATCAACGATCGCCAGTATGGATTCCGTCAGTGTAGATCCACTGGTGATATTCTGGCTTATGTTACCCATTTATGGACTAATTCAATAGAAAGTTTCGGTGAAACACAAGTAGTTGCTCTTGACATCTCAAAGGCCTTCGATAATGTTTGGCATAAAGGTCTTCTAAACAAGCTTCCATCTTATGGTTTGCCAACTGTTTTTAGTAACTGGTTATCCAGTTTTCTCTCTGATCGCTCACTGAGGGTGATGGTAGACAGCTCTCTGTCTTCTAACTTCTCCACTAATGCTGTGTCCCCCCAAGGTTCAGTTTTTTCCCCCACTCTTTTTCTCTTGTATATTAATGACCTTCTTCCATTGACTGGAAATCCTATCCATAGTTTTGCCGATGATAGCACATTGCATTCCACTTTCCATTTTGAGAAACCTTGTCCTGCACAATCATCTTTAACTTCTCGAAAATCTGCTACCTATTCCTTAAATACCGATCTTCAGGTAATTCTCCAGTGGGGCAAAGACAACTTAATTGATTTCAACCCTTCTAAAACTCAGTCTTGTCTTATATCTCGCAAAAAAGATTCCTATGCTTATCTTTAGTGACACTCCTATTTCTAGGCAAAATGATATATCTCTTTTGGGGATTACCCTGACTTCTAATCTCTCTTGGCACAAGCACATTACAAATATTGCTTCCTCTGCATCTAAAAAACTTGGTTTTCTCTTTCGCTTTCGGCGTTACTTTTCTTCCAAACAGCTGCTCACTCTGTATAAATTACAAATTCGCCCTGCCATGGAATATTGTTCCCACATCTGGGGTGGTGCCCCCAAAACCTCTCTCAGGCTTCTTGATTCCATTCAGAAGAAGGCAGTTAGGTTAATTAATGATTCATCTCTAACAGAGTCTCTCCATTCGCTGTCTCATAGACGTACTGTTTCTGCTGCATGCCTCTGCTACAGATACTTCCATCGGCACTGTTCTTCTGAATTGGCTTCTATAATTCCCGCTCTCTCTCTCTCTTTCAAAACAGTCCGAACACGTGCCACCACCAGTCAACATCCATTTACTGTCCAACTTCAAACTCACAGAACCAATTTTTCATCTTCCTCGTTTATTCATTCAACTGCTGTTTTCTGGAAAAACCTTCCTTCCTACGTATTTCCTGAAAATTACAGTCTTCAGAAGTTCAAGTCCAATGTCAACAGATATCTTCTTTCCTCTTCTCAACCTCCAACCCAAGCACGGTACTAAGTACTATAGGTTCTAACACCTCTCATGTTTGGGGATTACATAAAAAAAAAAAAAAAAAAAAAAAGCAGCCAGAGAGGAACAAATCACAATACTACATATACCAGACATTACACTTTTTCTGGCTGTGCAGTAGTTCTGCATTCCATCACAGAGTACATACAGTACAGATGTGGGAAACCACTGGTGGCACCTGAACCTAAATACTATGCCACTGTATTAAGCAGTTCTGGTGGAGAAAGTAAGCAGATTAGATCCATGCACAGTGGGTCTTATAGCAAGTGATAGAGTCAGATACAAAATTTCCATTTTATTTTTAGTATGTACTTCAGATAGGTAAAAATGGTAGCTGTCACCTCTGTGACTTCTTGGTTCATTCTGGACCATGGGGATAACGATGGAAAATTTTTCTTTCCTTTGCTCCATTTCCTTTCTTGTTCAGCACAAGTATAGAAATCGTTGTGGAGCCCAGTTTATCTTGGTTGCCAAGTTTTGAAATATTCTAAAATATTTCTTATACCGTGCATATTCTAAAATATGCACGGTATACTTTTTTAAAAATTCTGTAATGATTTCCCCTTGGTTTTTTTCAAAAATATTATCACAAATGTATAAAAATGTGTCAGGTTTATTTATGCACCCTCGATGTTCCACTACAAAACTTATAAACACTGTTCAACTAGAACAGTACCAAAAATAATGATTTCTAGTAATTTTCTGTCCACTTCGATACTTATGCCATTGTGCATTCTCAACACTTCTGAAAAGTACTATGCTTACAGTCATACTATAAATATCAGTAAGTAGTGGTAAAAAAGCTTGTAATAATAATAAAAATAATATCATTTTGCATATATTTTTTGTTTCAAAAAATATAATAAGCATGATCTTCACATTCGATTGAAATTGTCTTGCTTTTTTTTTTGGTCTTTGAAAGAGACAGAGCTTTCCATTGAAAAGACTAGATATTTGGAAAAATTCTCTATAAGGTGGACAAAATGGATCTCATTTATTATCTCTGGATACACCATTTAGTAAAGAACTAAAAGGTGGAACAACATTAGTAAAGAACACTTATAATTAGCCAGATGACAATACCATTCTCGGCCTGGGATATTATAATTTTTTTTAAAAATGGTTTCCAGTAAAATATTATATTCTGAAATTATACTAATTAATTATTTTATGTAACTACATAAATGAGATCATTGATATTATACATAATTAAACTACAAACTACAAATATTTAAATATGTAATCATAATATTATCAATCCATTTTTAATATACTTTTCTATAGCATATGGCAATAAGGTATTTGGTTCTCCATATTTTTTCATGGATGTGCTTAGTAGTTTTGGCAATTTTATTCATGTAATATTTTACAGTTTAACAGTTTTTATATATAAATTTTAAAAAGGAGTATGTTGCTGCCAAATTTTATTTCTTGTATTAAACTGCATCTTAGGCACCTAATAAACTATGTCCTAGAATTATTTGGTGTAAGGGAAGAGTCCTTGCACCACACTCTAAATATGGCGCCTCCGTAGCCAGGTGGGAAGGAGCAGCAGTGCATAGCACACGCTTCTTGATTAGACCGGGGTTCAAGCCCGTCACCACCAAATACGGAGGATGTGGAAAGGTCAGGGAATGACCACCGCATATTCTCGGAGCAATATGGCCTTAGTTGCTAATGCTCCTAAAAACCAAATAATAACAACAACAACACTCTAAATATATCAGGTGTAATCAAAACGTTCATGCACCTAACTTAAAGTTTTAGCAAATGATGATGCTTACCGGTGATGAACTTAAATAAACTGAACTTAAACTCAAATGACGAAGCTTACTGGATATTCAGATAGATCATTCACTCTGAATAATTTCCTCAGTGAAATTTGTGATCTTTCAAGGGAGCCTTTAAGCTTGAGAAACAAAAAAAAAAAAAAAATCACTGGGTGAAATTCAGTGTGGGGAGTATGGTGGATGGGGGATCACAGTGATGGAGTGCTTTGCAGCAAATTCTTGAATAGAAAGTGCCAAATGTGCAAGGGTATTATTATAATATATCAAGTGCCAGTTGTCCAAAGCCCACCTTTCTGGCCATTTTTTCCAAACAGTATCACACAATCACTGTAGTTTTGTAGTATTCCTGGTTCACTGTTTAACCAGTCAAAAAAAATTCATAATAAACAGTGCTTGTGAGTCAAAATGCGTATTAAGCACGACCTTTACATTTGATTGAGATTGTCTTGCTTTTTTGGACTTTGGAGAAGATAACTTCCACTGAGAAGACTAGACCTTTTTTTCTGGGTCATAGCCATACACCATTGATTCATCACCAGTAATGATGGAAGAAACAAAGTACAGTCAGACCTCGTATAACACGTTTGCACTACACAAATTCGATCATACACAATTTATAAATAGGGGAACGATATCTTATATAACACGAACCGAATTCACTTATGCACGATTCGCCTTTGTGTTTACATTCGAATGACAGTCGAACGCAGAATCACCCCAGCCGTACGCAACACGATAGGAATGAAGAGAAGATTCTGAAAATCTATTTGTTTTTTATATCAGTGAAGGGGGAAACACATTTCACCATAATAACGTAAAAACCAACACAATTCCAGCTATCGGTATAATCGCAAATGCAATTAGATCGAGTTTACTACCAGTTTATAATAGATTCCACTAGCAGAAACGCAACTGGAAATTGTTTTTATTGTTTTATGGTAGTAACCCCTAGAAATGTGCTTTAGTAAAATGTGAGGTGTTAATAGTGTATCTCTGCCTTTACGGTGTTGTTTATTCAGTTGCTACACGTGCGCAGCTTTGTTTATGTGTATCAAGCATGCCTCCTCGTTTTGTAATTGTTCTTTATTCCCTACAAATGAGTAAAATATGTAAAAGGTGTGAAAAGGAAGTGTCCTGGTGAAGACACTGCAGATTCAGAGAGAAAAGAAAAGAAATATCGATAAACAGAGGCGGACTGGGTCAAAAATTCTTACTCGAGAAAATTTATAGTGGCCTCGTACTATGGTTTATGGCCAAAATCACACCGGCTTCCGTCCCACCAGGGTTTCCCCGGTAAGGCTTATGGCCAGTCCACTTCTGTCGATAGAGAAAAAATATGAAATTGTGAAACGCTTTGAGCGAAATGAAAGACCATGTGATATTGCACGTGCTACAGACCTAAATGAGGTAACGCCGAGAATTACAAAGAATGCAGAGAAAATAAAAACAACTTTCATAGCAGGAACAACTCAAAGTGTAATTAAAATCCATTAGATTAAGACACAAAGAATTGGAAGAGATGGAACGGCTGTCATCTGTTTGGATAGAAAATCAAACAAAAAACAAGTTTGCTTACGATAGAAGCAAAAGCATTAGCAATATTTTATTACATAATAGTCGTAATAAAATACTTACGTAACTATTTTATTATGATTATTTATTGTGTTTGGTAATGTTTTGGTTACAAATGTGCATTCAATCTTGGGTGGTCGGCACCTAACCCTATTTTTCCCATAGGGGCCTGTTTATATTGCACAATTTTGCATTGCACGTGGGTTTCTAGGAACACAACTATCGTGCTATACGAGGACTGACTGTATGTGTCAGCAGCAGCACATTGACAACAATCACAACACGTGAGAATTTGATAACAAACTAAGTGAGAATCTCTGTGATCGTACCTAAGGATATGAGGTACAAACTTAGCTAAAACATCTCTCGTTCCTAAATCCTGTGTTAAAATTGATTGATATATCCATAGAATTTACCAGTTTCACTAGCAACCTTTGCAGATAGTTAAATGTTGGTCATTCCTGGTCAGATCATGAACACGAGTAATGGAATTATTGGTTTTTGAAGTTGAAGAGTGGCCAGAGCAAGAATCATCTTTGATGGACAAATGGCCATCTTTGAACTTTGAAAACATTTGAAATGTCTTTCAACAATATACAACATCTTTTCCAAAAGCTGTTTTAACATTTCAGAAAGCTATTTTAACAAAATGACAAATTCAAAATGAGTCAGCAGCAAATTTGATGCAAATTTTCTGCTCAGTAAAATCACTCGTTTTAAAATGCAGCAAAATGTGAAAACACCTTGTAGTCAATGTGCTCTAATTGACTGACCCAAATAAATGGGTGATTAATTCTTTAATATAGACGAATCATTGAACAAGTTGCAATCACTACAGTACTACAATTTCAGCATATAAAGTACCAGCACCTTTTGATCACACCCTTTAAATACTTTTAAACCACAAACTGTATGGTTACTTTTATTTTATTTAATTAGGGCACAGGTGTTCTATTGGAATGTTAATGTTCTGTAATTTTTTTTTCTATATTGATAATGTTTAAAAGTTTTTTGATTTCAGATTTTTTGATAATTTTTTTTTTTTATCATAAAGAGTACCATTTTGTCAGAACAGTCACTTGTATAGCTTCCTTTTTTATATTGGCAGTTTCACATCTCATATAATGTTTTTAAATACTTACCATTTTTGATACCAAAAAATGTTTGACTTTATTATCAATGTAATGAATGGCTTTTATATTTTTTATCAGTATATCGAAGCAGCTGATTTGGAAAATGTCACTAGGGAAGAAGATTGTGTTCGATACCATGAAGCATGGCAGCAGTTATGTAGAGCAGAGTAAGTTTTGTTTAAATATTACAGTAGTGCTCTAGGTGATTCATCTGTGCATTTTGCTTGACAAGATTTAGTGCCTGAAGAAGGGTTAATACTCTAAAATAGTGAAATCTAAGGAAGGGGCAGTTAATCAGACACACTGCAGTATCTACTTGGAGAGCCTTTTCTTGTGTGACTGAGGGAGGGAACATCAGAAACATCATCCCACAAGAAATATGAATATTTTCTGACCCAGTTGTCAGAAACACAGGGGATATATTAAAAATAGGAAAGGGGTATGTCTGCAAGGAGTCAGGGTTAATGGGATCATATAATAGTTATCTTTTAAGTGAACAATGATGTTAGTACATTTAGCATGATTTTTTAATTTATTTTAATTGCTATTATTGTTATTGTTATTATTTAGTTTTAGGAGCATTAGCAACTAAGGCCATATTGCTCTGGGGATATGTGGTGGTTCCCTGACCTTTCCGCATCCTCCATATTTGGTGGTCATGGGCTCGAATCCTGGTCTAATCAAGGAGCGTGTGCTACGCACTGCTGCTCCTACCTACCTGGCTACGGAGGTGCCTATTTTAATTGCTTGGTTGTAGGTAGCATTTAGCAGCAATCTTCTTATGCGGTATAAGTACAGGCAACCCCTGTATAACACGATATGTCTACAACACAGTTTCACTCTAACACAATTGATAAATTGCGGCAATCCTCACACAACACAGTATTACATAACATGGATTCGCTCTAACACGGTTAGAGAATTTCGGTAAACCTCGCATAACAGGATATTTTTGAGCTTTTGTGCAGGGAAAACCCTGCTATTATGATGGATGTAATTTTTCGACATTTCCACTCTTTTTTAATCCCTGCTGTTGACTCTAGTCAAAAAAAAATTATTGAGAAATCCCTATATTTTATTTTGTTGGGAAATTCCCGTGTTACGTTCTGTGCTATTGAACTTGTTGAAAAATCTAGATTTCAAAGTTTTATTACTATTGGATAGCACACCAGCCCATCCAGAAGATTTAAGTCATCCAAACGTTGAAGTTATGTTCCTACCGTCACAGTTGTATCTGGTTAATACAACTTCTTTCATTCAGCTTTTAGATAAAGGCATTATATCCACCTTTAAAACTCATTACATCAGAAAATTGTTCTAATAGATTTTGCAAAAAAATTGATTCCGAATCTATTGAAGTAATGGAGGCATGGAAATATTTCTAAATTGTGGACTGTATCAGAATCATAGCTTTATCTCTGAAAAAAATAAAACCATCAACATTAAATGCATGTGGAAAAATGTATGGTCAGAGTCAGTTCATTCAGGAAATATGATCGAACGGGCAGAAAATGGAATCTGTGTGATAGTAGAACTTGCTATGTTGGTAGGAGGTGAAGGTATTGATGATATGACTACTGAAGCCCTCATGTGTAGCACAGTTGATAGAATTGCCCTTCTCCCAACACCAGCTGGAAAAGACCTGAGTGCAAATCCCATCAATGAAGGGAGGAATTTTTATGGGTCTTTTTCACGTGGCTGAGTTAGTCTGGCTCGGGCAAGGGTAGCATGTTTTTTCCTCCTGGCAACTCAGGTTTTTTGTCCAGCAAGATAGAAAATCGACTTCAGGACACATGCAGTTTATAGACAATATACACCTTAGTCCCCGATACTCTAAAAAAAGATATGATTACTGAAAACGTTCAAGAATTTCTGGTAGAAGAAGAGGCTGGCATAGCAGATTTGGTGCAAATGGCATCGGAGGTAAAATAAAATCAATTCAGATGATGATAGCGCAGATGAAAATTCTAAACTTCCAAATTTTATACTAAAAAGCATAGGGGAAGGCATGAAGTTAGCCGAGCAATTAGAATATTATTTTTTGAATGTAGATTCTTGATTGAAAGGAGCCCAAAGTTCAAAAGGGAACTTCAAAAATGCTTATGTTCATATGATGAAATTCACAAAGATTCATCAAGCAAAATCAAACAAACCCAGTTACTGATCTTTTAAAGAGAGCAGAAGATACATGAAATCTAGAATGGTGTATTTCTGTTAGTTTTTGGAATGTAATCCCTTATTGGACTTTTTCTTAGTCCCATATAACATAGTTTCGCACAACACAACATTTTATTGGAACGTAATAACCGTGTTATACGAGGGTTACATGTATTTAATTTGTGACATCATTGGTTGATTCCACCAGTGTAATTTATACCTTGATTTAAATTTGATATGGACAGATCACAGTTTGTTTTTTGTTTTTTATGCTCTTTTGTTCCTACTATTTCACATTTCATGATCTTTGATATGGTATTAATTTAATATTATTTTTCTATATTTTTCAGATATTTAAATGGAGTTATTTGCTATTTTCATTTCTATCTTGTATTTTAAGATGAGTTATTAAAAGTTTATTTTACACATTAGTATTTTGTTTAGGCTATTGATATTAGTAAACCAACCCAGGTGTAATTCACAGCCTTGTAAGGTTAGTGATTAAAAAAGTAGCTGCAGGCAGAGGTGAAAGTGATTCTTGCACTGTTTCTATTGGAATGAGCAGCAGCTAATGAGACTTGTGGCAGAGAAGAAAAATGCATGGGATGCATATAAATTATCAGATGACACAGAAGCCTATGGTAAATATAAGCTATTCTATAATCAAGTCACAAAGGAGGTTAGGAAGGTAAAAGTGCAGCTTGTGAGAAATCTTAGGCAAATGATCCAAAGAAAACCAGCAAAGACTTCTTTACTTATGTAAACTTTAGAAGGAAGGGGATGAATCAGATTGGTCCACTTGATCCTACTCAAATAGCTGACAAACTGAATGAGTATTTTACCTCTACATTCACATATGCGGAATCCGGGCCAGAATTTATCAAACAATAACGGGGAGCTAAATGATTTTGTAATAACTGAGAGCAAAGTGAGGAGAAATTGTCGAAGTTAAATATGAGAAAGGCACCTGGGGTGGATAGGATCTATCCAGTTATATTAAAGGAGGCAGCAAAGGAAGTGAGCAAACCCTTAGCCATAATTATGAGAGCATCCTTGGATTTAGGGGATGATCCCAAGGACTGGAGGTATGCAAATATATCCCCAATTCACAAAGGAGGATCAAAGGGTGACACGAGTAATTACAGACCTATTAGTTTAACTTTTGTTCTGTGGAAAATACTGGAGTCACTGGTTAAAAAAGCATTGCAGGATCGTCTAGACAAGACTGCAGTTATTGTTCAGACACAGCTTGGGTTTGTTAACGGAAAGTCATGTCTGCCCAGTTTGATTGTATACTACGACGTGGTCTCAAAGGAATTGGATGCAAAAAATAATTTTGATATCATGTACTTGGATTTCAGGAAAGCTTTTGATACTGTTGCACATGAAAGACTACTGTACAAATTGGAGCAGTATGGCATTAAAGGCAAGATGCTGCTATGGATAAAGATATGGTCGAGTGGGAGAAGACAGAGAGTGGTAATCAATGGACACTGCTCTTTGTGGACTAACATTGTTGGTGGGGTCCTCCAGGATCAGCTTGGGCCCATTGTTGTTTTCTATATTTATCAATGATATTGATGAAGATATATCATGCATAATGTCCAAGGTTACAGACGATATGAAGGTTGGATTGTTAATGACAGTACATTACTGTAACAGGATCTAGAAAAGCTGGGCAAATGGGCTTGAAAGGTGGCAACTGAAGTTTAACATTGACAAATGCAAAGTATTTTCCATGACTATTTGCACATGACATGTTTGTTCACGCTGGGTTCCAAGACTATTCAAACCTCAGCAATAGCATATTCTCATAGGGGTTTGTTTGGAGTTGCAATGGATTTTTACTGAAGATGGTGAGGTTTTGTCACAAGGTGATAATGACGGATGAGATGTGGCTTCATCATATCAGCCCAGTAAGCAACAAAGTTGTGTTGAGAATTGTACATCATTGTCAACACTGAAAAAAAGCAAAAGTTGTGGTGTATGCAGAAAAGTTAGTCATCTCTTTTTTTCACATTCAAGGAATAGTTTACCGGCATGTTGTGCGACTGTTACAGGACCTTACTGCTGAACTGCACACTTTACAAGATCGCATTCATTGCAAATGACCACAGTTGCATGCAGGTGGATGAATGATGCATTACAAAATGCAAGACCTTACATTGCTCATACTGTCATCAAGTACTTAGCCAGCATTAATATCAAATGTTCAAATGTGTTCCTCATCTGACCTACAGCCCTGACCTTGCACACTGCAATTTTTTTTATTTCCAAAGTTAAGGAAGGAGTGGTGAGGAAAATGTTTCCAGTCACCAGAAGAAGCTGTAAAGATATCAGAGGCAATTCTCAAATGCATTTTAAAAAAATGGCTTCCACAATGTTTTTGAAAAATGGCAGAAACATAGGAGTGAGAGTATTTCACCAAATGGGGACTAATTTGAAAGGCACCGTCAGAATATGGATGATTAATAAAGGTATGTTGTAAAAAAAAAAAAAATTATGGTTAATCTTTATTGAATGGCCCTTGTAGACATACAATTTTCAAATTATTTCAGGGCCTTCATTGACATATATATATATACATATCCCACCTACATTTGCTCTAGATAGAAGAAAATGTGACCCAGTATTAGCTGAAGGTATACCTAGCCATTATTGTGTTAACTGGCAATTATAAGTTTTTCTTCTATTCCCATTTTCTGGTCATGACTTGCTGGTCATGATAAAATTGCTAATAGAGACCCAGTCATCTGACAACAGTAAGCCTTAAAACATGTCATGGTAATACCATCAATTTAAATAAACAGCAGATTCAACTTTTTTCCCTCTGCTGTTTATATTATAAATAAATTGCAGTTTAGGTCTCCTTGTGGATAATCGTGTCATTTCTTATGCAAGCATAAGACAAAGCCATGGAGGTTAAAACTCTGTCTGCCATTGGAGGAAACAAACTCTTATTTGTTATTGCCTGAAGAATTGAATGCAGAACTGCATATAATTGTAAAATTTAATGCAATCAGAATTCTTACAGTCCGGTTTCTGGACTACCACTTTTCGTTTCTTTGTAGTTAATTTTACTTTCTGTCTGATCTTGTGATGGATTCAAAAATGAAGATTTATTTTCTTTCTTTTTCCCAAAATGTAGGGGTGTACTGGTACCAGGTGGATTTGGCAATAGAGGAGCTGATGGAAAAATAATAGCCATTGAATGGGCCAGAAAGTCAAGAAAGCCATTTTTAGGTTTGTAGCAGCATTATTGCTTTTTTTTTTTTTTCTCTGTTTTATATACAATTTGCTATTTAATACACAATTAAATAAGAATTTATAATTAAATTGACAGTCTTTAGCCACAAAGGTTTATGTGACAAACCTTTATGGCTCAAACATAAGTAATAACAGAATGAAAAAAAAAAAAAAAAATCTTGAGAGAAAGTATTACATTTTAAGATAACTTCGTCAGTAGTGAGAGTAGAGGTTTTTGTTGAATTGCTGCTTAGAACAGCATAAAAGATTTTTAAAACTCATTATTTTACATTTGCCAACATGAAGTTTCATTGAAGTTAAATTAAAATATTGCTGCACTTAGTATAAAATAAAATATAGTATAGAAGTATAAATATAGTATAAAATAAAATATAAAATTTAGTATAAAATAAAATATAAAATTTAGTATAAAATAAAATAAAATATAAAATTTAGTATAAATATAGAATAAAATTTAGTATAAAATATAGAAAGGGTGCAAGAATATTTGCTGATGTTATCGAGGCAGCGTTAGGTGGGTCGGAAAACTGCTAGCTTGGGGGGATACACAGACTAAAAGGTTAACAGTGGCCGCAAGCAGAGGCAAAAGTGATTCTTGCACTGCTTCTATTAGAATGAGCAGCAGCCTGGAAAGCAAGGCAATGGAGATTTCCAGGACTGCTGGGAGTCATGGTGGAACAAATAAATACATAGGATGTGTTATGGTAACTAACAGGTGCATGTATACTTGCATGTACACCAATGCTAGGAGTATAGTTAATAAATTTTATGAGCTTGAAATGCTAGTCAAGACATCAAAGGCAGATATTATTGGGATATCAGAGATGTGGTGTCACAGAGACATAAATGGTGCAGAATTGGAATTTGGGGAGTACAATGTGTACAAAAAGGATAGACAGGACAGGAAGGAAGGAGGGAGGGAGGGGGGTTATGCTGTTAGTTAAGAAACACAAAATCTAAGGAAGTGCATCCAATTGATGTTGGTGGACAATGCAATGTTGAGTCTGTTTGGGGTGACATAAGCACTTGGAAAGGAAAAATGAGAGTAGGTGTGTGTGTGTGTTATAGGCCTAATGAATCTGATGAGTATAATGAGCAATTGTGAAGAGAAATAGTGGGTCAGTAAATCAGAATGTCTTATAATGGGGTATTTTAACTTTCCAGATATCAACTGGAAATTGTGAGTTGGTCACTCGCACACTAGCAAGACTTTTTGTGAATTTATCGGATGGCTGTGTTTTACAGCAACATGTTCAAGAGGTAACCAGAGGGAGTAATAGTCTTGATCTGATTATCAGCAGTGATTATTCATGTATTAAGAATTTTCAGATAAAAGAACCACTGGGTGACAGTGATCACAGTGTACTGATGTGGGAATTACTTAAAGATGTAACTACCATCATGGCTAAAGGGAAGGGCTGTTGCTTTTGTAAAGGTGACTACAGAGGTCTCAGACAGTTTTTAAATTCTCTACTGACGATGTTAGCAATGTTGAATTCTAAATGGGAAGCCTTCAGGGACTTAATTTTGGAGGCTACTAGGCTTTTCATTCCAACTAAGAAATACTATTCAAGGTTTAGGCCTAAATGGATGTCAAATGAACTAATGTAGCTTGTGGCAGAGAAGTAAAATGTATGGGATGCGATGCATATAAAGTATCAGATGACACAGACGCCTATGGCAGATATAAACTAGTCTGTAATCAAGTCACAAAGGAGGTTAGGCAGGCGAAGGCAGATTATGAGAAATCCTTGGCAAAGAATGCAAAGAAAAACAGCAAAGACTTCTTTACTTATGTAAACTCTAGAAGCAAAGGGAATGAATCAGATTGGACCACTTAACATAGATGGGTTGACTATTGATGATCATGCTCTGGTAGCTGATAAACTAAATGAGTATTTTGCATATACATTCTCACATGAGGAGTTATTCAGTGAAGGGAGTGCCAGAACTTTATCAAACTCAAACAGGGAGCTAGGTGATTTTGTAATAACTGAGAGCAAAGTGGAACAGAAATTGTTGAAGTTAAACATAAAAAAGGCAACTGAGGTGGATGGGATCTATCCAGTTATATTAAAGGAGGCAGCAAAGGAAGTAAGCAAACCCTTATCCATAATATGAGAGCATCCTTGGACTCAGAGGAGGACTGCATGGACTGCAGGTCTGCGAATGTATCACCATTTCACAAAGGGGCGGTTCAAAAGGCATCACAACTAACTGTAGACCTGTTAGTTTAACTTGTTTTCTTGGGAAAACAATGGAATCACTGGTTAAAGAAGCAGTGCAGGATCATCTAAATAAAACTGCAGTAATAGTTAAGACACAGCATGGGTTTGTTAAAGGGAGGTCTTGTCTAACTAATTTGATTGGATACTATGATGTGGCCACAAAGGAACTGAATGCCAAAAATAATTTTGATATCATCTATTTGGATTTCAGGAAAGCTTTTGATGCTGTTGCACATGGAAGACTGCTGTACAAATTGGAGAGGTATGGCATTAAGGATAAGTTGCTACAATGGATAAAGGGATGGTTGAGTGGGAGACGACAGAGAGTGGTAATCAATGGACACTGCTCTTCATGGACAAATGTTATTAGTAGAGTTCCCCAGGGTTCGGTGTTGGGCCCATTGTTGTTTTGTATGTTTATCAATGATAATGATGAAGGTATATCAGGTTTAATGTCCAAGTTTGCAGATGATACAAAGGTAAAAGGGCTGAGAAGTTGCAACTGAAGTTTAACATTGACAGATGCAAAGTACTGTATAATGGTAACAATAACCGAAGAGAAACCTACCAAAACTGTGCGGTACTACACTCAAGGAAGTGAAAAGTGAAAAAGACCTGGGGTGCAGTCAAATATGAAGTTCGCTGAGGTGTGCAGACGGGCTGCCAGGGCAGGTCATGGGGTCTTGTCAATGATATGTACGAATTTTGCTAGCAGGGACAGGGATGTGATTATCCCATTATACAAGGACACGGTACTCTAGGTGTGGTCAGGCCACACCTAGAGTACTGTGTACAGGTCTGGAGACCTCATTTTAGGAAGGATGCAGAGTTGCTAGAATGAGTACAAAGAAGGGCAACAAGATTGGCGAGGCGAACAAATGAGTGCTCTTACGAAGAAAGGCTTAAGTTCTGCAAATTGCAGCGCCTGGAAAGTAGGAGCCTGTGAGGTGATCTGATTGAGGTGTATAAGGCCTTGAATGCATTGAGCAAGCTGAATGCTGATGGGATTCTTCCTTTTGCTCAGATTAAGAACCTGAGGGGGGTACAGTTTCAAATTGAGGAAAGACAGTTGTAGAATAGATGTGCAGAAATTTGCCTTTATCCAGCGGATAGTTGATTGGTGGAACAGACTTCCATCTTTTGTTGTGGAAGTTGATAGGCATTTGGAACAAATGGAGGGGTGAAATGCGAGGTTTTTTTTGGCTGATGCTGCATAAGCTTGCTTTCTTTTGCATCGTATGCCTCTCATCATCATCAGCCTTTTTCAATCCACTGCAGGATGAAGGCCTCTCCAGCAACTTTCCAGTTCCTTCTGTTTTGAGCACTGGCCATCCATTTACTACACAAAAACTCATGAATTTCATCTATCCATCTCCGCCTTTGTCTTCCAGGTTTTCTTCTAGCTCCTCTTGGGTACCATTCTGTTATTTTCTTAGTCCATCTGTCATCATGTCTTAGAGCTATGTGTCCTGCCCAAGACCATTTTAGTTCTTTAGTTTTGATAAGAATGTCCTTTACTTGAGTTTGCTGCCTAATCCATGTGTTTCTCTTCTTATCTAACAGTCTGATTCCCAATATAATTCGTTCCATTCTTCGCTGTGTAGTTCTTAGCTTCTCTTCCATTCTTTTGGTGAGTGCCCAAGTTTCACTTCCATAAGTCATGGTGGGGAGTATACATTGATTCATTATTTTACGTTTCAGACAAACTGGGATATTGCTCTTCAGTATGTGACTATATTTCCTGAATGCTATCCATCCAAAATTTATTCTTCTCTTGACTTCCAGCCATTTATCATTATTACAGCTAATAACTTGTCCCAGATAAGTATATGACTCCACCTTTTCAATTACTGCTCCTTCAATCATTATTTCCCTTTCCGTGGCATACTTGTTCATCATTACTTTTGTTTTAGCCATATTCATCTTTAGTCCAAAATCCTTACTAACTGTGCATAACTGATTAAGATTTTCCTCTAATTCTTTGGGATCGTGGCTTATGACCACAATGTCATCTGCAAATCGTAAATGGTTTAGGTACTCTCCGTTCACATTGACTCCTTTCTGCGACCAGTCTAATCTTCTGAAAGCTTCCTCAAGGGCAGCAGTAAACAGCTTCGGAGATATTATGTCTCCTTGTCGAACTCCTTTCTCGATTTTAAATTTGCTACTGTCTTGGTCTAGTCTAATAAAGGATATAGCACTCTCATATATTTTCTTCAAAATCATAATATATGGAGTATCTATGGCTTGTCTTTCCAGTGCCCGACACATTGCCTTATGCTGTATGGAGTCAAATGCCTTTTCATAATCCACAAATGATAGGCATAATGGTGTTTTATATTCATTTGCTTTCTCCATTAGCTGTGATATTACGTGAAGGTGATCCATAGTTGAGAATCCTGTCCTAAAGCCAGCTTGCTCTTTTGGTTGATTCTCATCAAGTATTCTTTCTAATCTGTTAATAATGACCCTTGTGAACAACTTGTAGATATGTGATAACAAGCTAATTGGTCTATAATTTCCAATTTCTGATTTATCTCCTTTCTTATGCAGAAAAACTATGATTTCATTATTCCACTGCTTAGGCATCACACCTTTTCTAATGCACTTTGTGAAGAGCCTTGCCAGTTTTTGTGTTATGTCTCTTCCTCCCAATTTTAACAACTCTAAAGTAACTTCATCTTCCCCCGGGGCTTTCCGATTCTTCATTTTCTTCAATGCATGTTCTACCTCATCAGAAAGAATATCGGGTATGTCGTATGTGTTGCTACTTTGCAATCCATGTTCCCCACTGCTGGTATCATTCCCTCGCTCCTTGTATAATTCTCTATAGTAGTCTTCTGCTATTTGGATTATGCCTTCTCTGCTGTTTATAAGTACACCATCGCTATTCTTCAGTTTCAGTATCATTTGTCTTTCTGTATTACTGCTCATGGCTGCTGATTTAAATCCTTTGTTTTCCCTTAATGCTTGTTCTACTTTTCTTGTGTTAAATCTTCTTATGTCCTCTCTGAGTCTCTTTCTAATGGCTTTGCATAACTCAGTATGCTCAATTTTCTCCCTGTCAGTGTTTTTCCTTGCTCTTAATTTGTCGTCTTTGGTTCATCATGACAAGTGTTTCTTGACTAATTTTTTCTTCTTTGGATTTCTGTTTCCCTATAGGTTTCTTGGGCTTTATCACTTTCAAAAAGTTGTAATATTCCTCGTCGATATCTTGGTCCTGAGCAGTCTGCAGATGCTCAATTTTGTTCTTAACTTCCAGTACATACTGCTTTTTCTCCTCCTCTGTTATTTCAAAGACCTTTGTATTATTTACTCGAGTCAGTTTTTTCCTTTCCTACATCTATATCAAGTGTACATCTTACCATTCTGTGATCACTTCCAACATTTACCTTATTCAGGACGGTAACATCATTCACAATATATCTTCTGTTAGTGAGGATGAAGTCGATTTCATTAGTTGTTAATCCATTTGGATTAACAACTAATGGTTTAACTTTGGAGTAACAACTAAGGATTAGTATGCCTCTACTAATGCTAATTCTAAAATTCAGTATTAATCCACGGATACCACAAAACATACAATTTCACTGTAGTGTTCAATAATTGTTCTCATACTTTGAGCCCTGAGTGTCAAGCATTTCTAGTGATCACGTAGCAATATCTCTGCAATTTTAAAGGAAATTCTCTATTGTGTATATATATATATATACATTTGTATATATATAGGTGCTGAAAGGTATCAGTGCAAAGGTTCCTAAGAAAGGAAAGACACCTTTCTTTTATTTATATCCTACTGCTACTAATTACTAATCTATTTCTTCATCTTGATCACTAGGTGGCACTGCTGACTCCCTGTCATGGGGCTGGAAACCTGGGAGGAAAAGTCTCACTCCTAGGGCAAAAAGGATCAAACATGAATGATCCAAATACCACAACCACAGATTCCAAAAATCTGATTCCTTAGAGTCAGAAAAATGGGGACAGTGAGACAATTGGAACCAAAAGACATGACATTGCTTTGTGCACCTACTTTTATTGTCCTTCATTCTATGATAGAACATCCATTAAGAAAATCGTCACCATTTGTCATCCAAAAATGTTTAGAAAGTGTGGCTGGAACACCTTAAAATGTCAAGCAACTGAAATAGGGTGACATTCTAATTGAGACGGCTAATGCAAAACATGCTGAAAGACTGCTTCAATTGACAACTTTTTGGTGGGATCCCAGTAAAGGTCTCTCCCCAGAATAGCCTAAACACATCAAAAGGAGTAATTTCTGAATGGGAATTGTCTCCGAAGAAGAAATTAAAAATGAGCTGGAAGCTCGAGGTGTCATAGCTGTGAGAAGAATTAAACTAACTAGAAATGTGACACTTTTCCCAACCAAAAATCTCATACTGACCTGTTACACCCCCAAACCACCTACATTGGTGAAAGCCAGTTATTTAAATTGTAACATCGGACCATACATTCCGAATCCTCACCCTTGCTTTAAATGCCAAAATATGGTCATTCTCAAATGGCATGTGGAATTGCTCTCTGTTCAAACTATGGATCTTAGGAACACAAGAATCAGAACTGTTCAGCCGAGAAACTGAAATGTCCCCCAAACTGCATGAGGGACCATTCTGCCTATTAACTGTGAGTTAACTATTAACCTAAACTATTAACCTATTAACTATTAACCTAAAAACTGTGAATATCGGAAAAAAGAGAAAAGCAAACACAAAGATATAAAGTAGAACATTATGTGACATACCAAGAAGCCAATAGAACTGTACTCCCAACTATCATAAACAGACCTTCCTATGCACAGGTCATAAGAAATCAGCAGAATTGTGAAATCAGCTTGGATCTCGATAGAGATCCATGCTGATTTCACAATTCCTCCAAAGAAGTTCATTTCAGACTGGGCGTGAGCTCTACTTATAACTCCCCCCCCCAAAAAAAACATCAAGAGAAACTAACAAACAGACCACTATCTGTACTTCCTGATGCAAAACACTCAGAAACAAAAATTCTTCAAGAAAAAAATATCATAAGCCAGAAATCAACCAAACATATGGAGGCAGAAGTGACCAATCATGAAGACGAATCAGTATTAAAGATTTTTGCAGATGGAAATATGGATACTGGTAAACCATATTTTCCAAAGGAAAACCCTAAGTTTGAAAAGTTAAAAGCACCATCTAGGAAACAGTCTGAAACCTTCTCCAAAATCAAATAAAAAGAGTAAGAAACTTAATATAGTAGTGTTGATACTTTGTATATATCAGTAGAGATGAGTTACTTTGTTGATTTGATGAAGAAAGTTATACCTCCAAAATATTGTTAATTTGGTTTACAGAATGAAAAATGATGCTTCATGTGGTGATCTGTGGAATTTTCTATCAAAATTATTTATTTACAGTTTATAATTAATTCTGTTATTTAGAGTTGTTTGACTTTCAGTCCTTAGTGTAAGTTTAAATTTGTTTCTCTGCTGTATTTGTTTAATATGGTGAGTTTAATATTCTTGCCATTTGGTGTGTAGGTATATGCCTAGGCTTTCAGTGTGCAGTTATTGAATTTGCACGAAATGTTCTTGGATGGAAAGATGCCAACTCTACAGAACTAGACCCAGAAACCACACATCCAGTTGTAAGTATATTGTTTTCAACCAAATGGTATACTTTTATCACAATAATATTGGTCATGTTACTTTATAGTTGACTGGTTAAACTGCCAACTGTCCTGTGTTTCAGACATAATTATTATAAGAACAGTACAATGCAATAAGCTAGATTTATAAAGAGTCATCCTTAACTTGGCATTGGTGGCAGAGAACCTGACAGGTGGCCCTTGAAATTAACATTAACTGTTAACCAATGATTTAAAATTCTGAAACTGTTCTACTTTTCTAAGTTTAGTCAAACTTTTACTGCAATAGTTTCTGAAGTGATTTTTTACAGTTTTTATACAGAAGACATGTACAAGAAAGCTGTTAGGTGCTCTGCCATCATCTTTGCAACTATTTGACATTTGCTTAAATGGCATGGTATGAGTACTGGACAAGCGCTGACACTGTTTGTTTACAGTGTGCTTGTTTTCCTCCCCTGCGAGTTCAGTAGAAATCTACTGTTCTACCTTAGTTGTTTTGGAGATTTATTGTTTTTCATAAAATAAATATAGGAACACAAAACTTGATATGCTCTCAAGACTCTTATTACTCTGTGCAAAGCATTATACATAATTTCAAATTTTGCACACTCACCAAATTTAAAATAATTTTTGAAACTAGCCTTGAAATAGAAGTAACTAATAGCATTAAATATGTATAATATGTTTTTTAATGTTTTAGTAATAGTGTACAGTAAACAGGAAGAAAGGGTGTCTTAAGGGTGTCTATTATTGCCAAATGTCCATAAATTGAAAGTTTTTTTCGAGACCAATTTTGCGCCATGTAATTGGAAAATTTAAAGTTACTCTGTATATATGTATGTATTAGTTAGACAACTAAAAACAAGCTTTTATTTACCTTGACTCTACTGTTTTGCTGAGATGGCTTGCATTTGAGAAGTGAAGTGACATTTTCAGGGGGTCTTGCAAATGTCACTGAAGGGGCATTAAGGGTTCAAGGAAATAGTGATTTAGGTAAAAGGGAAGGCATAATGGCATGGTCGTAGAATTCTGGGGCTATAAGGCTTCAAGTATGAAAATGTTTTTAACTAGCATGCAAGTTAGTACATTAACATCATTTCTGTACATAGCTATATTGAAGCAAACTAAAGTTTGTATAAAAGGTATCATTTTAATATATCTTATATTATGAGCTCCTTTACCAGTAAGTTGCTTTACTCTTTATCTAAAATAAGTGTTAGTTATTTGAGGTGTAAGGGTTTCTGTATTTTGCATGTTTTAATCAGAAGTTAGCAATTATGCAATTAGTAATACCTTTCGATTTGATAAGTGCCAATATCTTTCCAGAGATAATTCTTCAAACAGGCCTCTGAGGTTGGGTATATTCATACTGTGGATTTTAGTGTTTTGCACCAACCTTGCGTAGAAATAAAAACACAAAGGAAACTGGACTTTTAATAACTGTGTTTATAATAAATTATAATAACCTGTATTTACAATAAATTTAACTTTACGATAAACTATACATATAAAATATTAAAATCTGCTACATTATGAACAATAAAATGCATTAAAATATACTAAGTTAAAAGCGATAAAAAAACCATAGCTTTCAAAGGCTCCAGCCTTCTTCTTCAGCGGTATTTTCTTATTCTGCAGTACATCTTTAAATATCAGCAGGTTTATGGTACTCATCACGTGTTTCATTCTCACGTGTTCCGTTCTCTTGCATTGTGGAACCGGAAGTGGCTCGAGCGGGAGTCATACGGAACCGTTCATCCCTTCTGAGGATAGTGACCTCAAAGAGGGGATGAATCTGCGTACCTCTATCTCTATTAATGTTGATTGTAGAACAGATCCGCAAACTCTCGAGCCACTTACGGTACTAGAACTTATGCGCCCGATCGGTGATGATAGCATCGTCCGGGGAGATCTGGTGCTGCTTCTCCCAAAAATGCTCGGCCACGGCGGACTTGCTATACTCCGCATTTCGTATTGCCTTAGTGTGTTCCCCCAGACGATCTTTGAGACGGCGTTTTGTTTCCCCTACATAACATTCCCCACAATCCGGGCATCTAATGCTATATACGACCCCACTTGTGTTCTCTTTTTGAATGGGGTCCTTAACCTGAGACACGATTGTGTGCAGCCTCCGCCCCGGAAGCTGCACACAACGTGTCTGGTACTTTCTTAGTATTCTAGCTATATGATCAGTCAGACCCGGATAATAGGGAATGTATGCAGTGGATGTTGGTGTAAAAGACTCGCCTCTCCTCTGGTTTCCTTTAACATATTTTTCTATAATCCTCTAGGGGTAGCCACATTTTGCAAGATCGGTCGTGACACGTTCATACTCTAACTTCCTATCATCGGAGGTACTGCAATGTGATTTTGCTCTATCAACTAATGTTCTTATCACACTGTTCCTATGATGGTTGGTCTGAGCTGAGCTGTAGTGCGAATACTGCCCTTTACACATGGATTTCCTATATACCTTAGTCTTTAGCTGTCGGTCTTCCCTACAGACCAACACATCTAGGAACGGCAAAACTCCTCCTTATCATGAAATCATGATATCTTTCGACGTGAAATCGCTATTTACATGTATTCCGATTGACCATGGGGTGTGGTGTGCACACATGGCATTACGGAGGGACACCACCCTAAATACTAGAACACAGCTAAAGCTAGAGGATATTGGGGAAGGAATAGAGTTATGCCTCTCAAGCACCACTATGGTGTTTGACAATACTATGTATAAGCAGGTTAATGGTACAGCCATGGGCTCCCCCATTAGCGCAATTATAGCTAATTTAGCTATGGAGGAGCTCGAGGCCAGAATATTTAATGTTAGTGTTCTCCCTATGCGCCCCTGGAAAAGGTACGTAGATGATACGTTTTCAATTATTCGGAAGGGGAGTGAAGATCAGGTGTTGAACATCTTAAATGGCTTCTCCCCATTCATACAGTTTACATCGGAGGCAGAAGAAGGAGGAGTTTTGCCGTTCCTAGATGTATTGGTCTGTAGGGAAGACCGACAGCTAAAGACTAAGGTATATAGGAAATCCATGTGTAAAGGGCAGTATTCGCACTACAGCTCAGCTCAGACCAACCATCATAGGAACAGTGTGATAAAAACATTAGTTGATAGAGCAAAATCACATTGCAGTACCTCCGATGATAGGAAGTTAGAGTATGAATGTGTCACGACGGATCTTGCAAAATGTGGCTACCCCCAGAGGATTATAGAAAAATATGTTAAAGGAAACCAGAGGAGAGGCGAGTCTTTTACACCAACATCCACTGCATACATTCCCTATTATCTGGGTCTGACTGATCATATAGCTAGAATACTAAGAAAGTACCAGACACGTTGTGTGCAGCTTCCGGGGCGGAGGCTGCACACAATCGTGTCTCAGGTTAAGGACCCCATTCAAAAAGAGAACACAAGTGGGGTCGTATATAGCATTAGATGCCCGGATTGTGGGGAATGTTATGTAGGGGAAACAAAACGCCGTCTCAAAGATTGTCTGGGGGAACACACTAAGGCAATAAGAAATGCGGAGTATGGCAAGTTCGCCGTGGCCGAGCATTTTTGGGAGAAGCAGCACCAGATCTCCCCGGACGATGCTATCATCACCGATTGGGCGCATAAGTTCTGGGACCGTAAGTGGCTCGAGAGTTTGCGGATCTGTTCTACAATCAACATTAATAGAGATAGAGGTACGCGGATTCATCCCCTCTTTGAGGTCACTATCCTCAGAAGGGATGAACGGTTCCGTATGACTCCCGCTCGAGCCACTTCCGGTTCCACAACGCAAGAGAACGGAACACGTGAGAATGAAACACGTGATGAGTACCTGCTGATATTTAAAGATGTACTGCAGAATAAGAAAATACCGCTGAAGAAGAAGGCTGGAGCCTTTGAAAGCTATGGTTTTTTTATCGCTTTTAACTTAGTATATTTTAATGCATTTTATTGTTCATAATGTAGCAGATTTTAATATTTTATATGTATAGTTTATCGTAAAGTTAAATTTATTGTAAATACAGGTTATTATAATTTATTATAAACACAGTTATTAAAAGTCCAGTTTCCTTTGTGTTTTTATTTCTATGCAAGGTTGGTGCAAAACACTAAAATCCACAGTATCTTTCCAGAGAAACGGTGTATTGATGCTGGGGAGACTAAGGATGAGATGGGTAACTGTAGACCACTCAGTTTGGCCATAGTGGTGGGGAAGGTTAAAGGAGCTGTGCCCATGGTATATTACTGGGCCATCTTATGAGGTATAATATTCTAAATGGATAACATGCGACTTTATGAAGATAAAATCTGGCATGACCTGCCTGATAAACTACTATTATGTGATTCTGTAGAAGTCGAATGCAAGAATCAATTTTGACAATTTTGACAAATCAATTTGGATTTTAGTAAACCTATTGGAAGATTATTGGGATTATTTTGTAGATTGAAGGATGGCTGAAGAGCAGGAGGCAGAGGGTTATAAATGGTCACTCCTCAAAATGGACCAGGGCTATAAGTGGGGTTTTCCAAAGTTTACAGTGGCATGGTCATGTTTCTATCTGATGTGTTGTCCCCTTTCAGATGTTATGGAGTGCAAGTATTTTTCTTGTGACTTGTTACAGTGTCTCTCCCTCCCTCAATATAGTTGAATTTCTTCTCTCGTATAAAGAGTACAAGTTCTAATAACCCTTGCTGTCTTTGCCCTTAATGTAACGAAATACTGTTTTCATAGCAAACTAAATAGTCTGCCTCATAATGTTAAAGAAAAATTGCATTCCCAAAGGAAACAAAAAAAAAAAAAAAAAAAATATATATATATATATATATATATATAAAACACAAAAAAAATTATCCTTTTAGCACAAAGCAGGTTCTGTGGAGATTAAAAGAGGAATCACTTATACCAAGAGCCTTTCATACATAAGAAATGTCTCCTTATATTCATTTATATGTAAATATTCATTTCCATAAATCTAAGTTGGATACAATCCCTTTCTTTTCTTTTAGGAATTTAAAGAATAAACTAAATATTACTTGTGTTACTTGCCTTTGAAGCAGAATTTCTTCCTTGTATGTGGCATTTTAATTTTTTTTTTCTGTTTCTTTTACCATATGTAAATATTCCCATTGAAGGAAAACCCATTGCTGATTTCTGTACAAAAGTAACATTCCTTTTTAAATACCAATGAAATAAAATATTGCCATCATTACAGTAAAGCCCAATTTTCAAAACAACTGTCTCTACTATACACTCTCCACATTTTTTCCCTCCTACTCTCTGTTATTGTTTACCCCTTAACTACTAATGTAATTCTTTCCAGTATCATACCAAGAAGGTCATGTGCTTCCTCAAAAGACAAAATGCCTGTTTTTGGTTTGGTCATAATAGAAGGCAGCATTTTCACATTATAGAACACAAAAACCATGGGGCATAAATACATTAGATAAAATTGGACCTCAAGAAGTTTGTCTGGTCATTATGTTGTCAACTACTGGAATAAACTGCCTTCTCAGGTGGTTGATAACATTTTGATTTTGAAGAAAATAGGACATTTTGGAAGAGTTTTGCCTTTCTCAAGCATGCAACAAATACCACACAGGTTACCTGTGTCTGAGTGCCATTCTATTGGTTTCATTCAGTCTTGAATATCTGGTATCTGTATCATCTGTGACAGGATGTAACAGAATAAATTTTCTTGGTGTCATCATGGCCTGTTTTTGTTACAGAATTTAACTCTTTTGCAGGTTAGAGAAAAGAAACATTTATTTACTGAAACGTGTTTTCTGTGTTATTTGTATTAGAATAAGAGCTGTGCTTTTATGACATTCATTTCCATAAATTAATTTCTTCAACATAAATTTTACAAAATGTTGCAAACACTAACTTATGTTACTGATAAGTTTATTTATTATATAGGTTTTTTCTTATTTAGGAAAGAATTTGTTTTCAATTGGCAATTCATTCATAAAATTTATTCTTAAAAGTAGCAAAAAAGAAATATAAATTAACACTTCAATATAGTTAACCTAGAAGCAGAAAACAAATTCTTTTTCTTATGCAGTTAAGTCGTTTGCACACCAGAAAGGGTTTTGTGGATTTACAGATGATTGTTTTCTACAGCAGCATGCTAGAGAGGCAACGAGGGAGTAACACACTTGATCTGATTATCAGCAGTGATTATTCACGCATTAAGAATTTACAGATAAACCACTAGGTGGCAGTGATTACAGTGTACTGATGAGATTTACTTAAATATGTAATTACCATCGGGGGTAAAGGGAAGGGTTTTTGCTTTCGTAAAGGTGACTGGAGAGGTCTCAGGGATTTTTTAAGTTCTATACAGTGGGACCAACTGATGATGTTACCGGCAAATTCTAAATGGGAAGCATTCAAGGAAGTAATCTAGCATGCTGCTGTAGAAAACAATCATCTAATAAATGACTTAATAGTCTGTTCTGGGTAAAGAAATACTGTTTTAGGTTTAGGCCCAAGTGGATGTCAGATAAACTAATGAGACTCGTGGCAGAGACTAAAAATGCACGGGATGCACATAAATTGTCAGGCTACACAGAAGCCTATGGTAGATACAAGCTGGTCTGCAATCAAGTCACAAAGGAGGTTAGGCAAGCAAAGGCAGATTATGAGAAACCTTTGACAAAGGATGCAAAGAAAAACAGCAAAGACTTCTTTACTTATATAAACTGTAAAAGGAAGGGAATGAATTAGATTGGTACACTTGATATCAATGGTTTGACCATAGATGATCCTTCTCAGATAGCTGCCAAACTAAATGAGTATTTTGCCTCTACATTCACGCATGAGGAGTTATTCAAGGAGAAGGCCAGATGTTTATCAAACTAACAGGGAGTTATATGATTTTGTAATAACTGAGAGCAAAGTGGAGGAGAAATTGTTGAAGTTAAACATAAGAAAGGCACCTAGGGTAGTGGGATCTATCCAGTTATATTAAAGGAGATGGCAAAGGAAGTAAGCAAACCTTTAGCCATAATTATGAGAGCATCATTGGACTCAGGGGAAGTCCCCACAGAGACTTCCCCAGAGTCCAAGGGAAGTCACCATTCCGTGGTATGTTCAGAGAAAATACTGGAGTCACTGGTTAAAAAAGTATTGTAGGATCATCTAGACAAGACAGCAGTAATAATTCAGACACAGCATGGGTTTGTTATGGAGATGATTGGATACTATGACATGGTCAAAAAGGAACTGGATGCAAAAAATAATTTTGATATCATATACTTGGATTTTAGGAAAGCTTTTGATACTGTTGCACGTGGAAGATTACAAATTGGAGCAGTATGGCATTAAGGGCAAGTTGCTACAATGGATAAAAGGATGGTTGAGTGGGAGAAGACGGGCGGTGTTAATCAATGGACACTGCTCTTCGTGGACTAATGTTATTAGTAGTGTCCCTCACGGTTCGGTGTTGGGCCCATTGTTGTTTTATATATTTATCAGTGATATTGATGAAGGTATATCAAACTTAATGTCAAAGTTTGCAGATGATACAAAGTTTTTCAGAGTTGGTAATAGCATTAATGACAGTATGCTGCTACAACAGGATCTGGAAAAGTTGGGCAGATGGGCTTGAGAAGTGGCAACTGAAATTTAACTTTGACAAATGCAAAGTACTGCATATGGGTAGAAGTAATCCCGGAGAAATGTACCAACTGAGTGGTATTACACTCAGGGTAGTGGAGAATGAAAGAGACCTGGGGGTAATTGTGCAGTCAGATATGAAATTTTCTGAGCAGTGCAGACAGGCTGCCAGAGTAGGTCATGGGGGTCTTGTCAATGATATACAGGAATTTTGTGAGCATGGATAAGCAGTTAATTATCCCCTTGTATAAGGCAATGTTCAAGCCACATCTTGAGTATTGTGTACAGGTCTGGAAGCGTCATTTTAGAAAGGTTGTAGAGTTGCTGGAATAAGTACAGCGAAGGGCAACAAAACTGGTGAGGGGAACAAAGGGGTGCTCTTACGAAGAAAGTTTAAGTTTTGCAAATTGCAACTTCTGGAGACTAGGCACCTGTGAGGTGATCTGATTGAGGTGTATAAGGCCTTGAATGGATTGAGCAGGCTCAATGCTGATGAGATTCTTGCTCAGATTACAAACCTGAGGTGTGTGTAGATTCAAACTGAGGAAAGAAAGTTGTAGAATAGATGTGCAGAAATTTGCCTTTAGCCAGTGGGTAGTTGATTGCTGGAAGAAGCATCTATCTGTTGTTGTGGAAGTTGATAGCTTAAATAAATTCAAAGCAAAACTAGACGTTTGGATCAAATGGATCAATGAAATGGGAAGTGGGTTTTTTTTTTTTTTTTTTGGCTGATGCTATATAAACTTGCTTTCTTGCATCATATGCCACTATTAATGCTAATGCTAAGAAGTCATCTGTTCAGCTTTTGTAAACAATGGATATTATATTTTTGAACAATGGTTTAAAAGTATTTTTGAGAAGTATGAAATTTTTAAAAAATTATTCTGTATCTTAATCAATTTCTGAGAAGTCTGTATTCTTCCCGTTTCTTATGTTCTTGTAGTGTCAGATACTTGGATATGACTATTATTTGCACTTGTACATTACATTGGGGCTTAGAGGGGAACAGGCATTCTGTGTTATCAGATACTTAAAACACTGATGGATCCAATACCTTTCTATCTCAGAAGATTTAGGAGAAGTCCGGTTGGCCTGCCTCCCTAAAATCCACTCATGCACACCTTCTCGATGGTAAGCCCTGTTACGTCACTTAGGTGGCAACGAACATATAGAGTGGTTCTCTTCAAGACACCTGGTCAGCGTGAAGAGGAAAAGACCAAACCCTCCAGCACATTGGCAGCACAATGAAACAAATGGCTCTCAGTCCCCAGCAGCTTTCACTCCCCCTCTTACGTCAGTGAGAGGATCAGAGTGGAAGCAGAGGGTGCTAAGAATCTCTGGGGACGACCAGGCTGCCGTGCACGGAAACTGAACTTGGCCTGTTACAACGTAAGATCACTTGTCGGTGAAGACACGATATTAGAGCTGGAAAAGGAATTAAAAAATGTGAATTGGAATATCCATTGGTTTAGCTGAAACAAGAAGAAATGAATCACTTATAAGTTTATCAAGTGGAAATCTGCTGTACATCAATGGAAACAGTGAAAGGAGCAAAGATGGAGTTGGCTGTCTGGTCCATAAAGATATAAAAAGCAACATTTTGGATTTCAAAAGTACATCACCAAAGGTGTCAAGACTACTACTCATGATTTTTAAGAGGTACAGGCTAAAGGTTACAGTGGTTTATGCCCCAACATTGGTTGATGAAATGTACACCGAAAATGAGTCTTCTAGATGAGCAGAAAACCCACTACACTATCATTATGGGGGACTTCAATGCTGTGGTTGGAAAGAGACAAAACAGTACAGAAAGGGGAACTATAGGAAATTTTGGAATTGGTGAAAGAAATGAAAGAGGTGTGAAAGACTTGTGGAATTTGCAGAATCTTGAGGATTGTCAGTAATGAAAACTTTTTTTCAAGAAAAGGGTGAACAGAAAGTGGACATGGAAGAGACCAAATGGATTAACAACTAATGAAATCGACTTCATCCTAACTAACAGAAGATATATCGTGAATGATGTTACCATCCTGAACAAGGTAAATGTTGGAAGTAATCACAAGTAAGATGCATACTTCGTATAGATGTAAGAAAAGAAAGGAAAAAAACTGACTCGAATAAATAATACAAAGGTCTTTGAGATAACAGAAGAGGAGAAAAAGCACTTTGTGCTGAAACCTAAGAACAAGTTTGAGTTTTTGCAGATGCTCAGGATCAAGATATTGATGAGGAATATTACAACTTTCTGAAAATGATAAAGCCCAAGAAACCTATAGGTAAAAAGAAATCCAAAGAAGAAAAAATTAGTCAAGAAACACTGACAAGGAGAAAATTGAGTATACTGAGTTATGTAAAGCCATTAGAAAGAGACTCGGAGAGCACTTAAGAGGATTTAATACAAGAAATGTACGAGAAGCATTAAGGGAAAACAAAGGACTTAAATCAGCAGCCATGAGCAGTAATACAGAAAGACAAATGATACTGAAACTGAAGACTAGTGATGGTGTACTTAAAAATAGCAGAGAAGACATAATTCAAATAGCAGAAGACTGCTGTAGAGAATTATAAAAGGAGCGAGGGAATGATGCCAGCAGTGGGGAAGATGGGTCGCAAATTAGTAACACATACGACATACCCGATATCCTTCCTGTTGATGTAGAACATGCGTTGAAGAAAATGAAGAATCAGAAAGCACCGGGGGAAGATGAAGTTACTGTAGAGTTGTTAAAATTGGGAGGAAGAGACGGGGCACAAAATCTGACAAGACTCTTCACAAAATGCATTAGAAAAGGTGTGATGCCTAAGCAGTGGAATAATGCAACCGTAGTTCTGCTGCATAAGAAAGGAGATAAATCAGAAATTGGAAATTATATACCAATTAGCTTGTTATCCCACATCTACAAGTTGTTCACAAGGGTCATTACTAACAGATTAGAAAGAATACTTGATGAGAATCAACCAAAAGAGTAAGCTGGGCAGGATTCTCAACTATGGATCACTTTCACATAATATCACAGCTAATGGAGAAAGCAAATGAATATAAAACACCATTATGCCTGGCATTTGTGGATTATGAAAAGGCATTTGACTCCATACAGCATAAGGAAATATTTTGGGCACCGGAAAGACAAGGCATAGATATCCCATATATTAAGATTTTGAAGAAAATGTATGAGAACGCTACCTCCTTTATTAGACTAGACAAAGACAGTAGTTTCTCAATTTAAAATTGAGAAAGGTGTTGAACAAGGAGGCACAATATGTCTGAACTTGTTTACTGCTTCCCTTGAGAAAGTTTTCAGAAGATTAGACTGGTCACAGAAAGGAGTCAATGTGAATGGAGAGTACCTAAACCATTTACAATTTGCAGATGACCTTGTGGTCATAAAGCCGATCCCAAAGAATTATTCCCAAATTTCCTCTTAATCCCAAAGATTAAGAGGAAAATCTTAATCAGTTATGCAGAGGTAGTAAGGATTTTGGACTGAAGATGAATATGGCTAAAACAGAAGTAATGATGAACACGTATGCCATAGAAAAGGATATAATGATTGAAGAAGCAGCAATTGAAAAGGTGGAGTCATATACTTATTTGGGACAAGTCATTAGCTGAATAATAATAAATGGCTGGAAGTTAACAGAAGAATAAATTCTGGATGAATGGCATTCAGGAAATATAGTCACATACTGAGGAGCAATATCTCAATTTGTCTGAAATGTAAAATGTTTAACCAATGTATACTGCCCACCATAATTTATGGAAGCGAAACTTGGGCACTCACAAAAAGAATGGACGAGAAGCTGAGAACTACACAGCAAAGAGTGGAACGAATTATATTGGGAATCAGACTGTCAGATAAGAAGAGAGACACATGGATTAGGCAGCAAACTCAAGTAAAGGACATTCTTATCAAAACTAAAGAACTAAAATGGTCTTGGGCAGGAGATAGCTCGAAGAAATGATGACAGATGGACTAGGAGAATAAGAGAATGGTGCCCAAGAGGAGCTAGAAGAAAACCTGGAAGACAAAAATGGAGATAGACAGATGAAATTCATGAGTTTGTTGGCAGTAAATGGATGGCCATTGTACAAAACAGAAGTAACTGGATAGTTGCTAGAGAGGCCTTCATCCTGCAGTGGATTGAAAATGGCTGATGATGATGATGACATTGCATTATATATCATTATTTCGATGTAATTGTCTTAATAATTAGCATTAGCATTAGTAGAGGCATATGATGAAAGAAAGCAATCTTAAGCAGCATCAGCCAAAAAAAAAAACACTTCCATTTTACCCCTCCGTTCATTCGCAATATCTGTCCAGCTGAGTCTTAGATTTATTTAGGCTATCAACTTCCACAACAAGGGATGGAAGTCTGTTCCACCAACAAAAACTACCCACTGGCTAAAGGCAAATTTCTGCACATCTATCCTACATCTGTCTTTCCTCCATCTGAATTTATGCCCTCTCAGGTGATTATTCTGAGCAAGAGGAAGAATCCCATCAGTATTGAGCATGCTCAAACCATTCAAGGCTTTGTATACCTCTATCAGATCACCTCGCCGGTGCGTAGTCTCCAGACACTGTAATTTGCAAAACTTAAGCCTATCTTCATAAGAGCAACCCTTTGTTCCATTCACTAATCTTGTTGCCCTTCTCTGTACTCATTCCAGTATCTCTACATCCTTCTTGAGATGAGGCTTCCAGACCTGTATACAGTACTCAAGATGTGTTGCCTGACCATTGCCTTATACAAGGTAATAATCACCTCCTTATCCCTGCTAGAAAGATTCCTGTATATCATTGACAAGACACCATGAGCTATTCTTGCCGCCTGTCTGCACTGCTCAGAGAACTTCATATCTGCCTGCACAATTACACCCAGGTCCTTTTCATTCTCTACCACTGTCAGTGTAGTACCACAGAGTTGATACGTTGCTCTGGGGTTGCTGTTTCCCATGTGTAGTACTTTACATTTGTGAATGTTGAACTTCATTTGCCAGCTCTCAGCCCATCTGCTCAAACTTTCCCGATCCTGTTGCAGCAGCATAGCATCAGTAGTGTCCTTAACAACCCTGCCAACCTTTGTATCATCTGCAAACTTGGACATTAAGCTTGTATGCCATCATCAATATCATTTATAAATACAGAAAACAATGATGAACCCAACACTGAACCCTGAGTGACTCCACTAATAACATTTGTCCAGGATGAGCAATGTCCATCGATTACCACTCTGTCTTCTCCCCCTCAACCACCCCTTTATCCATAGCAGCAATTTGCCTCCAATGTCACACTGCTCCAATTTGTGTAGCAGTCTTCCATGCACAACAGTATCAAAAGCCTTTCTAGGATCCAAATATATAATATCATAGTTATTCCCTGCATCTAGTACTTTTGTGACTGCATCATAGTATCCAATCAAATTGGTCAGGCAAGACTTTCCCTTAACAAAACCATGCTTTGTCTGAGCTATAACTGAAGTTTTGTCTAGATGATCCAGCAGTGCTTCTTTAATGAGTGCCTCCATTAATTTTACTGGAACAGAAGTTAAACTCACAGGTCTGTAATTACCTGTGTCAGCCTTTGATCCTCCTTTGTGAATTGGGGTGACATTTGCACATCTCCAGTCTATGGGTACCTCCCCTGAGTCCAAGGAAGCTCTCATAATTATGGCTATGGGCTCGCTTACTTCCCTTGCTGCCTCCTTTAATATAACTGGATAGATCCCATCCACCCCGGGTGCCTTTCTTGTGTTTATCTTCAACAATTTTTCCTCCATTTTACTTTCAGTTATTACAAGATTATCTAGCTTACTGCCAGAGTTGAATAACTCCTCATGTGTTAATGTCTATGCAAAATATTCATTTAGTTTGTTAGCTACCTGAGCAGAATCATCAACAGTTGAACCATCGATATCAAGTGGGCCAATCTGATTCATCCCCTTCCTTCTAGAGTTTACATAAGTAAAGAACTCTTTGCTGTTTTTCTTTGCATCCTTTGCCAAAGATTTCTCATAATCTGCCTTTGCCTGCCTAACCTCCTTTGTAATCTGGTTACAGATGAGCTTATATCTATCATAGGCTTCTGTGTCACATGTTAATTTATATGTATCCCATGCATTTTTCTTCTCTGCCATATGTCTCATTAGTTCATCTGACCTCCATTTAGGCCTAAACCTTGAATAATATTTCTTAGTTGGTATGTAAAGCCTAGTAGCTTCCAAGATAAGTTCTTTGAATGCTTCCCATTTCGATGCTGTTGGTAACATCATCAGTTGGTCCCACTGTATAGAATTTAAATACTGTCTCAGACCATCGTAGTCGCCTTTACGAAAGCAAACACCCTTCAATTTACCCCTGATGGTAGTTACCTCTTTGAGTAAATCCCACTTCAGCATGCTGTGATCACTGCCACCTAGTGGTTCCTTTATCTGCAGATTCTTAATGCATGAAGAATCACTACTGATAATCAGATCAAGTGTATTACTCCCTCTAGTTGCCTCCCGAACATGCTGATGTAGAAAACAACCATCCAATAAATCCACAAAAGCCTTGCTAGTGTGCGAGTGACCAACCCACAAATTCCAGTCAATATCTGGGATATTAAAATCCCCCATTATAAGACTCTCTGATTTACTGGCCCACTCTATTTACCTGTACAGTTTCTTATTATACTCATCAGAGTCATTATTCCAACCCACAAATTCCAGTCAATATCTGGGATATTAAAATCCCCCATTATAAGACTCTCTGATTTACTGTCCCACTCTATTTACCTGTACAGTTTCTTATTATACTCATTAGAGTCATTAGGCCTATAGCACACTCCTACTCTCAATTTTGATCTCCCAATGCTTATGTCACACCAAACTGACTCGACACTGCACTGTCCAGCGATGTCGACTGGCTTCACTTCCTTAAATTTTTATATGTTTCTTAACTAATAGCATAACCCCTCCTCCCTTCCTATCCTGTCTATCCTTCCTGTACACATTGTACTCCCCAAATTCCAGTTCTGCATTCTTTATATCTGTGTGACACCATGTCTCTGATATCTCAACAATATTTGCCTTTGATATTTTGAGCAATACCTCAAATTCATCAAATTTATTTACCAAACTCCTAGCATTGGTGTACACGCAAGTATACATTCTCCTATTCCTATTCTTAGCTACACTAACACAACCCATATGTTTACTTGTACCGCAATGACTCCCAGCAGTCTGAAATATTCTGCATCTTGTTTTCCAGGCTGCTGCTCATTCCAATAGAAGCAATGCAAGAATCACTTTCACCTCTGCCTGTGGCTACTTTTAATCTATTAGTCCTTATAATTATATGCTATGGTGTGATTTTGATAGTTTGAATACAGTTCATTTCTTGCATAGTTACTTATTTTATTATGTTTTTTATTAACAATTTTAGGTTATTGATATGCCTGAGCATAATCCTGGTCAGATGGGTGGAACAATGAGACTTGGCAAACGCCAGACAGTTTTTAAGAGTCAGGATTCTGTTCTAAGTAAGATTATTTTAAAATATGCTTGTCACAATATGCCCATTCATAAAGCCTGCTGAGTTTTAAGAATATACTTTTGTGTGCAATAATGTGGTACTGTTGTTATTTTGTTACCTTTAATATATAGTTGGCAAGGCCACCTCCATAGCCAGGTGGGCAGGAGCAGTAGTGCATAGCACACGCTTCTTGATTTGACCGGGGTTCGAGCCCGTACCCACCAAATACAGAGGATGCAGCAGGTGAGGGTTGGCGTCAGGAAGGGCATCTGGCCGTAAAAATTGCATGCCAAAACAATAAAAACGCTGACCCCATATAATAATGAGAAAAGGCGAGGACAAAAAAAAATATATATATATATATAGTTGGTAAGAATCAAGGGTTAATTCAGATAATATTGAACAAACTTTTTTTTTTTTTTTTTATAATTTCACTCAATCATAAAAAAAAAGTTTCTCCTCCTTAATCACAAAGGTGAAGATAATAAATTGGTCCACTTACAGCACATATGTTTGTGGATCAGTTTGGTACAATGTTATGATCCACAAGCATATGCACTTTCAGTACATATGAATGTGGACCATAACATTTTACTAATCTGTGCTGAGTAATGCCATATAACAGGAAAAGTGTATAATTGTTGGTATTTTGTGTACTGAATGCAACTATATCATTGGTTTTTCTCTAGTATCAATATTTTAGCAGCAATTGAAGACAACCAAAAATATTAAGTTGTCTTGTGCACCCATAAGCATTCCAAATTGTGCTCCATATGAATGTGGTAGGTCATCATTAGAGAGATGGTTTCATGGTAATCTAACTATATGCCTTTTGCTGTACTTCAAATATGGAGAAAGCCCACCAATCATTATGGCAACTGCTGCTGTGCTGTTTTTTGTGTAAACATAAAACTTTTAAAAAAGTCTGCAGATTGAAAAACTGTCATGCATCCCAATATATCATCTTCTATTGCTCCAGTGCCACACAATGAAGATCTGCCAATTCTCAGTCCACCTTCCAGAGAAGTTTTCAGAATTGGATGATGAATTTGGTAATCAGGATAATTGGATTACATTTCAGAAGCCTGTTCAAGTAAAGCACTACATTTCTGTAATCAGCAAGAATTGAATAACTTAGCTGATAGACTGGGTATAATCAAATCCACTGCAGAGTTCCTGGAATCTTGTTTAAAAGAATAGAATTTACTAGATCCCAGCTGCAATACTTACAGAAACACATACAGAAAAAGACAATTATGCATGATTATTTAACTGTTGCAGAATCCCTGTGCTGTTTTTTTTTTTTTTTTTTTTTTAATTTTATTAGGCTCTGTGAAAAAATTGGTATTAGTAACAATCAAGAATAGTTTCATCCTTCCTTAGAAAGTTCAAGTAATTGTTTGAAAGCTGTTTTGCTTCACAATGGGAATATACACCCATTGATTCCTTTTGTGTACCTTGTTCGTATTAAAGAAGGCTGTGAAAATATGAAGACCTGTTAGAGAAAATCAATTACAATCAGTGTAAGTGGGATATCTCTAGGGACTTCAAGATTAGAATTAGTATTATTTTTAGTAGTAGTAAATGATGCAAGAATGCATCACCAAAAAAGAACAAATAAAGAAACCTTCCCACATCATCTGTCCATCTCCCCTAATAATTCCCTTAGTTTTTCCTTGAATATATTCAAACTACCAAAACAACAGATAGAAGTTTGTTCCAACAATCAACCACCCAGTCAGTGGCTCAGAAAACTGCTAGCTTGTGGGGATTCACAGACTAATAGATTAATAACAGCCACAGACAGGGTTGGAAGTGATTCTTGCAATACTTCTATTGGAATGAGCGGCAACCTGGAAAGCAGATTGCTAGGGATTTCAAGAACTTCTGGGAGTCATCATGAAACAAGTAAATACGTGGGCTATGTTAGGGTAACTAAGAGTAAGAACAGGTGCATGTATACTTGTATGTACACCAGTGCTAGGAGTATAGAAAATAAATTCGATGAATTTTATGAATTTGAAGTGCTGGTCAAGATATCAAAGGCTGATTTTGTTGGGATATATCAGAGACGTGGCTTCACACAGATATAAGGAATACAGAATTGGAATTTGGGGAGTACAATGTGTACAGAAAGGATAGACAGGATAAGAAGGGAGGAGGGGTTATGCTGTTAATTAAGAAACACAAAATTTAAGGCAGTGCATCCAGTTGACATTGGTGGATAGTGCAATGTTGAGTCAGTTTGGTGTGAAATAAGCACAAGGAAAGGAAAAATTAGCATTGGAGTGTGTTATAGGACTAATGACTCTGATGCATACAATGAACAACTATACAGAGAAATAGTGGGCCAGTAAATCAGAATGTCTTATATTGAGGGATTTGAACTTCCCAGATATTGACTGTAACTTGTGGGTTGGTCACTCGCACACTAGCAAGACTTTTGTGGATTTGCTGGACAATTGTGTTCTATAGTGGCATGTTTGAGAGGCAGCTAGAGGGAGTAATACTCTTCTTCTGATTATCAGCAGAAGAAGAGTATTACTCTTCATTATTATTGATTCTTCATGCTTTAAGAATTTGCAAATGAAAGAATCACTGTGTGGCAGTGATCACAGTGTACTGATGTGGGATTTACTTACATTTAACTACCATTAGGGGTAAAGAGAAGAGTTTTTGTTCTTGTAAAACTACAGTGTTCTCAGACAGTTTTTAAATTCTATACAGTGGGACTATCTGATGATGTTATCAAGATAAATGGGAAGCATTCAAGGAATTAATCCTGGAAGCTACTAGGCTTTTCATACCAACTAAGAAATACTGTTAGGGTAACTTAACAAGATTTATAGGCCTAAATGGATGTCAGAATAACTAGTGAGTCTCATGGCAGAGAATAAAAAAATTAATGGGATGCATATAAAGTAACAGGCAACACTGAAGCTTACGGCAGATATGAGCTAGTCTGTAATCAAGTCATAAAGCAGGTTAGGCAAACGAAGCCAGATTACGAGAAATCTTTGGCTAAGGAAGCAAAGACTTCTTTACTTATATAAATTATAGAAGGAAAGGGATGAATCGGATTGGTCCGTTTAATATTGATGGTTCAATGGTTGATGATCCTGCTCAGATAGCTGACAAAATGAGTGAGTATTTTGCATCTAGATTCACACATTAGGAATTCTGTAGGGAAGTGGACGACAGAAACTTATTAAACTCTAACAGGGAGCTAAATAATTTTGTAATAACTGAGAGCAAAAATGGACAAATTGTTGAAGTTAAACATAAGAAAGGCACCTGAGGTGGATGGGCTCTTCAAGTTATATTAAAGTAGGCGCTGAAGGAAGTAAGCAGTCCCTTAGCTATAATTATGAGAGCCTCTTTGGACTCGGGGGGAGATCCCCGTGGACTGGATATGTGAAATGTATTTCTAATTCACAAAGGGGGGATCAAAGGGTGACACGAGTAATTACAGACCTGTTAGTTTAGCTTCTGTTACGCAGAAAAAATGGAGTCACTGGTTAAAGAAGTATTCTAGGATCATCTAGACAAGAATGCAGTAATAATTCAGACAAAGCATGGGTTTGTTAAGATGAAGTCTTGTCTGAACAATTTGATTGGATACTATGATGTGGTCACAAAGGAACTGTATGTAAAAAAAAGTGGCATGTGTACCCTGTACACACGAAAGATGTTTTATTTTATATGAAAACATCTATGGCAGTACTAGAGTAAAACAGTTTAAATTTTTGAACAGTGTGATCGAAACTTACTCATGCTACTTAGAAGGGTGATGTTGATCAAAATCTTGCATAATATTACTACCCACTTTCTTGATAATATTCTGCTTTTATTATTGCGAAATCTTATTTCAATCGTAAAACTGTTTAAATTTTTGAACAGTTTGATCGAAACTTACTTGCCCTAATTAGAAGGTTGATGTTCATCAAAACCTTGCATTTTATTCTTGCATAAGATTACTACCTGCTTTCTTACATAATATTCTGCTTTTATTCTTGCATAATATTATCGCGAAATCTTATCACAATTGTAAAACTGTTTGATCGAAACTTTTTTTTTTTTTTATGTGAACCCCAAACACGAGAGGTATTAGAACCTATAGTACTTGGTACCGTGCTTGGGTTGGAGGTTGAGAAGACGAAAGAAGATATTTGTTGACATTGTACTTGAACTTCTGTAGATTGTAATTTTCAGGAAATACGTATGAAGGAAGGTTGTTCCAGAAAACGGCAGTTGAATGAATAAATGAGGAAAATGAAAAGTTGGTTCTGTGGGTTTGAAGTTGGACAGTAAATGGATGTTGGCTGGTGGCGGCACGTGTTTGGACTGTTTTGAAAGAGAGAGCGGGAATTATAGAAGCCAATTCAGAAGAACAGTGCCCATGGAAGTATCTGTAGAAGAGGCATGCAGCAGAAACAGTACGTCTATGAGAAAGTGAGTGGAGAGACTTTGTTAGAGATGAATCATTAATTAACCTAACTGCCCTCTTCTGAATGGAATCAAGAAGCCTGAGAGAGGTTTTGGGGGCACCACCCCAGATGTGGGAACAATATTCCATGGCAGGGCGGATTTGCGATTTATACAGAGTGAGCAGCTGTTTGGAAGAAAAGTAACGCCAAGAGCGAAAGAGAAAACCAAGTTTTTTAGATGCAGAGGAATCAGTATTTGTAATGTGCTTGTGCCAAGAGAGATTACAGTTGGGGTCAGGGTAGTCCCCAAAAGAGATATATCATTTTGCCTAGAAATCAGAGTGTCACTAAAGATAAGCATAGGAGCAGAAGAATCCTTTTTGCGAGATATAAGACAAGACTGAGTTTTAGAAGGGTTGAAATCAATTAAGTTGTCTTTGTCCCACTGGAGAATTACCTGAAGGTCGGCATTTAAGGAATTGGTAGCAGATTTTCGAGAAGTTGAAGCTGATTGAGCAGGACAAGGTTTCTCAAAATGGAAAGTGGAATGCAATGTGCTATCATCAGCAAAACTATGGATAGGATTTCCAGTCAATGGAAGAAGGTCATTAATATACAAGACGAAAAGAGTGGAGGACACCGACATTAGTAGAAGAGTTAGAAGACAGAGAGCCATCTATCATCACCCTCAGTGAGCGATCAGAGAGAAAACTGGATAACCAATTACTAAAAACAGTTGGCAAACCATAAGATGGTAGCTTGTTTAGAAGACCTTTATGCCAAACATTATCGAAGGCCTTTGAGATGTCAAGAGCAACTACTTGTGTTTCACCGAACCTTTCCATTGAATTAGTCCATAAATGGGTAACATAAGCCAGAATATCACCAGTGGATCGACACTGATGGAATCCATACTGGTGATTGTTGATCAGATGGAAGGTTTCTAGGTAGTTTTTGAGTTGGTGGTTAATTGATTTCTCCATTGCTTTAGAAAAAGTAGAAGTAATTGCAATGGGACGATAATTGTATGGGAGGGATTTGTCACCCTTTTTAGGAACTGGCTGGATATGAGCAAATTTCCAAGCAGAAGGAAAAATACCTTTGGAATAAGAAAGTGAAAAAAGCGGCAAAGAATAGGAGTAAGTTCAAGAGCACAGGTTTTGAGAACAAGTGGAGAAATGTCATCAGGACCTGGAGCTTTCTTAGCATCAAGATTCATCAAAATCCTTTTGATATCCTTTTGACGGAAGACCACAGGAGGCATTGAAAGGAGCGTGTTGGGAATGGTGGGAGGTGTTTTACCAAGATCATTAATACATGAGCTGGAAGAAAAATGGGATGCTAGCAGGTCAGCTTTATCCTTGGCTGAAGTGACAACAGAACCATCTGGTTTGGACAGAGGTGGGAGCAGAGATGGGCAAGAGACCAGAATGCTCAGCTACCATTAGGGCAAGAAGCAAGTTTTCTACTCTTAGCCTGTTCAAACTCTAGTTTCGACTGATTAATAACTGCTTTACAATTGTTGCGAGTTTAGGTGTAGGCAGAAAATGAAACTGAAGAATTAGAAACAAGCCAATTACAATATGCAACATTCTTCTCTTGAACAGCCTTGGCACATTTATTGGAAAACCAAGGTTTAGATAAAGGATAAGATTTTAAAGTGGAGTGTTGGGATAAAGGATTCCATTCCTGCAAGAATAATTTCACTTACACGATTGAGCAAACGTTGACATCAGAAGTTTTGAAATAGTAATCCGACCATGGAAAAGAAGAAAAGAAGTCTCGCAGGTCATCCCATTTTGCATTCTTGTGATGTCAAACAATGTTGGGAATAGCCATGAGATAAAGGTTCCATTGAAGAAGAGACAATCACCAAGTTGTGATCTTAAGTGCCTAAAGGATCTCTGACTTCGACCATGTACTTAGAAGGGTTGTTTGTGAGAAAAAGATCAAGCGTATTGGCTGTATGATTAGGATTGTCCGGTATTCTTGTAGGTAAATGAACAATCTGTGCTAGATCATTAGTAATTGCAAAAGCCTCAGCATCTCGACCTGTCGGTCAGTGTGACTAGAAAACGGAAGCCAGCTGGAGTTGTGAACATTAAAATCACCAAGGAAAATTACCTCACTGTTAGGAAAGTTCAACTGGAGAAAGTCAAGTTGCAAAGAGAGGAAGTCGAAGAACTCCAAGTGATTAGTGGAGTTGGAAGAACAGTAGAGACAACAGATGAATTTGAAACAATGAGGTAGAGAGATTTTAAGCCAGAGAAGATCATAGAGAGGAGATTCCAAATTGCCAAGTCTCTGACAGGCAATATCAGAATGGACATATACACAAGTACCACCTTTGAGACGAAGGAATCATACAGCAAATAATTTGGGCATCTGAGATGAGCAGTAGTTGAATCAACCGATAACTGAGATTCTGTCAGAAAAAGTCCACGGGGTTTGGCAGACTGCAAGTGGAAATGGACATCGTTGAGATTAGAATTGAGACCACGTATATTTGTGAAATGAATTAGGAAGTGCTTGGGAGGTTTAGATCTTTTCGCAGATAAGCTTACTCTATTAGTTTGACAATTCATGGTGTATTCAATAGTAAGAAAAAGTGGGGGGGGTCATGCTGTATGAAGTAATGAAATTTTTGGATATGGCGTACACGTGGTAAGATTATACCCAGATCCTTGACATAACGTGGCCTCGACAATGCTCCCTGCATGCACACTACTCGGACTCCCTCCAGTCACTATCTGGCAGAGTAGAGGTAGCAAGATTATACACTAGCTGATCTGGAAGCCTCCTAGAGAGTTACCAATAGGTTCGGTCCAGTGTACTAACTAACGGCCGGCTTGCAAACACCGTTTTAGAGCTGTACCCTCGAAATGTAAGGAATATTGGATCTTGCCACGACATTCATCATAACCTCAAAAGTCATCAATCATACTGCATGATGGAAGAGATAGGGAAGGGTTGACCGGAACTTAGCTCTAGAGACTAAACATGGGTTCCACCACTTCAAGCCTCCAATAAGCAAAGTGGTGGTATTTCACCGGTTGATGAGAGTCATCTACCACCTAGTACTGCCTAGTAACATAGAGGGGTGGCATTCCTCCATGTGGTGTGGGCACCACACCTCGACCCCTGCTTATGTTGGTTCACACCTGGGTGGTCACCCACCATGTACTTGTGCATGGAGGTTATACCCAGGATTACTAACAGTCCTACCATCGTAAAGTTGCATGTAGTGGATTTGGCTGTCACAGACCGTCTGGACTTCGCCGAAATTGGGTCCACTTGACTTGAGTGTCACCCGAATATCAGTTCCATCAGCGTTTTAGACTCCCAGGTAGCAAGTACAGCTTGTCTGGCATATCTGAGATAATGTCTGTGATAACCTCAAGGACCATCTTACTTATTTATGCAAATTAGAAGGTTGATGTTGATCAAAATCTTGCATTTTATTCTTGCGTAATATTACAACCTGCTTTCTTGCATAATATTCACCTTTTATTCTTGCGTAATATTATCGCAAATGGCCCCGGGTGCCAAGCGAATTAGAGGTAAAGCGATTTTTCTGAAAGCTATTGAGTGTTCATGAAAAGCGACTAAAGTTATTTCTAAGTTTGTACGTTTCTCTTAACAGTCTTATTTTTAAAGTCGTTCTATACTTAAAAGCCACAAGTTAGAACACAGAAAGGAAACTTGCCTTTCTTTATTTATCCGTATATTTCTATTTCCACTAACCGACTAACACGTCAACTGTTTGGCCTCCTAGCGGCAGTGCTCCTGCCTCCCCGTGGCGGGGCCAGAAACCTTGGCAGATAAATCCTCTTGGCAAGGGCTAAAAGGAGCAAACATGACAAATACAAATCATGTAGACATGGAAAATGACAATCCGAAAAGATAGAAAACTGATCAGATGGAGCAACCAAGCCTATCTTTCTTAATCTTCCACTCTCTTAGTAATCAGCTTATGAGTGAATTGTCTCCCTTTGTGATACAGAAACATCTGGAGGGTATTGTAGGATCTCCCAAGATGGTGAAGAGACTACAATAAGCAGACTTACTAATAGAAACCATGAACCAAAGACATTCTGAAAAGCTCTTACTATTAACAAGCTGTGCTGGCATTCCTGTTAAAATATCTCCTCATGCAACCCTAAATTCATCTAAGGGTGTCATATCGAGATGGGATTTATTAAATGTCACCCAGGAAGAAATTACCCAAGAACTGCAGGGACAGAATGTAATTGAAGCAAAAAGAATAATGATTAAAAAAGATAATCAACTGACATCTACCAGAAATATTATTCTTACCTTCAATAGGCCCAACTTACCCTTTGCTGTAAAAGCAAGTTATTTATTTTGCTGCATTCGCCCCTACATTCCAAACCCTTTAAGATGCTATAAATGCCAAAAGTATGGCCATTCTCAAACTGTATGTAGAGAAATTCCTGTTTGCCCCAACTGTGGATCCTCATACCACACACAAAGTGACTGTACATCTACAAAAATGACCTGTCCTAATTGCAAGGGTAACCATCCTGCATATTCCAAGACATGTGAAAAATGGAAAGCTGAGAAAAAAAAATAGTAAAATACAAGATTGAAACAAAGTCTGTTATCAGGAAGCAAGAAAACTAGTTGTACCAACTATATTACCTATGCAAATGCTGTAAAAAAATATCAAACGGTCTCCATTCAAACTGATGTTACAGTTCCCACTACTAAATCAATTTCTGATTGGGCTAGAAATGTCTGTGCTAGTGTATATGCAAGTATATATGCACCTGTTCTTACTTTTAGTTATTTACTTTTTCCATGATGATCTACGTCCGAGAAAAGAAAGAACTTTGCTTTCCAGGCTGCTACGTGTTCCAAAAGAAGCCATGCAAGAATTGCCTCTGCCTGCATCTATAGTTAATCTATTACATTGTGTATCCACCCAAGCTATCAGTTTTCCAATCCACCTAACTCTGCCACAGTAGCATCAGTGAATATTCTTGCACCCCATTCTGTTAAGTGTATTCCATCCCTGTAAAAATAGTCTCACAAGCACAGACCACACTGAGAAAAATTCTACCCCATGAGTCCTGCACAGTCTCTCCAGGAATGAAATGATTGAAAAGGCTCTTAATGTGTACTCCCTCATATCATGTCTTGGCAGAATTGCAGACCCTTTCAAATTTAATCCTAACTCACAACTTTTCCCAACATTGTCCTGTACTTGTTAAGTTCTCAGATCTCCTACTCTTAATTTCATTAGCCTAATAGTGGAAAATGATACAAGAAAATAAGCTTACACGACATCATCCAAAAAAAAAAAAAAACCCAGCCGCGACACCATCCATTTCACCTATTCATTCACTGAAAGTGTTTGTTTAGTTCTTCGTTCATTTGATTTCAACTTCCACAACAATAGATGGCAGTTTGTTCCAACAATCAACCACTTGTTAGCTAAAGACAAACTTCTGCGCATCTGTTCTGCAACTTTCCTTATTTAATTTGAATTTGTTCCCCTCATATGGGTCTGAGGAAGAAACGCACGGCATTGAGCTTGCTGAGTTCATTCAGAGCTTTAAATATCTTAATACTTTGTCTGCGTTGTATATAAATACACTTCTTCTACCTAGTAAATGGCCTAACAAGTTTACTCTCTTTCTTGCATTCATATACTCCTTGTCCCCTTCTTAGCTCTTTTCCAGTGATTTTTTATAAATATAAATAACTGTTGTTAACCGGTATCATAAGATAGTCTGTAACTGTCACATGCCTTTTTTCTTTTCCTAAATTAAACTTATAGGCTCTCCTTTTTAGCATCTTTCTTTTGGCATTCTCCACTGGACTCAGTGGTGTATCCAGGTATCATCCTAAGAGGGGCAAGGCAACCATGTCCAGGTAACATCGTAAGGGGGGGGTGTTGACTAGGCTTTTGAGGTTTTTTTTTTTAGAAAGCCTCCTGCATTCTGTTTCTTTAATTTCAAATTTTTGGTTAAGGTGGGCATATGCCCTCTCTGCCCACCCCTGAAACATGTCAGAGAGGCAACAAGAGAGAGTAATACTCTTGTTCTGATTATCGGCAGTGATTATTCATGCATTAGGAATTTGCAAAAAAAAAAACAACCACAAGGTGGTATTGTTTTGGGATTTACTTAAAGATGTAACTACCATCAAGGGTAAAGGGGTGGATTTTTGCTTTCATAAAGGTGACTGCAGGTCTCAGACAGTTTTTAAATTCTATACAGTGGGACCAAATGATGATGTTACCATCAGCAAATTCTAAATAGGAAGTTCAAGGAATTAATCGTAGAAGGCTACTAGGCTTTCCATGCCAACTAAGAAATACTGTTCAGGATTTAGGCCCAAATGGGCAGGTATCTAGTCTCCACAAGCTGAAATTTGCAGAATTGCAGCCTTTCTTAGTAAGAGCACTGCTTTGTTCCACTCGCTAATTAGCATTAGCATTAGTAGAGGCATTTGATGCAAGAAAGCAAGCTTATGCAGCATCAGCCAAAAAAAAAAAAAAAAAAAAAAAAAAAAAGTAACATAAATAAATAAAAATAACCACTTCCACTTCACCCCTCTGTTCGTTCGAAATACCTGTCCAGCTGAGCCTTAAACTTATTTAGGCTATCAACTTCCACGACAAGGGATGGAAGTCTGTTCCACCCACCAACCACCCGCTGGCTAAAGGCAAATTTCCGCACATCTATCCTACATCTGTCTTTCCTCAATTTGAATTTATGCCCTCTCAGGTGATTTTTCTGAGCTAGAGGAAGAATCCCATCAGCATTGAGCATGCTCAAACCATTCAAGGCTTTGTACACCTCTATCAGATCACCCCGCTGGTGCCTAGTTTCCAGACACTGTAATTTGCAAAACTTAAGCCTTTCTTCGTAAGAGAACCCCTTTGTCCCATTCACCAATCTAGTTGCCCTTCTCTGTACTCGTTCCAGCAGCTCTACATCCTTCCTGAAATGAGGCCTCCAGGCCTGTATACAGTACTCTAGGTGTGGCCTGACCATTGCCTTATACAAGGGAATAATCACCTCCTTATCCCTGCTAGAAAAATTCCTATATATCATTGACAATACACCATGAGCTACTCTTGCAGCTCGTCTGCACTGCTCAGAGAACTTCATATCTGCCTGCACCACCACCCCCAGGTCCCTTTCATTCTCTACCACTGTCAGTGTAGTACCACAGAGTTGATACGTTGCTCTGGGGTTGCTGTTTCCCATATGTAGTACTTTACATTTGTCAATGTTAAACTTCATTTGCCACCTCGAAGCCCATCTGCTCAACCTTTCCAAATCCTGTTGCAGCAGCATAGTGTCAGTAGTGTCCTTGACAACCCTGCCAACCTTCGTATCATCTGCAAACTTGGACATTAAGCCTGATATACCATCATCAATATCATTTATAAATACAGAAAACAATAAAGGCCCCAATACTGAACCCTGAGGGACTCCACTAATAACATTAGTCCACGATGAGCAGTGTCCATTGATTACCACTCTCTGTCTTCTCCCCCTCAACCACCCCTTTATCCATAGCAGCAACTTGCCTCCAATGCCACACTGCTCCAATTTGTGCAGCAGTCTTCCATGTGCAACAGTATCAAAAGCCTTTCTAAGATCCAAGTATATAATATCAAAGTTATTCCCTGCATCCAGTTCTTTTGTGACTGCATCATAGTATCCAATCAAATTGGTCAGGCAAGACTTCCCCTTAACAAAACCATGCTGTGTCCTAGCTATAACTGAAGTCTTGTCTAGATGATCCTGCAGTGCTTCTTTCACCAGTGCCTCCATTAATTTTCCGGGAACAGAAGTTAAACTCACAGGTCTATAATTACTTGTGTCAGCCTTTGATCCCCCTTTGTGAATTGGGGTCACATTTGCACATCTCCAGTCAATGGGTACCTCCCCTGAGTCCAAGGAAGCTCTCATAATTATGGCTAAGGGTTTGCTTACCTCCTTTGCTGCCTCCTTTAATATAACTGGATAGATCCCATCCACCCCAGGTGCCTTTCTTGTGTTTATCTTCAACAATTTCTCCTCCACTTTGCTCTCAGTTATTACAAGATTCTCTAGCTTACTGCTCGAGTTGAATACACTTCTGGCATTCCCCTCGCTGAATAACTCCTCATGTGTGAATGTCGATGCAAAATATTCATTTAGTTTGTTAGCTACCCGAGCAGGGTCATCAACAGTTGACCCATCGATCTCAAGTGGACCAATCTGATTCATCCCCTTCCTTCTAGAGTTTACATAAGTAAAGAACTCTTTGCTGTTTTTCTTCGCATCCCTTGCCAAGGATCTCTCGTAATCTGCCTTCGCCTGCCTAACCTCCTTTGTAACTTGGTTACAGATCAACTTGTATCTATCATAGGCGTCCGTGTCACGTGTTAATTTGTTTGTATCCCATGCATTTTTCTTCTCTGCCATATGCCTCATTAGTTCATCTGACAACCATTTAGGCCTAAACCTTGAACAATATTTCTTAGTTGGTTTGTAAAGCCTAGTAGCTTCCACGATAAGTTCTTTGAATGCTTCCCATTTTGAATTTGCTGTTGGCAATATCATCAGTTGATCCCACTGTATAGAATTTAAATACTGTCTCAGTGCCCTTGAGACAGTATTTAAATTCTAATCTCATTGCCCTTCTCTCTACACATTCCAGCAGCTCCACATCCTTCCTAAAATGAGGCCTCCAGACCTGTATGCAGTACTCAATGTGTGGCCTGACCACTGATATATATATATATATATATATATATATATGGGATAATCACTTCCTTATCCCTGCTAGCAAAATTCCTGTATATCATTGACAAACCCTAATGAGCTGCCCTGGCAGCCTGTCTGCAATGTTCAGAGAACTTCACATCTGACTGCACAATTACCCCCAAGTCTTTTTCATTTGCCACTACCGTGAGTGTAGTACAACACGGTACTTTACTCTGGGATTAATGCTACCCATATGCAGTACTTTGTGTTTATCAATGTTGAACTTCGATTGCTATTTCTCAATCCATCTGCCTAACTTTTCTAGATTCTGTTACAGTAGCATACCACCATTTCTGGCATTAACCACTGTACCAAACTTTATATCATCTGCAAACTTGGACATTAAGCCTGATGTCCTTATAAATATCATTGATAAATATAGAAAACAGCAATTGGCCCTGCACTAAAACTTGTGGGATTCCGCTAATAATATTAGTCCACAAAGAGCAGTGTCCGTTGATAACCACTTTGTCTTCTCCCACTCAACCATCCCTTTATCCATAACAGCAACTAGCCCTTAATGCCACACTATTCCAATTTATATAGCTGTTTTTCATGTGCAATGGTATCAAAAGCTTTCCTGAAATCCAAGTATATGATACCAAAATTATTTTTTCATCCAGTTCCTTTGTGACCACATCATAGTAACCAATCAAATTGGTTAAACAAGATTTCCTCTTAACAAACTCATGCTGTTTTTGAAGTATAATTGTGGCCTTGTTTAGATGATCCTTCATTACTTCTTTTACCAGTAACTCCATTATTTTCACTGGAACCCAAGTTAAACTAGCAGGTCTCTAATTACTTGTGTCAACCTTTGTTCCCTCTTTTGAATTGGAAATACATTTGCACATCTCCAGTGCTCGGAGACCTCCCCTAAGTCCAAAAATGCTCTCATAATTATTTCTATGGGTTTTCTTACTTCCCTTGCTGCCTTCATTAATATAACTTAATAGATCCCATTCACCTCAAGTGCCTTTCTTCAACTTTCCTCTCAGTTATTTCTCACCTTTACTCAGTTTAATTTACGAGTATTCCTATACAATCACTCACTGTTATAACTAGTGTACTACAATGATATACCGTACAAATTTTGGTAACCATGCAAACATTCGTAATTGCTTGGGTAGTCAAAAAAAACCCAATTCTTGGAATTAACAAAAATGAAAAGGGCAACTTAGCTTTTATGAACACAGGCATCGGATTAGCAGCCGGTTTAATACCTTGTTCCTTTGGGGATGGGGGTTATGCAATAGTGCATTGGCATTCCTCTTGTCGCATTTCTAGATTGTCTTGTATTCACTGAGTCATAAATTTATTTCGGGACTTCTAAGAATTTTGTCAACAGAATGTCTAAGAACTTTGTATGCATTTCTGGAATTCTAAGAATTTTGTCAATGGGATTTCTAAGAACTTTGGTTGCAGATCACTTTACTGTCATTTGAAATAAAATCAGTTAGAAATGAACCCTTCCTTCTGAAAAATGTCTACTAGCAAAAGAAAGTGTCTCAATTTGCAAAAAATGTCGAAGTGTGTGTAAAAAGTTTTCTTTGTCCTCTTCAAATGTATCAACATTGTGGAAGAATAAAGATGTTTACATATGAATACTGGAAAAGAACATAACCAGAAAAAAAAATTTAGAAAGTGCGAGGTTACAAACGATGAAACATTGCTTCAATGACTCACTACAGAAAGAAGTGCTAGATTTTCAATAGATGGTCCAATCTTGAAGGCTTAAGCAGAAAAATTTGCTGAACAATTTGGACATGACGAACGATTTTGTATGTAACAGCGGTTGGCTGGATCGATTTTAAAACCGAATACAAGCATATTAATACAAATAATATGTAGGTATATACTAATATTGTATTTTTTTTCTTCTCTAATATTTATTTTTCTTTTTGAATATCTTTTTATCAAGTTGAGAATTAAAAAAAAAAAATAGGAGGTACATTTAACTTATAACTGATATAGTGAGTAACGGTTATAACGAGCAAATTTTGTCAGTCCCTTGATGCTTATTATAACCAAGTTCAGCCGTGTGTGTGTATATATATATATATATATATATATATATATATATATATATATATATATATATGCATATGTTTCTGGGTATGTGTGTGTATATATGTATGAACACTGAGTTTTCTGAAAAGAAAATTCAAAGTTTTATGTTTAAAACAACTCTACTTTATTCTTATTTTTTTCATTAATATATAATAACTTTATCATCAATTTGCTATACATAGAACGAATAATTTGACCAGTTCCAGAGAATCCGTTTCATGGACCCCTGGAACTGGTCTATGGATCCCTGTAGACCCCAGTTTGGGAAATGCTGATTAGATTAATGGTTTTCAAAAACAAGTGAAAGTACTTTGTGCAACTTTTTTGGCATGTTGTCCTCAGTATGCTGTTCCCCAGGACAGGTATTGTTTGTAATTTATTTAACAGCTTCATCAGTCTCAGGTTGGGTTATTTGTGGTTCTCTTTCAGTGCTACTGAAGCTTTTGTTTTGTACCTGAACTGTTTTGTGCTGATCATTTTTTTTGTTATCCTTAACTATGATGGTATTTATCTTATCCATGGTGGTTAAACAGGATAGTTTACTTGACTTCAGCTTGTTTTAAGAACTGTAAATTTCTGTAAGGTTTTTTTTTTTTTAACTCATGGGTAGGCCCATAACACCTTCTTTGGTAATTCAGTGTGTCATTAGCATTAGTAGAGGCATATGATTCAAGAAAGCAAGCTTATGCAGCATCAGCCAAAAAAAAAAAAAAAAAAACCCCACTTCCATTTCCACCCCTCTGTTCATTCGAAATACCTGTCCAGCTGAGCCTTAAATTTATTTAGGCTATCAACTTCCACAACAAGGGATGGAAGTCTGTTCCATCAACCAACTACCCGCTGGCTAAAGGCAAATTTCTGCACATCTATCCTACACCTGTCTTTCCTCCATCTGAATTTATGCGCTCTCAGGTGATTATTCTGAGCAAGAGGAAGAATCCCATCGGCATTGAGCATTCACAAACCATTCAAAGCTTTATACACATCTATCAGATCACCTCGCCAGTGCCTAGTCTCCAGACACTGTAATTTGCAAAACTTAAGCCTTTCTTCGTAAGAGCAACCCTTTGTTCCATTCACTAATCTTGTTGCCCTTCTCTGCACTCGTTCCAGCAGCTCTACATCCTTCTTGAAATGAGGCCTCCAGACCTGTATACAGTACTCAAGGTGTGGCCTGACCATTGCCTTATACAAGGGGATAATCACCTCCTTATCCCTGCTAGAAAAATTCCTGTATATCATTGACAAGACACCATGAGCCACTCTTGCAGCCTGTCTGCACTGCTCAAAGAACTTCATATCTGCCTGCACAGTTACCCCCAGGTCCTTTTCATTCTCTACCACTGTCAGTGTAGTACCACAGAGTTGATATGTTGCTCTGGGGTTGCTGTTTCCCGTATGTAGTACTTTACATTTGTCAATGTTCAAATTCATTTGCCAGCCTGTCTCAGCCCATCTGCTCAACCTTTCCAGATCCTGTTGCAGCAGCATAGCATCAGTAGTGTCCTTAACAACCCTGCCAACCTTTGTATCATCTGCAAACTTGGACATTAAGCTTGTATACCATCATCAATATCATTTATAAATACAGAAAACAATAATGAACCCAACACTGAACCCTGAGGGACTCCACTAATAACATTAGTCCACGATGATCAGAGTCCATTGATTACCACTCTCTGTCTTCTTCCCATCAACCATCCCTTTATCCATAGCAACAATTTGCCTCCAATGCCACACTGCTCCAATTTTTTGCAGCAGTCTTCCATATATAACAGTATCAAAAGCCTTTCTAAGATCCAAATATATAATATCAAAGTTATTCCCTGCATCCAGTTCTTTTGTGACTGCACCATAGTATCCAATCAAATTGGTCGACTTTTCCTTAACAAAACCATGCTGTGTCTGAGCTATAACTAAAGTCTTGTCTAGATGATCCTGCAGTGCTTCTTTAACCATTGCCTACATTAATTTTCCTGGAACAGAAGTTAAACTCACAGGTCTATAATTACTTATGTCATCCTTTGATCTTCTTTTGTGAAAAGGGGTCACATTTGTACATCTCCGGTCTATGGGTACCTCCCCTGAATCCAAAGAAGCTATCATAATTATGGCTAAGGGTTTGCTTACTTCCTTTGCTGCCTCCTTTAATATAACTGGATAGATCCCATCCACCTCAGGTGTCTTTTTTATGTTTATCCTCAATTTCTCCTCCACTTTCCTCTCAGATAATACAAAATCATCTAGCTCACTGACAGAGTTTACTTCACCTCTGGCATTCCCCTTCCTGAATAACTCCTCATGTGTGAATGTAGATGCAAAATACTTGTTTAGTTTGTTAGCTACCTGAGCAGGATCCTCAACTGTTGAACCATCAATATCCAGTGGACCAATCTGATTCATCCCTTTCCTTCTAGAGTTTACACAGGTAAAGAACTCTTTTCTGTTTTTCTTTGCATCCTTTGCCAACGATTTCTCATAATCTGCCTTTGCCTGCCTAATCTCCTTTGTGACTTGGTTACCGACCAACTTATATCTATCATAGGCTTTTGTGTCCCTTGTTAATTTATATGTATCTCATGCATTTCTCTTCTCTGCCATATGTCTCATTAGTTCATCTGACATCCATTTAGGCCTAAACCTTGAACAATATTTCTTAGTTGGTATGTAAAGCCTAGGAACTTCCAAGATAAGTTCTTTGACTGCTTCCCATTTTGAATTTGCTGTTGGTAACATCATCAGTTCGTTCCACTGTATAGAATTTAAATACTGTCTCAGACCATCATAGTCACCTTTACGAAAGCAAAAACCCTTCTCTTTACCCCTGATGGTAGTTACCTCTTTGAGTAAATCCCACTTCAGCACACTGTGATCACTGCCACCTAATGGATCCTTTTTCTGCAGATTCTAAATGCATGAAGAATCACTTCTGATAATTAGATCCTCCCTCTAGTTACTCCCTCTAGTTGCCTCCTGAACATGCTGATGTAGAAAACAATCATCCAATAAATCCACAAAATCCTTGCTAGTGTGTGTGTGTGTGTGACCAATCCACAAATTTCAGTCAGTATCTTGGAAATTAAAATCCCCCATTATAAGACTCTCTGATTTACTGGCCCACTCTATTTCCCTGTACAGTTTCTTATTATACTCATCAGAGTCATTCGGCCTATAGCACACTCTTACTCTCAATTTTGATCTCCCAATGCTTATGTCACACCAAACTGACTCGACACTGCACTGTCCAGCGATGTTGACTGGCTTCACTTCCTTGGATTTTATGTGTTTCTTAACTAATAGCATAATCCCTCCCCTCCCTTCCTATTCAGTCTATCCTTTCTGTACACATTGTACTTCCCAAATTCCAGTTCTGCATTCCTTATATCTGTGTGACACCATGTCTCTGATATCCCAACAATATTTGTCTTTGATGTTTTGAGCAATACCTCAAATTCATCAAATTTATTTACCAAACTCCTAGCATTGGTGTACACACAAGTATACATGCACCTGTTCCTATTCTTAGCTTCCCTAACACAACCCATGTGTTTACTTGTACCGCAGTGACTCCCAGCAGTCTCTGAAATATCCTGCATCTTGTTTTCCAGGCTGCTGCTCATTCCAATAGCTCATTACAATTTATGTCTATCTCTTCTTAGTTGTGTGATTTCATTGACCACCAGGGGCAGATCTCTGTGCTGATTGATTTTTTTTTTTTTTTAGAATCAGAGGCAGCATAGAGGAAGTCGAATTTATTTTGCAAAATTAATGATGACTTTTTTGCTGAAGCTGCTGAAGGTTTTGTTTGAAAAAATCAAGTTTAATTTTTCCTTCAAACTGTTCCTTATTAATAGATTTAAAGGCAACTTCTGGTAACATGGTGTTCATTCGGCTGTGAGAATTATGACCATTGCATTTATCAGACAGTTTAATACTACAAAGACAAGAGGGGGTGCAAAATAAAATCATGCTTTTCATAATTTTGAAAGGTCAAAATAGCATTAGCTATTTTATAATTTCAGTGATTGGGTTCAGTGTGTGTTTGTGCATGCTGCAGTCAATCCCACACGCATGCATGTGGGATTGACTGCAGTAAATATTGAACCTAAAGATCATAATGTTGGTTAAATTTAATCGAGTAGCGTAAAGGTTGTAAGTTTTATTAACCTTTTGGTAATGCTATTTGTTTAAAAGAAGTACAGTACCAAAGGACTCTTGATAAACTTGAAGTTCATACTACTGGAGTGAATTGCATGTCATCATTTGATTCATCAGTGAGCATTGCTTTTCTCCATTGATTATTGCAAATTTTTTATTTTAAGTTATTTTATTTTGTCATTTGATAAAAAATTTGTGGTTATCATATATATTTGCAGTAACATCTGTTGAATTCCATGTAGGACGACTATATGAAAATCAAGAATATATAGAGGAAAGACATCGTCATAGGTATGAAGTAAATCCAGCTTATGTATCTGAACTAGAAGCTGCTGGACTAAAATTTGTTGGACATGATGTTAATGGAGAAAGAATGGAAATTTTAGAACTCCAGGGTTGGTGTTTTTATATGTATTTGTCTATTAGTCTAGTATGTTCTTTTACCATTTCTTACTCTGCACTCGCCTTCTGTTGCAATTAAGAAATGGTAAAAGAACATACATGAAAAAATGTTAGAAATAATAATTGTATGATTGGCAACAATTAAGTTATATCTAACATTTTTTTATGTATTTTACTAAGAAATAGTTCTAGTAACTTTATTTTATAGTATTAGCTAGATGTTACATGACTGTCTTCAGATAGGAGAAAGATATCATCATAGATATTGAGTGAAATTCTTGTTAAAATGGTGGCATTGTTTTATAACATTTTACACAATTTTTTATAACATTTATTCAACTTTTTAATTAGTCTTTGAATCAAAAGGTTAGTTAAATTTTTTTCATGATTTGTCTGTGTTCTGATGGTAAATGGTGCATGTTTTGTTTAAAATATATATATTTTTAGAAGTAAAATAAAATTAACTGGGATTAGGCATTAGTAATGGCATATGATGCAAGAAAGCAAGCTTATATGGCAACACACACACACACACACACCATTCACCATTCACCACTCACTGGCTGAAGGCAAACTTCTGCACATCTATTCAACCGTCCTTTCCCAGTGTGAATTTATGCCTCCTCGTGTGTGTGTGTGTGTGTAGTTTGAGAAAAAGGAAGAATCCCATCAGCATTGAGCTTGCTCAATCCATTCAAAGCCTTAAACACCTCAATCAGTTAACCCTACAAGTGTCTGTCTCCAGACACTGCAATTTGCAGAACTGAAGCCTTTCTTGGTAAGAGCACCCCTTTGTTCACCTCACCAACCTAATTGCCCTTCTCTGTACTTGTTCCAGCAGCTTTATATCCTTCCTAAAAAGGCCTCCAGACTGTATGCAGTACTCAAGATCTGGTCTGACCATTGCCTTATAGAATGGAATAATTACCTTATCAATGCTAACAAAATTCCTGTATATCATTGTCAAAATCCCAAGAGCTGTCCTGTCAGCATGTCTGCACTACTCAGAGTACAGTCAGTCCTCGTATAACACAATAGTTGTGTTCCTAGAACCCTTGTGCAATGCATAATCATGCAATACAAACAACAGGCCCTATGGGAAAAATAGGGTTAGTTGCCGACTACCCAAGCTTGGACACACATTTGTAACCAAAACATTACCAAACACAATAAATAATTGTAATAAAACACTTACACAGTTGTAAAATTAATAATTTAATCATTTAAATTTACATTCTTACCTTAAAAATAAATGAAGGCAGCTTGAGGGAAAGGGCTTGAAAAAGGGTTGAAGCAGCGGAATTATGTGGAAAGTGGTAGCAGGTTGTCATCATTATCGGAAATGGGACGTGGAGGAGATGCAGATGAGGACTTTAGACGAAATATGGACACGCCAGTACTACAGGACTGTGGCTCATTTTCTGTCTCTTTCTTGGGTGTTTTCATAAAAAAGACATCTAGTTTCTGTCGTTTCGCAATCTTCCTTTTTTCACAAAGCAGCTGCTTATGTGGCTCCAAAGCAGATTGAATTGTATGAAGTGCTCTTCTGCTTCTTTCTACATTATAATCGTTATCTTCTAGCCATTGCATATTTTTCTCAAATGAATTTAAAACTGAAGCTAACTCTGAAGTAGAAAGCTGTTTTATGGTGGCATTTAGGCATTTAACTTCGTTGTCTTCCTCATCTTCCACCTGCCCTCCAGCAACAAGTTGTTGCAGTTCTTCAGTTGAAAGTTCTTCATGAGACTGAAGCAACTCTTCTAAATCTTCTTCCTCTAAATCTTCTTCCTCGCAAAGCCAACCTGCTTTGCGAGGGCAACACAATGTGCTTTTAATATAGGAAGCTCATTTACAGGATCAAAGCCTTTAAAATTACGAATAAAATCTGGTAAAAGAGGCCGCCAAACATGTAAGCATTCTTTTATCACTTTGTTCCAAGCCTCCACAATTATGTAAATTGCATTCTTTATGTTGGATCATTTCCAGAAGTCTCATTTTTGCCTTCTGCTATCAGCATTTTAAATGTGTGTCTTGTGTAATAGTGCTTAAAAGCAGCAATTACTCCTTGGTCAAGTGGCTGGATAAGCGATGTTGTGTTTGGTGGTGAAAACAGGATTTTAATGTTTGGTGACAGTTCAGCAAGGGTTGGAGGGTGACTTGGTGCCTTGTCCAAAATAATTAAAATCTTAAAATCCAAATTTTTCTTTTTGCAGTAGCTTCGAAACACATCCCCAAACACATGTACTAGAAGGTCAGTGAAGATCTGCCCTGTCATCCACCCTCTTCTGCTGTTCCTAAAGTAAACACCCAGGGCTGTTCCTAAAGTAAACACCCAGTCCTTACGATCCCTTTTAATGCTCGTGGATTGGCTGCATGATAAACAACAACAGGCTTCAGTTTCAAGTCGCCACTTGCATTTGCTCCTAACATATCAGTCAGTCTATCCTTAGCAGCCCTGAAGCCTGGAGATCGTGCTTCCTCTCTTGAGATATATGTGCGTGATGGCATTTTTTACCAATACAGTCCGGTTTCATCAAGGTTGAAAATTTGGTCCCGTTTGGTCCCCTCTTTCTCAATTAGATTTTTCAGTATCGGCGGAAATGTCTTTGCTGCTGCTTCATCTGCACTTGCATCTTCGCCTGATAATTTCACATTATGGAAAGCATGACGTTTCCTGAAATTATTGAACCAGCCACTACTGGCAGTAAAGGAAGGCACTTCTTGAGGGTTTCAGCTTTATTTCTAAGGTCTTCAAATATTGCCAATGCCTTTGCTTTTATCGTAAGCAAACTTGTTCCTGATCTCTTCTTTGTTAGATCTTCTATACAAACAGATAAAAGATGTTCCATCTCTTCCAATTCTCTGTGTCTTGATCTAATTGATTTTGTTACACTTTATGTTGCTCCTGCTATGAAAGTTGCTTTTATTTTTTTCAGCATTCTTTCTAATTTTTCTCGGCGTTCTCTCATTTAGGCCTGTAGCATGCACAATATTGCATGTTCTTTCATTCCGCTCAAAGCTTTTCACGATTTCATATTTTTCTTCTATCGGTATTGCTTTTCTTTTTCTCTCTGAAGTATTTTCATCAGAACGCTTCCTTATCACACTTTTTTCAAGTATTTTACTCATTTTTTTGAGAATAGAGCACAAGTATAAAAAGAACAAAAACGAGGAGGCAAGCTTGATATACTTAAATGCACAGCGAACAAGTAGCAACTGAATAAACGATGCAGTGCCTGTGTAGAAACTGAATAAACAATGCAGTAAAGGCGGAAACACGCTATTACATGCTTACGTTTTACTAAAGCATATTTCTGGAGGTCACTACCATAAAACAATAAAAACAATTTGCAGTTTCTGGTTTATTGGGGGTTCCTGCTAGTGGATTTCTGTGGGTGTTTACGTTATTATGTGAAATATGTTTCCCCTTCCACGAACTCATAAAAACAAATAAATTTTCAGAATATTCTCTTCATTTCTACTGTATTGTGTTCAGTTGCGGCGAATACGCCGTGTTAAACTACCATTTCTTGTAAACACAAAGGCGAATCGTACATAAGCGAATTACGTTCGTGTTATATGCAACATCGTTCCCCTATTCATAAATCATGTATGATCGAATTTGTGTAATGTAAACACGTGTTATACGAGGAGTGACTGTACTTCATATCTGACTGCACAATTATCCACAGGCTATTTGCATTTTGCACTATCCTGAGTGTACTACCACATAGTTGTTATGTTACTCTAGGGTTACTGTTACTCATATCCGTTAATTTGCATTTGTGAATGTTGAACTTCAGTTGCTATTTCACAGTCTACTTGCCTAACTTTTCTAGATCCTGTTGCAGTAGCATACTGTCATTAACCACCCTGCCAAACTTTGTATCATCTGCAAACTTGGACATTAAGCCTGATATGCCTTCTTTAATATTACTGATAAATATAGAAAACAGCAATGGGCTCTGCACTGAAACCTGTGGGATTCCACTAATAATATTAGTCCTCAGAGAGCAGTGTCCATTCATAACAACTCTGTCTTCTCCCACTCCACCATCCATAGCAGCAGCTTGCCCTTAACACACTGCTCAATTTATACAGCAGTCTTTTATGTGTGACTGTATCAAAATCCCTGAAATCCAAGTATGTTATATCAGAATTATTTTTTGCATCCAGTTCCTTTGTGATCCTACCGTAGTATCCAATGAAATTGGTCAGACAAAATTTCTCCTTAACAAACCTATGCTGTGTCTGAAGTATAACTGCAGTCTGGCCTGTGATCCTGCCTTTATATATCTATAAGTATATAAGTATATAAACATCTATAAGTGTAAGCGTAGAGCTTTTGCTTTTTATTTACATATTTTTTTTTAATAATTTTGCTTAATTAGAGACAGTGTGTACAGTTTACTGACCTATTTGTTTTCTATTTTATTTTTTACCAGTGTTATACACTACATATTGTATGCAAACTTTAATAACAGCAGCGAAATATATAAACATTTACAGAAAATAATGAGATAATTACAGTCTTCAGAGATCTTGGAGGAATATGCTTCATTTTATCAGAAAATAGCATTACTGATTAATGTTATAGGCAGTATATTTTTATTACTTAATAGAATTCATTGACAGAGCACCATAAGCTGACCTAACAGCCTCTGTACAGAAACTACCTACACAACCTGTCTGCTTCATGTCTACTCAGAAGATATGAAGTTCTCTGGGCAACGCAGGCAAGCTGCTATGATAGCATTAGCAAGGACACGATGCAAGAAAGCAAGCTTATATACCATCAGCCAAAAAAAACCCCTTATTTCACCCATCCCCTCGCTCCAAATGTTTTTCAAGTTCTGCCTTGAATCTATTTAAGCCATCAGCTTCTACGACAGAAGTTTGCTCCAGCAATCAACCACCTGCTGGCTAAAGGCAAACTTCCACAAATCTATCCTACAACCGTCTTTCCTCAATTTGAGTTTATTCCCTCTCAGGCGATTATTCTGAGCAAGAGGAAGAATCCCATCAGCATTGAGCATGTTCAAACCATTCAAGGCTTTATACACCTCAATCAGATCACCTCGCTGGTGCCTAGTCTCCACACTATAATTTGCAAAACTTAAGCCTTTCTTCGTAAGAGCAACCCTTTGTTCTGTTCACTAATCTTGTTGCCCTTCTCTGTACTCGTTCCCACAGCTCTACATCCTTCTTAAAATAAGGCTTCCAGACCTGTATACAGTACTCAAGGTGTGGCCTGACCATTGCCTTATAAAAGGAAATTAGCATTAGCATTAGTAGAGGCATTTGATGCAAGAAAGCAAGCTTATGCAGCATCAGCCAAAAAAAACCACTTCCACTTCACCCCTCTGTTCGTTCAAAATATCTGTCCAGCTGAGCCTTAAACTTATTTAGGCTATCAACTTCCACGACAAGGGATGGAAGTCTGTTCCATCAACCAACCACCCGCTGGCTAAAGGCAAATTTCTGCACGTCTATCCTACATCTGTCTTTCCTCAATTTGAATTTATGCCCTCTCAGGTGATTATTCTGAGCGAGAGGAAGAATCCCATCAGCATTGAGCATGCTCAAACCATTCAAGGCTTTATACACCTCTATAAATAATCACCTCCTTATTCCTGCTAGAAAAATTCCTGTATATCATTGACAAGACACAATGAGCTACTCTTGCAGACCGTCAGCACTGCTCAAAAAACTTCATATTTCCTGCACAATTACCCTCAGGTCCTTTTCATTCTCTACCACTGTCAGTGTGGTACCACAGAGTTATTACGTTACTCTGAGATTACTGCTTCCCATATGTAGTACTTTACATTTGTCAATGTTAAACTTCATTTGCCACCTCTCAGCCCATCCGCTCAACTTTTCTAGATCCTCATGCAACAGTGTACTGTCATTAGTGTCATTAACAACCCTGCCAACCTTCGTAAGCCTGATATACCATCATCAATATCATTTATAAATACAGAAAACAACAATGGACACAACACTGAACCCCGAGGGACTCCACTAATAACATTAGTCCATGAAGAGCAGTGTCCATTGATTACCACACTCTGTCTTCTCACACTCAACCATCAATTTATCCATAGCAATTTGCCTGCAATGCCACACTGCTCCAATCTGTGCAGCAGTCTTCCATGTGTAACAGTATCAAAGGCCTTTCTAAGATCCAAATATATGATATCAGAGTCATTAGCATTAGTAGAGGCATATGATGCAAGAAAGCAAGCTTATTCAGCATCAGCCAAAAAAAAAAAAAAAACACACCACTCCCATTTCACCCCTCCGTTCGTTCGAAATACCTGTCCAGTTGAGCCTTAAATTTGTTTAGGCTATCAACTTCAACAACAAGTGATGGAAGTCGGTTCCACCAACCAACCACCCGCTGACCAAAGGCAAATTTCCGCACATCTATCCGATTTCCTCAATTTGAATTTATGCCCTCTGAGGTGATTATTCTGAGCAAGATGAAGAATCCCATTGGCATTGAGCATGCTCAAACCATTCAAAGCCTTATACACCTCTATCAGATCACCTCGCCGGTGCCTAGTCTCCAGACTCTGTAATTTGCAAAACTTAAGCCTTTCTTCGTAAGAGCAACTCTTTGTACCATTCACTAATCTTGTTGCCCTTCTCTGTACCCGTTCCAGCAGCTCTACATCCTTCTTGAAATGAGGCCTCCAGACCTGTATACAGTACTCAAGATGTGGCCTAACCATTGCCTTATACAAGGGAATAATCACCTCCTTATCCCTGCTAGAAAAATTCCTGTATATCATTGACAAGACACCATGAGCTACTCTTGCAGCTCGTCTGCACTGCTCAGAGAACTTCATATCTGCCTGCACAATTACCCCCAGGTCCTTTTCATTCTCCACCACTGTCAGTGTAGTACCGCAGAGTTGATACGTTGCTCTGTGGTTACTGTTTCCCATATGTAGTACTTTACATTTGTCAATGTTATTCTTTGCATCCAGTTCCTTTGTGACTACATCATAGCATCCAGTCAAATTAGTCAGACAAGCCTTCCCCTTAACAAACCCACGCTGTCCGAGCTATGACTGAAGTCTTGCTTAGATGATTCTGCAATGCTTCTTGAATCAGTTCCTCCATTAATTTCCCTGGAACAGAAGTTAAACTAACAGGTCTCTAATTACCTGTGTCTCTCTTTGATTCTCCTTTGTGGATTGGGGTCACATTTGCACATCTTCAGTCCATGGGTCTCCTACTCTTAATATCATTAGTGCCAATGTGTACAACATCATTACCTTTTGTGCCCTTAAAAGATGATATCTGCTCTACAACGTCATCAATCTTTGCCTCTGGCAGACATACCCTGGTCCTGTTCCATCTATCCTTTTTGCACAATATGTTCCTCGTTTCCCTGACAATACAGCCACCTACAACAGCTAGTTCCTTTGGGACCAGTGCATTCTGCTTTGGGAATTGCCGCTGTGTTGCGTGATGTTCAAGTGCAAGCTCTGGCATTGATGTGGGCAGCTGAGAGCTTGATGGGGCCCCTCAATTTAAATCCTTCGAGGGCATCCACCCTGTCCTTCAAGCTCTCATATAAGCCCATAACGATGCTCAGTTGTCGCCTGATTTCCACGCACTCCTTACATTTCGCACACACAAAGACATTCCCCTTGGCAATATCGTGTCCCATTCCTGATTGCTCCACAAACATCAAACAAGCAGTGCATTTTAATAGACTGTGATTCAGAGGACAACTGCCCCCCCTCATTCTCCCCTGAGCCACTTCCATTAGTTTGAGCCTTTTGCTTTGCTGCTCTGATGTGAATCATGATTTCTATTCAAGTTCAATAAAATCCCAATAAAAAATGTAACCCTAAACTTATGTCCCTATGCAGTTATAACGCTAATATATATATATATATATATATATATATATATATCCGAGTTACGTTATATGACTTTCTTATCCCCTGTGAACTTATATGTATTAATTTATGATGTTACGTTTGTAAAAACTAGGTCGCTATATTTAATTAGTTAAAGTACAATTCAATTGACAATGAAATTTAATATGATTAATAAATTTTATTGATTAATTGATATTACAATACTCACTATCTAGTTTTCCATTAGACCTTACGCTATCTAGTTCGGTGCACACGTTGTATCGTATAACAATGGTGGCAAGTTACGAACAGTTAATAGCTCAAAGACCTCTCTCAATGAGGGACAGGAATTTTTCCACCAGGGACAAAGAGGTGAGTATTTCATTGTACAAAGGAATTAGGGTTTGAGGATACCCAAGAAACTATAAAATCATAGAATACAAGGCATCCCTTTTACAGAAATAGTAGTTAAAAATGCTGACCTTACAGTCACAAAGATGGGTCACCTCTGCTCCTCAATGAGTGTGTGCCCATATCACCAGTGCTGTAGGACAGTTTCATATTATTTAATTGTATTCCACAACAGGTGAAGATATAAATCACACTATTGAATATCTACAAGTAGTTACAGATTTGCTACCTAATGCTAACATTATTGTGTGTGCTGATGTCAACTGCCGATCAACCTTATGGTACAGCTGTGTAGAAGACAGAGCAGAGACACACACCAAATGGCCAGATACTTACTGAATACATAGTCACTTCCACATTTCAAGTATTAAATCAGCCAAATAACCTGCTAACTTTTAGCAGCACCATGTGGGAGAATGACGTTGATGTCACTCTTACTACAAATTCAATAGCTTATAAAATTACCTATGGGTGTCCAACCAGCCTGGACTACATCAGATCATAGAGCAGTTATTTCAAACTAAATAAACAGTTGCAAACAGCCCAACAATCCCTGTTGGATATCCAAAGATATCACATAAATAAAGCAAATTGGAATATTTTCACATAACTTACAACACCTGAGCTGCAAAAGCAGGAAAATGAGTGCTTTAGATCAAACAACAGTTATAGCCTGGATGACCATGCACTGATTATGACAATTGTCTTAATAAAAACATCAAACCTGTCTATCCAAAAGAAAAAAAAAAAACCTTGTACAAGGGCTGGATAGGCTGCATTTTGAATGCAACCTTGGTTAGGCTGCATTTTGAATACTTCATACAGATTTGTAAGCATCATTTTAGAAAGGATGGAAATCTTTTAGAACAGGTGCAGAGAAGTGCAACAAGATTAGTTGGGATCACAAAAGGCTACTCTGACAAAGAAAGTCGTGAGTTCTGTAAATTGCAGTGACTGGAAACTGGGTGCCTTCATTAAGACCTAATTGAAATGTTTACGGCTCTAAATGGATTGATTAACTCAATGTTGATGGCATCCTTTACTCTTTCATTGATGACACACACACATAAGGTACATAAGCTTGAATTGGAAAAGGATGGTTGCAGGGTAGTGATGGTTGCTGTGGGAATTTTTCCCCCAGCCAGAGAATATTTTACCATTGTTACCTGGCTCATGGAAGTGGTTAGTTTGAATAAAAAAAATTATGAGAGACTTTCAAGTCTCTGGCTTGACAATGTACTGTCCTCGATACAGCGAAACACATGTGGAGTTGGGAGAAATCCCAGGTGCAGTTTGACACAAACATACCTTACACCTTGTCAGTGTAGTACCACAGAGTTGATACGTTGCTCTAGGGTTGCTGTTTCCCATATGTAGTACTTGACATTTGTCAATGTTCAACTTCATTTGCCACATCTGAACCCATCTGCTCAACCTTTCCAGACCCTGTTGCAGCAGCATAGCATCAGTAGTGTCTTTAACAACCCTGCCAACCTTTGTAGTGTCTGCAAACTTTGACATTAAGCTTGATATACCATCACCAATATCATTTATAAATACAGAACACAATAATGGACACAACACTTAACCCTGAGGGACTCCACTAATAACATTAGTCCATGATGAGCAGTGTCCATTGATTACCACTCTGTCTTCTCCCTCAACCATCACTTTATCCATAGCAGCAATTTGCCTCCAATGCCACACTGCTCCAATTTGTGCAGCAATCTTCCATGTGCAACAGTATCAAAAGCCTTTCTAAGATCCAAATATATAATATCAAAGTTATTCCCTGCATCCAGTTCTTTTGTGACTGCCTCATTGGATACTATGATGCAGTTCTTTTGTGACTGCATCATAGTATCCAATCAAATTGGTCAGGCAAGACTTTCCCTTAACAAAACCATGCTGTGTCCGAGCTATAACTGAAGTCTTGTCTAGATGATCCTGCAGTGCTTCTTTAACTAGTGCCTCCATTAATTTTCCTGGAATAGAAGTTAAACTCACAGGTCTATAATTACTTGTGTCAGCCTTTGATCCTCCTTCGTAAATTGGGGTCACATTTGCACATCTCCAGTCAATGGGTACCTCCCCTGAGTCCAAGGAAGCTCTCATAATTATGGCTAAGGGTTTGCTTACTTCCTTTGCTGCCTCCTTTAATATAACTGGATAGATCCCATCCACCCCAGTTGCCTTTCTTGTGTTTATCTTCAACAGTTTCTCATCCACTTTACTCTCAGTTATTACGAGATTATCTAGCTTACTGCCAGAGTTGAATACACCTCTGACATTCCCCTCGCTGTATAACTCCTCATGTGTGAATGTCGATGCAAAATATTCATTTAGTTTGTTAGCTACCTGAGCAGGATCATCAACAATTGAACCATCGATATAAAGTGGACCAATCTGATTCATCCCCTTCCTTCTAGAGTTTACATAAATAAAGAACTCTTTGCTGTTTTTCTTTGTATCCTTTGCCAAAGATTTCTCGTAATCTGCCTTCGCCTGCCTAACCTCCTTTGTAACTTTGTTACAGACCAGCTTATATCTATCATAGGCTTCTGTGTCACAAGTTAATTTATATGTATTCCATGCATTTTTCATCTCTATCATATGTCATTAGTTCATCTGACATCTATTTAGGCCTAAACCTTGAACAATATTTCTTAGTTGGTATGTAAAGCCTAGTAGCTTCCAAGATAAGTTCTTTGAATGCTTCCCATTTGAATTTGCTGTTGGTAACATCATCAGTTGGTCCCACTGAATAAAATTTAAATACTGTCTCAGACTGTCGTAGTCGCCTTTACGAAAGCAAAAACACTTCCCTTTACCCCTGATGGTAGTTACCTCTTTGAGTAAATCCCACTTCAGCACACTGTGATCACTGCCACCTAGTGGTTCCTTTATCTGCAGATTCTTAATGCATGAAGAATCACTACTGATAATCAGATCAAGAGTGTTACTCCCTCTAGTTGCCTCCCGAACATGCTGATGTAGAAAACAATCATCTAATAAATCCACAAAAGCCTTGCTAGTGTGTGTGTGATCAATCCACAAATTTCAGTCACTATCTTGGAAATTAAAATCCCACATTATAAGACTCTGATTTACTGACCCACTCTATTTCCCTGTACAGTTTCTTATTATACTCATCAGAGTCATTCGGCCTATAGCACACTCTTACTCTCAATTTCGAGCCGACAGGGCTAGCCGGGTGGGTAAAGTGCTTGCCTGGCAACCCATTGGTCGCGGGTTCGATTCCCGCCTCGGGCTTGGATCAAAGTACTGCAAAAACCTTGGGAGGTGCATTATGGCTACAGAAGCCTATGCGCCAACAACTACCAAAAAAAATACTCAATTTTGATCTCCCAATGCTTATGTCACACCAAACTGACTCGACACTGCACTGTCCAGCGATGTTGACTGGCTTCACTTCTTTGGATTTTATGTGTTTCTTAACTAATAGCATAATTCCTCCCTTCCCTTCCTATCCAGTCTATCCTTTCTGTACACATTGTACTTCCCAAATTCCAGTTCTGCATTCCTTATATCTGTGTGACACCACGTCTCTGATATCCCAACAATATCTGTCTTTGATGTTTTGAGCAATACCTCAAATTCATCAAATTTATTTACCAAACTCCTAGCATTGGTGTACACGCAAGTATACGCACCTGTTCCTATTCTTAGCTACCCTAACACAACCCATGTGTTTACTTGTACCGCAATGACTCCCAGCAGTCTCTGAAATATGCCACATCTTGTTTTCCAGGCTGCTGCTGCTGCTCATTCCAGTAGAAGCAGTACAAGAATCACTTTCACCTTTGCCAGTGGCTACTGTTAATCTATTATTTCTACTATTATCCCCCCCCAAGCTAGCAGTTTTCTGACGCACCTAACACTGCCTCAATAGTATCAGCAAATGTTTTTGCACCCTTTCTATTTAAGTGTATCTCATTCATGTAGAAGCAGTGTCTCCTGTTAACAAGTACAGACCAGGCCTGAAAAAAATTGTACCACTTGAGCCTTGCACAATCTTTCCAGGGCCGAATTGATCAACAAGGCTCTCATCGTATACTCCCTCCTATCGTGTCTGGCCAGAATTGCAGACACTTTCAAATTCAACCGTAATTCATGGCTTTTTTTCAACATTGACCTGTACTTGTTGAGTAATTCTGCCGGTCTCCTACTCTTAATATCATTAGTGCCAACATGTACAACTATATCACCTTTTACTGTTACTGTTCTTTTCAGTCTATGCTTAATTCATTCCTTGTAGGAATGATGCTTAATCCTCACCAATCTAATGAACCCTCTTTGAACTTTCTTAGAAGTTCTTTGCCCTTTTTTTTTTTAATATGACTTCCAGACTTGTTCAGAATACAGTATTCTTTGTTTTATCCATTTCTTTACTTGATAGATCCAGTAAATCATTGGAGACCATGCTACTTACTGGCCACCTGTTTGTGCTGCATGGTAAACTTCAAGTTTCATTATATTGTGGTCCACAGTCCTTTGTTTCTGTTCCCAAAGTGCAATAACCTTACATTTTATGCATTACATCTTAGTTATTTGTCTTCAGACATTTGTGTAACTGGTGTAAGTCATTTTGAAGTAGTGTAGCTAACATTTCCAAACTTCAAATCATACTATATATTCAAATTGTTATAATGATGCCTCTTTCTGCAAACTTTGTTTGCTTTTATACAGCTATATACAAAATGATACAACTGAATGTAATTTTCTCCATGTTCATCACTTTATTTAGAAAATATTCCAACTATATTTCTTCCTTTGCTTGTATCACCGCTGTTTTTTTGAACTTTGAATGTTTTTTGTATATCCTGAACGTTGCTTTTTTTCCCCCATTTCTTTTCTTCCTGCACCTTTTTGTCATTTCCATATAGCTCCTCAGTCATCTTTTATTTCATTTTCTTTTCATAGCTGTCCAAAAGCTTATCTATAACTTTATTTTCCATCAACTGTCAATTCCTTTCATTTATTTCTTCTTAAACTTTTTTTTGTCCTTCCACCTTTAAGTTTCTAACACCTTCTGTTCTGTTAATCTATTATGATCTGTTAGCATCTACAAAATCAGTGTTTTGTAATTATGGCTTTTCCACATGCTGCTTTGCATTTCTAGACTTCCCTTCTTACCAGCATGTGGTCTGATCTGGTTCTTATTATTGCATGTTGCATAAATTACCAGATCCTGAAATACATAATTCTACACTTTCTGCATAATTAATTTAAGCATAAATTTCATAAAAAGGATTATTAGCATTAGCATTAGTAGAGGCATATGATGCAAGAAAGCAAGCTTATTCAGCATCAGCCAATAAAAAAAAAAAAAAAACAACCACTACTCCCATTTCACCCCTCAATTCGTTCGAAATACCTGTCCAGCTGAGCCTTAAATTTGTTTAGGCTATCAACTTCAACAACAAGCGATGGAAGTCTATTCCACAAACCAACTGCCCGCTGGCTAAAGGCGAATTTCCGCACATCTATCCGACATCCGTCCTTCCTCAATTTGAATTTATGCCCTCTCAGGTGATTATTCTGAGCAAGAGGAAGAATCCCATCGGCATTGAGCATGCTCAAGCCATTCAAAGCCTTGTACACCTCTATCAGATCACCTCGGCGATGCCTAGTCTCCAGGCTCTGTAATTTGCAAAACTTAAGCCTTTCTTCGTAAGAGCAACCCTTTGTTCCATTCACTAATCTTGTTGCCCTTCTCTGTACTCGTTCCAGCAGCTCTACATCCTTCTTGAAATGAGGCCTCCAGACCTGTATACAGTACTCAAGGTGTGGCCTGACCAATGCCTTATACAAGGGAATAATCACATCCCTGTCCCTGCTAGAAAAATTCCTGTATATCATTGACAAGACACCATGAGCTACTCTTGCAGCTCGTCTGCACTGCTCAGAGAACTTCATATCTGCCTGCACAATTACCCCCAGGTCCTTTTCATTCTCTACCACTGTCAGCGTAGTACCACAGAGTTGATACGTTGATCTGGGGTTACTGTTTCCCATATGTAGTACTTTACATTTGTCAATGTTAAACTTCATTTGCCACCTCTCAGCCCATCTGCTCAACCTTTCCAGATCCTGTTGCAGCAGCATAGTATCAGTAGTGTCCTTAACAACCCTGCCAACCTTTGTATCGTCTGCAAACTTGGACATTAAGCCTGATACACCATCATCAATATCATTTATAAATACAGAAAACAACAATGGACCCAACACTGAACCCTGAGGAACTCCACTAATAACATTAGTCCACGTTGAGCAGTGTCCATTGATTACCACTCTCTGTCTTCTGCCACTCAACCATCCCTTTATCCATAGCAGCAATTTGCCTCGAATGCCACACTTCTCCAATTTGTGCAGCAGTCTTCCATGCGCAACAGTATCAAAAGCCTTTCTAAGATCCAAATATATAATATCAAAGTTATTCCCTGCATCCAGTTCTTTTGTGACTACATCATAGTATCCAATCAAATTGGTCAGACAAGACCTGCCCTTAACAAACCCATGCTGTGTCAGAGCTATAACTGAATTCTTGTCCAGATGATCCTGCAGTGCTTCTTTAACCAGTGCCTCCATTAATTTTCCTGGAACCGAAGTTAAACTAACAGGTCTATAATTACTTGTGTCAGCCTTTGATCCTCCTTTGTGAATTGGGGTTACATTTGCACATCTCCAGTCCATGGGTACCTCCCCTGAGTCGTCCAAAGAAGCTCTCATAATTATGGCTAGGGGTTTGCTTACTTCCTTTGCTGCCTCCTTTAATATAACTGGATAGATCCCATCCACCCCGGGTGCCTTTTTTATGTTTATCCTCAATTTCTCCTCCACTTTCCTCTCAGTTATTAGAAAATCATCTAGCTCACTGCCAATGTTTACTTCACCTACGACATTCCCCTTCCTGAATAACTCCTCATGTGTGAATGTAGATGCAAAATACTCGTTTAGATTGTTAGCCACCTGAGCTGGATCCTCAACTGTTGAACCATCAACATCCAGTGGACCAATCTGATTCATCCCTTTCCTTCTTGAGTTTAAATAGGTAAAGAACTCTTTTCTGTTTTTCTTTGCATCCTTTGCCAAGGATTTCTCATAATCTGCCTTTGCCTGCCTAATCTCCTTTGTGACTTGGTTACAGACCAACTTATATCTATCATAGGCTTCCACGTCACCCATTAATTTGTATGTATCCCATGCATTTTTCTTCTCTGCCATATGTCTCATTAGTTCATCTGACAACCATTTAGGCCTGAACCTTGAACAATATTTCTTGGTTGGTATGTAAAGCCTGGTAGCTTCCAAGATTAGTTCCTTGAATGCTTCCCATTTTGAATTTGCTGTTGGTAACATCTTCAGTTGGTCCCACTGTATAGAATTTAGATACTGTCTCAGACCATCATAGTCGCCTTTACGAAAGCAAAAACCCTTCCCTTTACCTCTGATGGTAGTTACCTCCTTGAGTAAATCCCACTTCAGCACACTGTGATCACTGCCACCCAGTGGTTCATTTATCTGCAGATTCCTAATGCATGAAGAATCACTACTGATAATCAGATCAAGAGTATTACTCCCTCTAGTTGCCTCCCGAACATGCTGGTGTAGAAAACAATCATCCAATAAATCCACAAAAGCCTTGCTAGTGTGTGAGTGACCAACCCACAAATTCCAGTCAATATCTGGGAAATTAAAATCCCTATTTATAGCACTTTAATATGCTAATTTGTTTAAATTAGTTATTAAAATCCCCATTATAGCACTTTAATATGCTAATTTGTTTAAATTAGTTATTAAAATCCCCATTATAGCACTTTAATATGCTAATTTGTTTAAATTAGTTATTATGCAGTATAATTAATGGCATTTGAGGTTATGATGGGCACAGCGGTGGTGAGACCTGATCTTACTTACATTTCAAGTGTACAGGTCTTAAATGGATTTTGCAGGCCAGTCACTAGATAATCCACCAGACTGAACCCTTTGCTCTGCAAGAGGTATCCAGATCAGCTAGTGTATAATCTTTTCTTTGCTCTGCCAGCTAGTGACAAGGGAGTCCAAGTAGTGTGTATGCAAGACATTGTCAAGGCCATGTTATGTCAAGGGCTGGGTATATTCTTGCTGTGTACTCCATATCCAAAAATTTCATTACTTCATGACACATCCCCCTTCTGCTTTTATTTTATCTACTAAATGCATCATGAATATCCAGGCTAATAAGTACAAACATCTGCAAAAAAGAACTAACCTCCCAAAAATTTCTTCATTCATTTCAAAAATATACATGGTCTCAATTCCAGTCTTATGACCTCCGTTGCCACCTGTTTGCGAAGTCCCAGTTACTTTTTCTGAAAGAATCCCAATTATCAATTGCCTCAACCGCTATTCATCTCGCTTGTTCTGATTATTTTCTCTGTGATTCCTTTCGCTTCAGTGGTGGTACTTTTGCATATGTTTGCTCTGATATTCTGTTGCTTAAAATTTTTCTACCCCAATCTGTCAAATACATCTGTTTCCTGGTCTCCTAACTCCACTAATCACTTGGAACCCAAACTTCCTTTCTTTAAAATTCTACTTTCTCCAGTAAAATAAAAAAATTATTGTTTCACAACTCCAGCTGGCTTCAGTTTTCTAGCCACATGAACCCCATTGGTTGGGATGCTGAGGTTTTTGTAATTACTAATGATATTACATAGATCTTTTTCAATTACTAATGATCATACACCATGATTCAAAGTTGGAATCACATGTCGGATCTGTTGCTGTCCTTCCAAACACTACTATATCCCAGGAGATTCCTAGGATATAGTAAATCCCTGAATGCAGCATAAACCCTGCAGATCTAACATTATAGAGTTAGCTTTTCATCAAATCGGGACTTGCCAATACCAATAGTTTATTATATATTATGTTCTTTGAGTGCATTACAGTTTTTATCAGTATTGATTATTATTACTTAAAGATTTAATTACCATCAGGGGTAAAGGAAAGGGTTTTTGCTTCCGTAAAGGCGAGTACAGTGGTCTCCGACAGTTTTTAAATTCTGTACAGTGGGATCAACTGACGATGTTACCAACAGTAAATTCTAAGTGGGAAGCATTCAAGGAATTAATCGTGGATGCTACTAAAAGTTTCGTACCTATTAAGAAATATTGTTCAAGGGTTAGGCCTAAATGGTTGTCAAATGAACTAATGAGACTCGTAACAGAGAAGAAAAATGCATGGGATGCATATAAATTATCAAGCGACTCAGAAGCCTATGGCAGATATAAGTTAATCTGTAATCAGGTCACAAAGGAGGTTCAGCAGGCGAAGGCAGATTATGAGAAATCCTTGGCAAAAGATGCTAAGAAAAACAGCAAGGATTTCTTTACTTATATAAACTCTAAAAGGAAGGGGATGAATCTGATTGGTCCACTTGACATCGATGGTTCGACTGTTGATGATCCTGCTCAGATAGCAAACAAACTGAATGAGTATTTTGCATCTACATTCACACGTGAGGAATTATTAAGGTTTGAAAATGGCAGAAGGTTATCAAATTGTAGCAGGATACTTAATGATTTTGTAATAACTGAGAGCAAAGTGGAAGAGAAACTGTTGAAATTAAACGTAAGAAAAGCACCTGGGGTGGATGGGATCTATCCAGTTATATTAAAGGAGGCAGCAAAGCAACTAAGCAAACCCTTAGCCATAATTATGAGAGCATCCTTGGACTCAGGGGAGGTTCCCACAGACTGGAGATGTGAAAATGTATCCCCAATTCACAAAGGGGGATCGAAGGGTGACACGAGTAATTACAGACCAGTTAGTTTAACTTCTGTTCCGGATAAAATAATGGAGTTGCTGGTTAAAGATGCATTGCAGGATCATCTAGACAAGACTGCAGCAATAATTCAGACACAGCATGGGTTTGTTAAGGGAAAGTCTTGTCTGACAAATTTGATAGGATATTGTGATGTGGTTACAAAGGAACTGGATGCAAAAAATAATTTTGATATCATATATTTGGATTTCAGGAAAGCTTTTGACACTGTTGCACATGGAAGACTATTGTACAAATTGGAGCAGAATGGTATTAAGGGTAAGTTGCTACAATGGATAAAAGAATGGTTAAGTGCGAGAAGACAGAGGGTGGTAATCAATGGGTGCTGCTCTTCTTGGACTAATGTTATTAGTGGAGTCCCACAGGGTTCGGTGTTGGGTCCACTGTTGTTTTGTATATTTATCAATGATATTGATGAAGGTATATCAGGCTTAGTGTCGAAGTTTGCAGATGGTACAAAGGTTGGCAGGGTTGTTAATGACAGTAATGGCAGTGTGCTACTGCAACAGGATCTAAATAATTTGGGCAGATGGGCTAAGAAGTGGCAACTGAAGTTTAACCTTGGCAAATGCAAAGTACTGCATATGGGTAGAAGTAACCCCAGAGAAATGTACCAACTGTGTGGTACTACACTTAAGGTGGTAGAAAATGAAAAAGACCTGGGAGTAATTGTGCAGGCAGATATGAAGTTTTCTGAGCAATGCAGACAGGTTGCCAGGCCAGGTCATAGGGTTTTGTCAATGATATATAGGAATTTTGCTAGCAGGGGAAAAGGAGGTGATTAGCCCTCTGTATAAGGCAATGGTCAGGCCATGCCATGCCTTGAGTACTGCGTACAGGTCTGGAGGCCTCATTTTAGGAAGGATGTAGATTTATTTGAGTGTGTACAAAGAAGGGCAACAAGATTGGTGAGGGGAATGAAGGGATCCTCTTATCAAGAGAGGCTTAAGTTCTGTAAATTGCAGTGGCTGGAGACTAGGCACCTGCGCGGTGATCTGATTGAGGTGTATAAGGCCTTGAATGGGTTCAGCACGCTGAATTCTGATGGGATCCTTCCACTTGTTCAGATTACAAACCTAAGGGGCCATAAATTCAAATTAAGAAAGAACAGATGTAGAATAGATGTGCGGAAATTTGCCTTTAGCCAGCGGGTGGTTAATTGCTGGAACAAACTTCCATCTGTCGTGGAAGTTGATAGGTTGAATAAATTTAAGGAGGAACTGGACAGGCATTTGGAGGGAATGGTGTGATTTTTTTTTTTTTTTTTTTTTTGCCTGATGCTGCATAATCTCATACATTTTCTTTCTTACATCACATGCCACTACTACTACTACTATTGAGATACAATTCTCATTCCATCCAGTGCTGTTTTGGATTCAACAGAAAATGCATTCTCTCTCTCTCTCTCTCTCTCTGAATGTAACTTTTATATCTGCTTCTGTTGGATTGCTAGCTACGTTGAGATTAGGGGAAATGATTTGGCTGCAGCATAAGCCACATTAGCAATTCCTTCTAATCATCATGACCTGTCAGTCCCATATACAAACCAGGGGCAAATAATACACAAGATTCATGGAATAAACAGACTACAAATAAATTACATTAGTTAAAGACTAGAGTGCTAAACCTTGGCACTCTAGTCTGTGCAGGAATTGTAAAGAAGAAATTATTCTTGCTCAGCTCCACGTAGGACACAATAATTTGACACATTGCTTTTTACTGACGGTTGATGATCCTTCTATGTTTGAGTCCTGTGACACCGTTTTATCTATTAGACATACTTTAATTGACTACAGATTTTAATGATACATGTTTTAAATGCCTTTAACCATCTGACTGAGCCCTATACATTCAGTCAGATTTTATCTGACAGTGACAATGGGTCAGTTGTTTTTTAATTCTTACAATGTATATAAAATACTGCACATATTTTTAATACATATATTATATATTGCCTTTTACCCTTATACTTATATAACTTATGAGGTTGCCTCTTGCAAAAATTACCAAAATTTATCTTTAACATTCTGTAACCTTGTCTTGTCATATAATAGCCGTTTTTTCCTAATGCACCAATAAAATCATAAACCTAAACTTATCCAAAGTAATGGAAAAATCCATTAACTGCCAACTCCTAAACTATCTTAAAACCTATCTGATCAGTGATTGCTAATATGGATTCTGGATTCTGTCAGTGAATATTGGTGATATATTGGCTTATATTATGGACAAATTCAGTGGGTACTGATAGGTGAACTGCTGCAAATAGCAGTTTATCCATCTGGTAACAGTTACTTCCATCAGGGTAATGGACCATGTCACAAGGCACAAGTTATTCAGGATCAGGAGCATGAGGTGATTTTATCTTAACCCAGTTGAGCATTTGAGTTGAGGTGGAATGAGCTGTTTGCAGAAGAGATCCACTAATGTTCAATATGAGGCAACTGTAGGATGTGATAGAATCTGCAGGAGTCACCATTCCTGTGAAACACTTGGCATCTCATGGTGTCCATGCCCCAATGACTTGACTCTTCTTAGTACTAAAGGAAGTATTACTCACTATTAGGTCAGTGTACATAACCAATTTCCCATTCAGTATATATGGACCAAAATAGCAAGAACCATATATGGACCACAAAAGCCAACTTAGTTACACATCATGATAGATGGTAAATATTGAAGTGGCTTAGGAATCAAACTACACTCTCTTATCAAGTATGCATGCACCTGTAGCATTAAAGCATTTAATTGGGAACAGTGCGAAAGAATTATTAGCTATGTCAAATGGATGCATGTGTAGGATGCTTAAGTCTGTATAATTCCTAGTAATGTCACTTAATACGTTCTGTGATAAGGTGATATCTGATTGAGCATATACGTGATAATCAAGTGTCTTCTGGTTTTACAATAAGTGTTTTTCTGTTGGTTCTTTGTCAAGTTTGTTATTTATAAAATGGCAGATATATGTTTTTATTTTATTTTCTTTCTTTTTTTTTCTTTTTTTTTTTTTTCCTAATTGCAGAGTGATCAAATTCAACAGTGTGCTGTAAAAGCAAACATTAGATAACTTGCTCATGTTAAGCCTAAATATTTTGTATGCCAGTATAAATATATTTTTACAATCTTGGGTGAAAGAATATATCTGGATTTATATATCATAAATTTCAGCCAGATACATGCTCACCTAAAAGTGTGGAATGATGCTTCATTTTTCTTAAATTTCAGTTTTTATTAAAATAGGAACAAATTGTTTACTAATTTTTATTACATATTCTACTATGTATACAAATTTTCTGTTACATATAAAATCAAAAGATTGAAATAATATTTAAGAAATTTCCAGCCAGAACATTCAAGCATAGTCCAGAAAGGTGTAAAGGACTCCTGAATGTGTTAGAACATTGTAGAAGATTCTTTAACATTGGTGAAGATTCTAGAATATTCTAGAAAGTGGGAGTATTGTTTCAGTATTATAGAAAATGGCAGATGGTTCTAGAGTGTTTGCAATAAAATAAATTGAGTAAAGGCTATAACTTATAAAATCAAACACCCATCATTCAGAAAGAGTTTGATGTAAATTAATATTAGTATTAATATTGGCAAATGACGTTCAGAGCCTTAGACACCTTAATCAGTTCACCTCCTAGGTGCCTAATCTTCAGACACTAAAGTTTGCAGAACCCTTTTACCTTCTCACCAATCTCATTACCTGTCTCTGTACTGATTCCAGCAGCTCTACATCCTTCCTAGAATGAGGCCTCCAGACCTGTATGCAGTCTCAAGATGTAGCCTGACCATTGCCTTATACAATGGGGTAATCACCTCCTTATCCCTGCTAGCAAAATTCCTGTATATATATATATCATTCAGAGAACTTCATTGGACTGCACAATCGCCCTCAAGTCTTTCTCATTTTCCACTACTAGTAGCACACAATTGGTATGTTACTCTGGGATTACTGCTACCTGTGTACAGTATTATGCATTTGTCAAGGTTACACTTCAATTGCCATTTCTCAACCCATCTGCCTAATTTTTCTAGATCTTGTTGCAGAAGCATACCTTCATTACTGCCATTAACCACCTTTCCAACATTCGTATCATCTGCAAACTTAGACATTAAGCCTGATATACCCTCATAAATATTATTAATAAATACAGAAAACAGCAATGGACCTAGCACTGAAACGTGCGATTCCACTAGTAACATGAGTCCACAAAGAGCAGTGTCCATTGATAATCACTCTGTCTTCTCTTACTCAACCATCCCTTTTTATCCATAGCAGTAACTTTCCCTTAATGTAACACTGCTCCAGTTTCTGCAGCAGTCTTTTATATGCAACAGTACTAAAAGCTTTCTTGAAATTGGTATATGATATCAAAATTATTTTTTGCATCCAGTTCTTTTGTCACTGCATCATAGTACCAGATCAAACTTGTAAGACACGATCTCCCCTTAACAAACCCATACTGTGATTGAATATAACGCAATCCTGTCTAGATGGTCCTCCATTACTTCTTTAACCAGTGACTCCAGTATTTTCTTTGGAACAGATGTTAAGCTAACAGGTCTGTAATGAATCATGTCACCTTTTGAATCAAATACATTTGCACATCTCCAGTCCACAAGGAGCACCCCCTGAATTTGAAGGTGCTATCATAATTATGGTTAAGGGTTTGCTTACCTCCTTTGCTGGCTCCCTTATTATAATCGGATAGTTCCCTCCACCCCACTTGTCTTTTTTTATGTTTAACATCAGCAATTTCTCTTTCATTTTCCTCTCAGTTATCACAAAATTGTTTAGCTCCCTGTTAGTTTGATAAACTTCTGGCATCTCCATCCCTAAAGAATTCCTCATATGTGAATATAGATGCAAAATACCTATTCAGCCTCTCACAAACCTGAGCAGGATCATCCACAGTTTGAATGTGAAGTGGACCAGTGTGATTTGGACCCTTTCTTCTACTGTTAATATAAGTAAAGAATTTTTTGCTGCTCTTCTTTGCATTCTCTTCCAGAGACTTCTTGTAATCTGCCGTAGCTTGTCTAACTTCCTTTATGGCTTGATTACGGACTAATTTATATGCATTCTGCAGATTTTTCTTCTCTGCCATGTCTCAATAGTTCTTCTGACATCCATTTAGGTCTGTGCCTTGAACTTGATTTCTTAGTTTGTATGAAAAGCTTAGTAGCTTCTATGATTATTTTCCTAAATGCTTCCCATTTAGAATTAGTTGTTGGTAACATAAGTTGGCCGCTATATAGAATTTAAAAACTCTCTGAGACCACTGTAAATCCCTTTTGCAAAAGCCCTTTCCCTTAACCCTTGATTGTAGTTACATCTTTAAGTAAATCTCACATCAATTCACTGTGATCACTGCCATCTAGTGGTTCTTTTATCTTCAGATTCTTAATGCCTGAAAAATCACTGTTGATAATCAGATCAAGAATATTGCTCTTTCTTGTTGCCTCTCTGACCTGCTGTTGTTGAAAACAGTCAACCAATAAATCCACAGAAGTTTTGCTAGTATGAGTGACCAACCCAAAAGTCCCAGCCAATATCTGGAAAGTTATAATTCCCCATTATAACACATTCTGGTTTTCTGGCCCACTCTATTTCTCTGTACAGTTGTTCATTATACTCATCACAGTCATTTGTTTTATAACACACTCCTACTCTGATTTGTGTTTTCCTAATGCTTATGTAACACCAAACTGACTCAACGTTGCAGTGCACACCCATGTCAACTGGATCAACTGCCTTAGATTTTTATGTGCTTCTTAACTAAGAACATAACTCTTCCCCCCCTCATGTCCTGTCTATCCTTTCTGTGTACATTGTACTCAACATATTCAAATTCTGCATCCCTTACATCTGAATGACACCGTGTCTCTGATATCCCCCCAATATCTGCATTTGATGACTTGACCAGCACTTCAAATTCATCAAATTTATTTCCTATGCGCTTAGCATCGGTGCACATGCAAGTAAGTATACATGCACCTATTCTTGCCCTTAGTTACCCTAATGCAGCCCATGTATTTTCATATTCCCTGATAACCCACAGGCCTTGAAATCTCCATTACCTTGCTTTCTGAGCTGCTTCAGGTTCCACTAGAAGCAGTGCAAGAATCACTTTCACCTGTGCCTGCAGCTGTTTTTAATTTGTTAGGCTGTGGTTCCCCCACCCCAAGCTAACAGTTTGATAGCATCAAACTAGCCTTGATAGCATCAGCAAATATTCTTGCACACTTTCTAATTAAGTGTATCCCACCCCTATAGAAAGTCTCTCCTGTTAACAAGCACAGACCATGCTGAGAAAAATTCCAATCCATGAGCTTTGCACAATCTCTCCAGGGCCAAATTGATTGATAAGGCTCTCATAGTGTATGCCCTCCTATCATGTCATACTATTATATGGCCAGAATTGTGCACACACTTTCAAATTTAACCCTAACTTGTGACTTTTTCTGAAGATTGCTCTGTACTTGTTAAGTAAGTCCTGAGATCTCCTTCTATTAATGTCAAAAAAAGTGGTGCTTCATTTAAAGGAGTACAAACTACCATTTGATGATTCAAGAAGACTGGCAGTTTAAAGGACAAACCACGATCATGATGACCTCACATAACAACAGAAGCACAAGACTGATTTCACTGACACTGATTTCTAAATGCAATTGATGACTCACTACACCTGAAATCTGAGCTGAGTTCAATAGGAACAGAGAAACACCTGTGTCTACCACCACTGAAACTTTATCTTAAAGAAGCAGGACTTCATGTTTCTTTGATGTATAGTGACCCAAAAACCCTTATTAAAACCAGAAAATCAAAAGAAATGGTTGATTTGGTCTAAGAGCCATCAACATTGTGTCATTGAAGAGTGGAAAAATGTACTGTTGATGGATGAATCCAAATTTGAAATTTTTGGATCCAAGCATACAGTTTGTGAGATGATCAACTGAAGTAAAAATGGTGCCACATTGTTTAGTGCCTACAGTGAAGCATGTGGTGGGTTCCATCATGATCTGGGGTTGCATCTGTTTTTTTTCTGTAGTGAGTGAAATTGTCAGAATTGAATAAATTTTAAGAAAAGAAGCGTATAAAAACATTCTTGAACATAATGCATTATCCTCTAGACCATGGCTTTGTGGAAGAAAATTTATATCACAACAAGAATGACCTAAAACACAGCTCCGAGCTGTGCAGAGAGATTCTAACAACTAAACAACAGGAGGGGTATTGCAAATTATGGTGTAGCCACTCCAGTAATCTGACTTAAATCAAATACAGTCAGTCATCGTATAACACGTGTTTACACTACACAAATTTGATCATACATGATTTATAAATAGGGGAACAATATCTTATATAACACGAACCGAATTCGCTTATGCACGATTCGCCTTTGTGTTTACAAGAAATGGCAGTCGAACACGGAATCACCCCAACATAACGCAACACGATAGGAATGAAGAGAAGATTCTGAAAATGTATTTGTTTTTTATATCAGTGAAGGAGAAACACATTTCACCATAATAATGTAAAAACCAACACAATTCCAGCTATCGGTATAATCGCAAATGCAATTAGATCGAGTTTATAAACAGATTCCACTAGCAGAAATGCAACTGGAAATTGTTTTTATTGTTTTATGGTAGTAACCCCTAGAAATGTGCTTGAGTAAAATGTGAGGTGTTAATCTCAGCCTTTACGGTGTTGTTTATTCAGTTGCTACACACGCGCAGCTTTGTTTACGTGTATCAAGCGTGCCTCCTCGTTTTGTAATTGTGCTTTATTCCCTAAAAATGAGTAAAATACTTAAAAGGTGCGAAAAGGAAGCGTCCTGGTGAAGATACTGCAGATTCAGAGAGAAAAAGAAAAGCAATATCGATAAACATATTGTATATTATTATATTATATTATATTATTATTATTAGCTACATGGTGCAAGGAAGTCTGGGGCTTATGCTGCACCAGCCAAAAAAAAAAAAAAAAATCCCGAATTACCCTGAGAGAGAGAGAGAAAGAGAGTCAAAAGTAGAAAGGAATCACCAAGAAAGGGAAGAATGATGATATCCAGCTCAGGACCCAAACAGAGGCGGACTGGGTCAAAAATTCTTACCCGGGAAAATTTATAGTGGCCTCATACTATGGTTTATGCCCAAAATCACACTGGCCTCAGGCCCACTGGGGTTTCCCGGGTAAGGCTTATGACCAGTCCACCTCTGTCAATAGAGAAAAAATATGAAATTGTGAAACGCTTTGAGTGAAATGAAAGACCATGTGATATTGCATGTGCTACAGACCTAAATGAGGCAACGCTGGGAATTAGAAAGAATGCAGAGAAAATGAAAACAACTTTCATAGCAGGAACAAATCAAAGTGTAATTAAAATCCATTAGATTAAGACGCAAAGAATTGGAAGGGATGGAACAGCATATGTTTGGATAGAAAATCAAACAAATAACAAGTTTGCTTACGATAGAAATAAAAGCATTAGCAATATTTTATTATGTGATAGTCATAATAAAATGCATAAGTATTTTATTACGATAATTTATTGTGTTTGATAATGTTTTGGTTACAAATGTGTGTTCAATCTTGGGTGGTCGGCACCTAACCCCATTTTTCCCATAGGGCCTGTTGTTTATATTGCACGATTTTGCATTGCATGAGGGTTTCTAGGAACGCAACTGTCGTGCTATACAAGGAGCTTTTATGGGGTCATCTAGACCAGCAAATGTTGTGAAGTCTGCCCATCTTCACAAAATTTATGGGAACCTTGCAGGTCACTTGAAATAATGCTAGTCAAGATACTATTATAAAATTAATTGCCTAAATGGCATGTCTGTGCAAAGCAGTGATAAAATCTCTTGGAAGATATGTTTATGAAACAGTATAGTTGTTAATATTAATCATTTCAATATTTTTTTTCCTGTAAATTTTTGAATTCTTAATAAAAAATCTTAAAATACTGTGTAATGTATTGTTTTTTATGTGCTTCTTAACTAAGAACATAACTCTTCCCCCCCTTACATTGTCATATACTGTGATTTCAAACTTTTAGGCAGGATTGTGTGTTTACATATTATATATATATATACATACATATATATATATATATATATATATATATATAGTTTATTTAAATATCATTGGCAACTTGGGTAATGTTTATTGCATCATTCCTGTATTTGTAGTTTTTTGTTGAACAAATGTTTAAAAGAACATGCAAGTTTTTTTTAAGAGAATTTGTTGAGCATTGTGGGAATTGATTCATTAGATGACTAGGTTGAAACTGACTGTAGCACACCATGCCAACTTAATCAATAATTTTTTGTTGTTTAATACAGCAACAACAAGCAAGAAATTAACAAATATAAAATTTATAAATGAAAAAGTCTTGTAATTTACTTGAAAAAGATATGACATGTATTAATTAATTATTATTAATTTGGAAGAAAAGTCTGGACATGCCATTCATATTTTTCACCACAACTGTAACACTTATGGTGCAAAACTGCTAAAAGCTGAATCTGTTTGTTAATTTGTGAAATTTGGCAGATATTTATAATGACCCCTGGGTCCCTTATACTAGTAAACATTCACAAAAAATAATACAAATGGACCTTGCAATTCACATGCAAACTTCCATTGCTATGGTCATCGCTTGCCATAGTGCTTTGTTCCATTACCTGCTTGAGTATTGCCTTTCTCATGTTATTTGCACTTCATTCCCTTTTCTGTATATGTAGCATTTACAAACCATAAGTAATAACAGATTTTTGTTCAAGTTTAATAATATAGTTCAATAATCAATATAGACTTCCAGTAGCCTTGTATTTTTTAATTAATTTTCTGAAATTTTAAAATTTTTAAGTAGTAATCTTATTGCTGTCAAGTTTTAAATCATTCAAATTTAAATCTTTCAAATATCAAATATCTTTATCTGTTAAATCTTTCTTGAGCAATATACTATTTATTTAAAAAACAGTCGTGTGTGTGTGTATTTCATTTATTTTACTTTACAGATGTTATGAATGTTATAAGAGAATAATGTGATCATAGATGTAATTTTTTTTAAAGATTATTCTGTTATTTGTTTTATTTAAGTTATTACAAGTACTAACATTAGTTTTCTTTTTAACAGCACTATTATGGCCTGTTATACTTAGAAGTCAGTGTTAAACATATTATTTATGGTCTCTTTCAGATCATTTATATTTTATTGGAGTCCAGTACCATCCTGAGTATGTTTCAAGACCACTGAAACCATCTCCACCATATTTGGGTCTAATTTTAGCGGCATGTGGTAAACTTAATTCTTTTCTTACCCGAGGATTTCGTCTTTCTCCTCGGTATTGTAGTGAAGTTGAAAGCTCAGATGAAGAAGTACCTGTTGTGCTTACTGCATGTGAATGTGAAAAATCTACAACTGCTGAAAATAAACCCCCTGTTAGTAGTACATAAATGTTAATGCTTAAATTAACATATTTAAACTGTTTCATTTTTACTTGTGTAATCCTAATTTTGAGTGGGTTTCAAAATGGTATTATCATTTTTACAATAAATGTTACCAGTAAATGTTTACATTTACTGTAACATGTAAACCTCTCATTTCCAGAAAACATGTAAACCTCTCATTTCCAAACTGCTAAAAGCTGAATCTGTTTGTTAATTTGTGAAATTTGGCAGATATTTATAATGACCCCTGGGTCCCTTATACTAGTAAACATTCACAAAAAATAATACAAATGGACCTTGCAATTCACATGCAAACTTCCATTGCTATGGCCAGAAACAAGTAACTGTTTGAACCATAATTTCAGTATCTCTAACGAAGGAAAGGAGGAATGATGACTCTACATATACAGTGCAACCTCAAAATGACATGGTTGTCAGGGCATTTTTAACACCTGCATTATAAGCTAACTGTATTACAGTCAAAAATAAAATTTACATAATTTTTTTAATATAAATGCACAATAATGAAAAGACATTACTCTTGTATAAAGCATGCATGCTTATTGTAAGGAAATTTTATTCTCAAGGCTGTATTTTTTTATGTGACAGTGGGGGCACTACCAGATATTACAAATAGTAGGGGCACTTAGTTTTACAGACCCAAATTTTCTTTTATATTTTTAAAAAAAAAAAGTTTTTGGTTTCTTTAATTTTGCATGTTGTATACCAATGCTAGGCCATTTACTAATGTATTGTAATATTTATTAAATGTAATTCTTTATTTTTTATGAAAATTTTTAATTTAAAAAATTTAAAAAAACAAAAATTTTAGTAATTCTGCTGGGAGAAAAAAACTATCAACATGAAACTATTAGTCACTTCCTTTTTTCAAGTTTATTTTTATGAACTTGAGCATGCAAAAATTCAAAATTGCATATGAATTTATATGCTTTACCAAATATATAAATAATAATAATCAAGTTAAGAAACTATTTTGCATAAATAATAATAAGGGACATCCCTCCCTCACTAGCCAATGCCCTGACAAAACAGTCATTGTAATCAATATACTTTGAATCTTAGGTGAATTTTGCAATATGGTAGGAACCAATAAAATAGTCATTAAAACAAATTGAAAATGTAAAAATATATATAAACCTATTTCTTACTCTGTGCATACATGGTTAAAAGTACTTTGTACATGATACAAATTGTATCAATCTCCATGAACCTGTAATACACCCTTAATTTACATTTTTATTATTATTATTATTAGCCATATGGTGCAAGGAAGCCTGAGGCTTATGCTGAATCAGCCAAAAAAATTCCCGAGTTACCCTGTGTGTGTGTGAGAGAGAGAGAGAGAGAGAGAGAGAGAGAATCACCAAGAAAGAGAAGAATGATGTTCAGCTCAGGACTCTGGGTGTGCCAAGCCCATTCTCACCAGATGTGAGTCCCTGGGGTTATGCTGGCCATAGTTTTACACAAAGACGGAGTCACATATTGAGACCATTCTCAAAGATCTATTTCTTTTCATGTAGAAAGACCAATGCACTTGAATGTTTTCCTCTGATACTTATTGATTGCTATAATGAAAACCAGATGTATGAAGAAAACTGCCTTCTTTTAAAAACAAAAATTAAATCATAACTCTCTTTCATATTCAGTGTTGCACAGAGAATGGCAAAAAATACATAAGGCACCTCAACCCAACAGAATCTATCCATTTATATTAAAATAAGTGGCAAAAGATGTAAGCAAACCTTGAGCCATAATTATGAGAGCAACCTTGGATTCGGGAAAAGTTCGTACAGAGTGGAGACATACAAATATCTGTCCTATTCGCAAAGGTGGAATAAAAGGGTGAAGTCAATGGTTGAAGAAGTAGTACAGGGTCATCTTTAAAGTAATGTGGTTATATGGCAATCATTGCTTGGATTAGTTAAAGGCAGATCTTATCTAACCAATCTGATTAACTATTGTGAGGCAACAACAAAAGAAATAGATGCAAAAAAATAATTTTGACGTCATATGTACTTAGATTCAGTAAAAGCTTTTGATACTGTTCCATTTGAATGACTGATGTTCATATTGGAGCAGTGTGGCATTAGGGGCAAGTTATGCTGTGGATAAAGCTGCTGTGGGTGGTTGAGTGGGAGAAGGCAGAAAGTGGTTATCAATTGCCACTCCCCTTCATGGATTAATTTATTAGTGGAGTCGACCAGGGTTCATTGTTGGGCCCATTATTGTTTTCGGTATTAATGATATTGTTGACAGCATATCAGGCTTAATGTTTAAGTTTGTAGATGATACAAAGATTGGCAGAGTGGTAGTAATTGGGATATTCTACTGCCACAAGATCTAGAAAAATTTTGCAGATGGACTGAGAAATAGCAATTCAGGTATAATGACATTGAGTTTAACATTAAAGTTTAACAAGTTGAGAGTTAGGATTGAAATTGAAAGTGTCTGCAATCCTGCAGAGACACGGTAGGAATGAGTACATGATAATGTCAATCAATTCAACCAATCATAGATTGCAGTATAGCATCAAGGGAAAGTTACTGCAATGAATAAAGGGATGGTTGAATTGGAAAAGATTTATCAGTGGACACTGCTCTTTTTAAACAAATTTTATTACATTTGTTCAGGAAGGGCAATGCTCATTGAACAAATGCCAGTGCTAGGTCTGTTGTTGTTTTCTATATTTATTAATGATATTGATAAAGGCATATCAGGTCTAATATCAAAATTTGCAGATTGGTAGGGTGGTTAATGACAGTAGTCAGGGTATGCTACTGCAACAAGATCTAGATAAATTAGTACAGATGGGCTGAGAAGTAGCAATTGAAGTTTAACATTGACTAAAAATGCAAGGTACATTTCTGTGATTAACATACCAACTGTGTGGTATCACACTCAGTGTAGTGGAAAATGAAAGAGACCTGAGGGTAATTGTTCAGTCACATACGAAGTTCTCTGAGCAATGCAGACAGACTGCCAGGACAGCTCATGGGATTTTGTCACAGATATACAGGAATTTTGCTAGCAGGGATAAGGTGGTGATTATTCCATTAGGCTACATCCTGAGTACTGCATATCTGGAAGCCTCTTTGTGGAAGGATGTGGATCTGTTGGAACAGATGCAGCTAAAAGCAACAAGATTGGTACGGGAAACAAAAGAGTGCTCTTTCCAAGAATGGCTTCAGTTCTGCAAATTGCAGCATCTGGAGGCTACACACCTGTGAGGTAATCTGATTTAGATGTTTAAGGTTCTGAATGGATTGAGTAAGCTAATTGCATCTGAATCCTTTTTCTTGCTCAACTATGTACGTTATTGGGTATACATTCAAATTGAGGAAGGATGGTTGCAGGATAGATGTGCAGAAATTTGTCTTCAGCCAGCAGATGGTTGATTTTGAATGAACTAAACTACTCACGAGAGAGAGAGAGAGAGAACAAAATATGACTGCAATATATAAGTGCTGAAATACGTTTCAACTAAGCCAATTATTACTCTTTGTTTACACAAATAATTTAGCATATAGGAACTGCACATGTAAAACACGTATGTGTTTTATGTGGTCTGAGTAGTCTTATTCAAACATCTTCAACATCTCTACTGTTATTTCTGTTTATTATATAATTACTAATTTTCCCTTAATCATCAGTCTTATAATTCTCTGACTTCTAAAATTTTTCCACCAATCTTCACTTCATAATATACAGAGCCCTTGAAATTTTTGCACTGATACTCTTCCATAATTATTTATTTGTAGCTCCAAAAGAAAGTCAAATAATGTATCAAGACATGTAGGAGGAAAACTATTGCAGTTAATTAAAAATATATTCAAAACACATTAATTCATTTATACCACTATATCACCAACATATTCATCTGTCTTCACAAAAATATTTCGGTGGCTATGGCTGTGTTTCTATAACAACCTTGTTAACTATGTCATCCAAGTTTAAACTTATGGGTTTCATTTAATTGCTCCGAACAATTGAAATTTCAAGGTGACAAATCTAGAATGTATGTTGTCGGTTTTCCAAACCTTCTCATACAGATTTGTTCAGAATTGTGATTAGTGCCATATGGTACTTAATATTACTCTGAAAAAGTTTCTCTCTCTCTGACAAGAAACCTCCATACCAATTTTGTTGGTTAAACTCAGCTGGATTAGTATTCGACAGTACTATTTTGCATTAATTCTTTTCTGTATACTATGAATTCAGCATGAAATGGTTCCATACAGTCAACTCATTTAGTCCATGTTTGATTATATTGAACAGGCATTAGAATATTCTGCTTATGATTCCAGTATTAGTGGAACAAGCCAAACTTTTAGTGAAAAAACACATTCAGAAGAGGTCAATTGAATAGACCATCAAGAAAAATCAGAATTCCATGTAAAGTTATATTTATTATTTATTTAATTGTTTTAAATAAAATGCTATTCTTTTGTACATATTTTAAGTATTATTACTTTGTAAATAAAATCTCTGAAGTTTCTTTTGAAATGCAGTATAAAAACATTAAGCTTGGCTTATAAGAAACCTAGCAGAAAAACTTGATACTGAACCAGTTAAGCAAGACTTTTTCAACCACCCATGCAGACTTGAATAATTTGAGAATCAAAATGCTTCCATTAATAGGTTTGGTGCTTTAGTTCTGATTCATATTGGTAATAAATCATGTTGTCGCTATGATTCATCACCAATAATGATATGCAGGGACTGTCCCAGGTAGGAGTTACCCCCATGATTAAAATAATGTGGATTTCTTTTACTGTTAATAAGAAGCTTAATAATTCCACAGAACACAGTTTTTGTCCCCCCCCTAGAAAATCCTGGAACTGCCCCTGATGATATGTCACAAAAATCTCATCTTCAACACCCTAATAAGATAGATTGTGAACACCAAATCCTAATATTTTAGTTTGTTTTTTGGACAGTCATTTTGAATAGAGACTGTGTTCACATACTCTGGGCACACAGTAACCAATAATGCACAGGTTTGGAGGGTATTGCATTTGATTGGTGATGTCAGAATGTTTATCAACTTGTGCTAGCTGTCAATCATCCACATTGCTAGTATGTGGGAACATTTAAAATTTGTTATATTCACTTGATAAGTTTGACTTCCTGTAATAAATTATTTATTGTTATGTAGTTTTAAGGACAACATACATAAATTATATAGTTTTCTCTGTGGTTAAAAATTAATCCAATTTTTGTATTGTAATATAAGTGGCTATCTTATAAACATAGTGAAAAGCAAAACAATATATGAGAAAAAGTGACTTCCAAACCCCTAATTACTTCATAGTGTAGCCAAATCATTAATAACAACTGAGTCCCATTTTTTGTTAAATTTAACTAGTGTAGAATCCATGTGTTCTACTTCACTATATAGCCAAATAAAAATTCATAAAAACTTTACCTTGTAGACTTGGTTATGGGTTTAAATTTCCCAATTTGTAAGTTCATGATATATTTTCATAATATTATTTTCATATAGTATTTCATATAGTAAAGAAAGACATGTTACTATTTTTAACTACCGTATTTCCCCATGTATAAGACGCACCTTAATTTATGGCCCGAAATTTGAAAAAAAAAAAAGTATTACATAAAGTTATTGAACTCAAGTTTTATTCATCATAAAATTCATACAACTCCTCATCACTGTCAAAACTCCCATCCATTAGCTTGTCCTCATCTGTGTCTGATGACAAATCACTTAGGGTCCTCTTCATATATTGTCTCGTCCTCAGTTCCATCTATGGCATTTGAAATGCCACACTTCTTAAATAACTTTACAACGATCTCAATCTTGATATTATCCCAGGATCTTTTCACCCAGGTACAAATTTCTCCTATAGTTGGTTTCTTCACTCTTCCTGCTGGTGTCAAATTGTCCCCAGAAGACCTCATCCATTGGTTCCATTCGTCTCTCATGGCAGCTTTGAAGAGTTTGTTAATGCTGACCTCAAGTGGTTGGAGCTGGGATGTCAAACCTCCAGGTATGACAGCAAGTTTTGTTTTTTGCTCTGCAGCAATCTTCTTAGTGTTTTTTTTATGTGTGCCCTGAACTGATCAAGCACCAATAGGGCAGGTTTGCGTAAGAGCCCCACCTGGTCTCCTGCTCCAAACTTTCTCAAACCAGATCTTCATCCCATCCTGATCCATCCAACCCTTGTCATGAATGTGGACAATTACTCCTCGAGGAATATCTTCTTTTGGCATTGTTTTACATTTGAAAATCAGCATAGGAGGCAGCTTGGTTCCGTCAGCACAACAAGCTAGAACAACTGTATAATGGCTCTTTTCATGTTCACTTGTCTTCACAGTTACAGTTTTCACCCCCTTCTTATCAATAGTTCTGTTACTTGGGACATCAAATTGAAGGGGGACTTCGTCCATATTTGCAACCTGTCCCAACTCAAACTGATGTGTCTTCTGACATTGAATGACAAAATGATGAAATTCAAGGACCTTCTGCTCATAGCTTTCAGGCATCTTTTGGGCAAGTCTGGTGCGTGTACGCATGCTTAATCCATTCTGTTTCATGACCCTGAAGCACCAATTGTGTCCTCCTTTGAAATCAGTAACTTCTTTTTCATCAGCAATTCTTCTTACCTCATGCTGAACCATCTTTGTGGAACCGGAATTCCAATTGCCCTTTGCTCTTCAATCCATATCTTAAATTCCCTCTCGAAATCAGGCCATTTTGCTGGCTTGCCTCTCATGGCCTTCTTCTGCCGTGGTGTTTTCAGTAGGGTTTCTTCTTCCTGTAGCCAGTCTCGGATTGTTTTCTCAGTTGGAGGAGGACCAAACTTATATTCAGCAGCACGATTTCCATTCACTTTTGCAAACTGGATTACTTTTAACTTGAATTCAGCACTACGAAAATCTTTTCTGAGCCATTTCTGGGCAGAATGTGGCAAAATGTAACCTAATATACTGGTAACAAGTGCAAAACAATGAGCGCAAAGACAACAAGCCCGAAAAAGCGGGAAATTCAAGTAAAAAAATCTACAACCACTGTACAAGACACACCCAGTTTTTAGACCCCAAATTTTTCGAAAAAGAGGGTGTCTTATACATGGGGAAATACGGTATATACTATTTGTTTCTGAAATAGAATTTTATATTTGTATGCTTATAACTATTTTAATGCTTGTTTCAATGTGAATATAATTTTCATGACAAACATGTACTAGAATTTAGTTACAAGAAATTAATTAGGATACTGTATGATTAAAAATCTGTTAAAGAAATGCACTGTTCTCTAATATGTATTGGCTTTCAGAGAGAGTGAGAGAAAGAGACTGACAATTATTTGAGAAAAATAAAATTTAATATCTGGTGGGGGGGATGGCTACCATGGACTTTACTGCAGAAATTCTGCACTGTAAACTGTCTCACCAAGGTATCTGTGTATAGACATTGAATTTTGTACCACTTGCTCATCAAAGTATTGGCATTAATGGAAGTTGGGTGTTTCATTCTGGTTTTCAAAATATCTCAGGTGTAATATTTATCCTCAAGCCACTCCATTATTGGGTGAGTTGTGCAGTACAGGGCATTGTACCACACATCTGTACTGCATTCTTCATATAATATATAAAATGTAGGTAGAGAAGAATTTTTGAGAGTGTAAGTATCAGCATTTGTGAATTCTTGTTATTATTATTAGTAGTGGCATTATGCAAGGAAGCAAGCTTGTACATCATCAGATATATAAAAAAAAAAGGGAATTACCCATCTCCTCTAATAATTTGTCTAATCTTAAATTTATTTAGACTGCTCCCTTCCACAACACCAGATGGAAGTTTGCTCTAACAGTTTGTTGCTTGCTGATTGAAAGCAGATTTTTACACATCTATCCTACAACCTTCCTTTTCCAATTTTGTATGTCCCCCTTATGTGTGTTACTCTAGAAAGAATAAGGATGCCATAAGCATTTAGTTTACTTAATCCATTTAAAGCCTTAACCACTTCAGTCAGGTCTCCTTGCAGTGTCTAGTTTCTAGGCAAACTGTCCATTATTACCAAGGTTCATTACTTTCATTTTATATACCATGACAAGTTTAATCAGGAGTTATGAAGAAACACCTTGGATTGAAGAGCAGCAACGTGGTCATATATCATCTGTCATATTGCAATCTCTTTCCATTATTGGTTGGTTCAACAGTTATACTTACTATCTGACATGTTTTTCTTTGGATCTTAGCAAGGATGGCTTTGAATGTATCCACTGCATATCATTTGTTAACAGGAATAAAGGCTGCCAAGCATTAAGAATGCAGTAGTATACTACTGTCAGATTTGTAAAAGCCTGATAGATTTTGGATGGTTTAACAGACATCTCTCTGTATAATTTTGGATTCCTGTTTAAGTTTATAATAGCATAATAAATAATATTAATATGATTTTACCAACATTTCAATTTCTTTCTTGGGATCTACTTTGGGATGAGAGATTCAATTGAATAAAGTTTAACTGTTGCTGGATCTTTCTGATTAACAATTTCTGAATAAAAGGTTGTTATAGAACTTTCAGTGTAAATACACAATTCTTTGTTATGCCTTGTGCATTTATTTCTTAGGAATAAAAGATTACATACATGATAGGTAGCATACTGAAGGTCCCAATATTCAAGCATGTAATGTATTGAAAAAATAGAACAAGCAAATGGAAAAACCTGGCATTTTTTAAGACATATTGGATGGTTGCATGTTTTATGTTTGGTGTAGTGATCTTGGCTCTCATTGGATTTCATTTACTTTTTAGCTGTTTTGATATTTTTATTGTGTTAATGTCCTTGTTGTATGTTGTGATTCAGTTATTTGTTCCAACTTCTGGACCTAGTGTGCTTTGTTGTGAGGAAGCTTTTTTTTTTTTTTTTTTTTTTTTTTGGAGTGGGATGGAAGGAAAATTGGTATATTGTTGATGCATATTGTACACTGGAAAGAAAGCTTGAAACTTATGGTTGTAGATGGGAGGATGTTGCTAATTAAGTTACTATTGGAAAGAAGGCTGTGTGTGCATGTGCACACGTGCTTGTGTTATTTAAGTATGTATTCGTTTGCTTCTTTGCTCTCTGCTTTCCTGATCTGAACAGATCAAGTAGTGAATCTCCTTTCACTATCATGAAGGTATATGAGAGAGGAGGAAGAATTTTGATACAGCACTGGATTCAAAATTGGAACATATGTACTGCAAGAAGGGGTGAGTGACAGGATGATTTACCAAACCCTTTCAAGTTATACGTATGCAGTTTGTCTGAGCAAGCTCATTCGTATTTATACAGTGAGCCTGTTGTTAATTGACTAGCAGCACACCATAAGATAAATGGGATGTGAGATGAACACTTGCTGCACTATATGACGATTGAACATACTTATTATATATCATCCTGCCATAACATTTTAAGGCCTCTTTGGAAATGGTCTGAGTTATTTATTTGCCTATTCAATTCCATCTCAGAACCAGTGCTCTACCATTTATCTATCATTTTTACCTCTGGATTTAATCATTTTCAAAACCTCTTTTCTCTTGGTACATATTAGAGGATAGTGTATTTGTTTTATAGGCAATTGTGTAATTATTTCATTTACCACCATGTATAATAATTCTATGTCTTGTTCTGAATCCTTGTTCAGTTTAGGCATATGCCAAGGTGTATATAATGCTCTTCCTCCAGTTGAACTGAAAAATTAACTAGCCTGCTACTCGTCTTCCGTTTCTAAATGCATACAAAATATTCTTTCAGAAAGGTATTATATTTGTACAACTTATGAAACTTTCAGACCTAATAAGTATCTTATATGTTTTACAAAGTGTGATGAGTAATATTTTGATCTATGTTTTAGAGAAGTAATTCAATGTTTCTAATGTTTGTATTTTTATGAAGATCTTGATTTTTAATGTGAATACATATTGCCCCTATATTAAGATCTATATGTGTATGTACCCAAATATTTGTATTAAGTATTTTCTTCATATGAATAACAAAAAAGTTCTTAATTTTGAATATGTTGTTTAATTTTGATTATTTCATTTTAATTCACTGATTTGCTGACAATACATGCATATTCACACATTGCCATATATTTACACATATTTAAAATCTCAGAACTATAAAAGTCTTCTCCATTTTGGAACAAGTTGTTTTCACACTTAAATCATAATTGAATTTGAAGAGTGCATTGTTTGGTTATCTTCATAAATTCATGGTATAAGTGATCATTATTTGAGTAGCAAATAACAAAAGGACTTGAACTTTAATGTGACACTTTTCTTCAACTTTCACACTGTGTTCCTCATTATCTGCCTGATTGTAGCTGACATATGACACCTTTCCTGTAGTATTAAGCAAGGATCTTAGTAAAAGCGAAATTGACATTTACAACCTCCATTAGGCACTGTTGGAACTGCAGTTATGACTTTTCCTGATTGAAATAATATCCTGTTTAGTACTCAAGGTGAACTTAATTAAAAATGTCACTTGCGGGTGGGGGGGGGGAAGTGATGTATATCAGCAGAATTTCAATTCGATTACAATAAATTATAATTAATTTGAAAATAAAGAAGAAATGATTGAACAATTTGTGCTACCGAGACCATTGCTGGTGACTAAATGTCTTTTATAAGATAATCTATAAAAAACTACTTGTGAATAGATTATTTTATAAAAATATTTCCGGGCAAAAAGTTATGAGGGACATCAAACAATTACCGGAAAATCACCTGCAGCAATTCCATCTTGAGCATGCTGTTCTGAGTTATGTAGTTCTTACAGGCAGCACTAGTTAATATTAGAATTAGTATTAGTAGAAATGTGGAAAATGCTAGGGTGCTAGCTTATATAGCATCAGCTAAAAAAAAAAACAATATTCAAACTTCCAGCCTCCTCAACACCAGATGAAAGTTTCTTTCATCAACAATCACTCCCTGGAAGAAAGCAAATTTTTCACACACCTAATCTACAACCATCCTTTTTCAATATGAGCTTATATCTTCTTAAGTTTATCGCATGGACAAGAGTTAAGGTGCCATCTGCATTTAATTTACCCAAACCTTTTAAGACCTTAAATATTTCACTCAGATCTTGCCATTGTCTACTTTCCAAATTCTGCCGTTTGCAGAACTGGTCTTTTATGTCCTTAACTAATCTTGTTTCTCTATTTTCTTGCACCTGTTCCAACAGATCCACATCCTAAAATACCTTTATGGGTAGCACAATTGGTAGGATTGCTGTCCTTCCCCACACGTCCCATTGATGATGGGAGGAATTTTTACGGGCCTTTTTGCCTTTATGGGCCTTTCTTTCTCCACTACCTTGATTATGGTACCACCTAATTGGTATGTTCTGCAATTACTTCTTCCTGTATGCAGTGTTTTGCATTTATCAGTGATAAACCTCAACTGCCACTTCTCATATGGCTAATTTTTCTAGGTTTTGTTGCAGCATCACCCTGATATCTGTTGTTTACCATCCTGCCAGTCTTCATATCATCTGCAAATTTTGACATTAAACTTGATATATCTTCATCAATATCATTAGGATAATTAGGAAGACAACAATGAGCCTGGCACCAAACCTTCCTTGGGAAACTCCAGTAATAACATTAGTCCACAAAGAACAGAACCCATTAAAAACTACTCTCTCCCTTCTGACACTTAACCGTCCCTTTATCCATGGCAGTAACTTGCTCCTAATGCCATAATGCTCCAGTTTGTATAGCACTCTTTCATTTGGAACAGTACCAAAAGCTTTGCCAAAATCTAAGTGTGATGTCAAAACTATGATGTTACTTTCATCATAGTAGTCAATAAGGTTGGTATAGACAGGATCTCTGAATGAATTTGTGCTATGATTTCTGTATAACTGCATTCCTCTCAAGATGATCCCACATTACCTTCTTTAATGATTCTATGTTTCCTCTGTGACGTGATTGCAGACTGGTTTGTACTTGCTGTATGTTCCTGTGTTCTATAATAATTTATAACCATCCCTTGCATTTTTTCTTTGTAACTAGTCTCATCAGTTCACCTGTCATCCATTTAGGTCTAAACCTTGAACAGTCTCTTGGTATGGAAAGCTTAGTAGCTTCAATAATTATTTCCCTGAATGCTTCCCATTTAAAATTTTCAATTGGTCGCACTGAAAAGAATTTAAAAACTGCCTAAGCCCATTGTAATTAGGCTTAAATTCCTCACCACAATACAGAGAAACCCTCGAAATCAAGAATCCACTCTGCTACTCGAGGAACATACCTATAAGGCATTAACCACCTACGCGCAAGAAACATTTGCACTTAGGCGAGCTAAGATTGCAGAACTCAGAGCCCAACAACTAAACCGGACCGGCGTGGGATAACTCTCCATTCCCCCAGAAAAACGCAGACATGATTATGCAAACCCAAATAGGGTAGGATCCACTGCAGGCACCATCCAAGGTGCGGGATGCTGGCACTCCTCGGAGTGTGGGATGCTGGCACTCCTCGGAGTGCGGGATTTAAAAGTCATCGCAAACCCGAAATGGGTAGGATATACTGCTGGCACCGATCTAGGTGCGGGATTGCTGGCACTGACCTCAGTGCGGGATCTACAGGCACTATGCCATTGACAATTACACAGGGGCACCTGTCCCCTGTGACTTTTAAACCCACACTCTTTCCTATACTTCGCCTAAATTAGGGTGGATTTATTCTCCCCTGTCAACCCACCCAAATTCATTCTCCCTCAAATCCTCTCTTTTTCTATGCTCCTCTCTCTCTCCCTTTTTTTTTTTTTATTTATTTATTTTTATGTTTTATTTCTTTTTTTTTATTTACTTATTTTTATTACTTTTTATTTTTATTTATTTTATTTATTTATTTTTTATTATTTTTTTATTTTATTTATTTATTTTATTTTATTTTTTTTTTTTTGGCTCCGTCAGGAAGCTCAGGCAACCCTGGCAGAGGCCAGCCAGAGTATAATGGGCAGCCTGGCTCACCTCCCAGTGGTGGTGGCGGGCAACGTGGGGTTCCCTTAGGGGCCTTGCGGCTAAGCAGCCAGAGACAACAACAGACCACAGCACAACTCTGTCACAAACCAGACACCACACTTTTTCTGGCTTTTACAGAGATTCTGTAAATTCTTCACAAAGTACCATGGCGCAGATATGGGAAACCACCGGTGGCGCCTTCCACAAAATACTATGCCACTATGTAGTTAACTTTACACGTATTTGTCTTTTGGAATTTGGAGGCCTCACGTACTCTTAATTCGATCTCACTATATTATTATGTCATACATATTGAAATTCCCTTGTATTAAACCTGTTTTCTTTTTTGTTTTTAAAGAAATATGAAAGCGTTTCTGTAAATTTGGTTTTAAAGTTATTTCCACAAAGTTGTTCCAACATTAATTTACTCGCAATATGAACTTTATAAGTTTTTAAAGATTTCACTAACATAAAAAGCAGAAGGAGCAATTCATCTTAGGAAACTCTTTTCAAAAATTAGTTTACAGAATTTTATTGTTGGATAAAATCATTGAGTTATATTTTAATTATATTTTTTCAGGTCCCAGTTTTGTTTGTAGACTCTAAAATGTTTGTAGAAACTGCCTAAAGTACCTAACTTTAAAAGACTTCCTTGTTTTTATGCTCAAAATCCCTTTTAAGTACATTCCACCTCAGTATATTATGATCACTGCTACCTATTGTTTCCTTTATATAGATGTTCTTAATGCATGAAACATCACTGCTAATAAATAATCATGCTGAGAATATTGCTTTTCCTGGTTGCCACTGTAATATCCTGGTATGGAAAGCAGTCATCCAATAAATCCAGAAAGGATTTATTGGATGACTGCTTTCCATAGTACCAGTCAATATCTGGAAAGGAAAGTTGAAAGCCTCCATTATATGATATTTCAATTTGCTGGTGCACTCTATTTGTCAGTATAACTCTTCATTATTGTCATCACATTCGGCCTGTAACATACCCTGTATTATGCTCATCACATTCATTTGGCCTATAACATACACTACCCTCATTTTTGTTTTTTCAGTGCTTATGTCACACAAAACTCACTGAGGACAGGACATGAGGGAGGATTTACACCCCTCCCTCATGTCCTGTCTGTCATTTCTGTAAATGTACTCTCCAAATTTAAATTTTCATTGTCTTTACCTGATTGGAACTATGTGTCTGATATCCCTACAAAGTCCACATTTTATGAACTATTATATTAGGGTTATATCAGACCTGATATATTAAGGCTACCAGATGTCACCAGAAATTACTTGTTACCAGTTTTTGAGATATGTCCCAGAAAGGTAATTCACAAGAACTACAAATCGTCACATAACTGGGGGTTATATCAGACCTGATATATTAAGCTACCAGACATTTTTGGAAATTACTTGTTCATTTCTTGAGATATGTCACAGAAATCACCTTTACTCCTATATGAAGTCATATGTTTTTTGGAGAAGTGAGTGAACCTTGCCTTCCAGTAAATGTCTCCTGTCTATGTTTACATGGTCACAGTAGCAGAATATTCGTGTGATTCCGACATTTTGCATTGTATTCAAAGAACTAGTGAGAGTAGCAACGTAGGGGGGGGGGATTGAGGCGACTAAGATATTATATAAACTTTACGAAGAGGAAATGTTGGCAGATTTTGAAACTTCATTAAGGCTTTCACTGTGCAGAAAATGTTCTAAAATATTAAAAAAAAAAAAAAAAAGAAACTGTATCACCAATATCCAAAAAACCAGCGCGCATTAAAGATGATTGCCAAAGAACTTGATGTGGAAACTATAAAGATCGGTCATGTATTCGGGCCACAATGGGCAGCTTGTAGCTTACTAACTACAATTGAGGGTTGGAGGAATTATCCCGCTTTGTGCAAACATTTGGAATCAGAAAGTTAATTAAATATTCTGGATTATTAAAACTTTTCAATCTGGAATTTCTTAACGATTTAGCACTAATGATCGACATCCTGCAGGAGCTCTCTTACCTTAACTAGAAGATTTACAAAGTCGCAGCATCATTATAGTAAAAGCAGATAAATTAATTTTTCTAACTATCAATGCTATTGCTAATTTCAAAAATTCTGAAGGAATTTATGAAGTTAAAATTGAGAGCATGTTGAAGTTGAAAGAATTTGAAGGAATCGAAAGTAAGAACACATTTAAAAAATTACCTCGTGACACGTTATTAAGAATAAGTTATTAATGCAACAGTAATTTTAAATTAAATAAAGAAAATAATGATACTATTGACGATGAGGAATTGAAAGAAATTTTAAACTTATGCTACCTGGAATCGTGGAATACGAAAGAACTTTCGTCTCCGTGGCAAGACGGTGAAAAACAAATAAGAAATTTAAGTTTTCTGATAAAATATGAAATAAAAATTAATGATTTTAGAGATTTTTTGAAGACAGTTTATCTTTAAAATCGAGTGAAATTCCCTCTTCAATAAAAGCCAGAAATATCTTTGAAACCATTGCTTCAATTTGATCCGGATCATTACATCAAATAATTCCTCTGTAATCATCACTCAGCTTGAGCAAAGCAGAAGATCGACAACAAATATTAATAAAGAAGTAAATTGTATATGGCAATTTTTAAAATAAAATTTTCTTGAATATTTGTGTAATAATTTTTTTTATGTAATCTGTGATTTAACCCCGGGGGCTCACATCTGGTGAGTATGGGCTTGGCACACCAAGGGTCCTGAGCTGGATATCATCATTCTTCTCTTTCTTGGTGATTCCCTTCTACTTCTCTCTCTCTCTCTCAGGGTAACTCGGGAAATTTTTTTTTTTTTTTTTTTTTTTGGCTGGTGCAGCCTAAGCCTCAGGCTTCCTTGCACCATATAGTTAATAATAATAATAATAATTTTATTTAATATTTGTTTTTATTTTGTAGAATGTTTTGTGATAGTTTTTGTGATATGGGAAATATTTTGTGTTATTTTTTATTCGCAATATTAAAATTTTATCATGAAAAAAATATGTATCCATTGTTTCCCTATTAAAAAAAGACGAATAAAAAAGCACGCGCGGTAGATGGTTTTATGTGAATCCTTCGCGTTTATTTTAAGTATTTTGATTTGGACATTGATTACTAAATAATAGAGCTTTTGTATTGTAAATATTTTATTGAACATTCGCAATTATTATTATTATTTATTATTATTATTAGCCATATGGTGCAAGGAAGCCTGAGGCTTATGCTGCACCAGCCAAAAAAAATTTCTGAGTTACCCTGTGTGTGTGTGTGTGTGTGTGTGTGTGTGTGTGTGTGTGTGTGTGTGAGTGTGAGAGAGAGAGAGAGAGAAGTAGAAGGAAATCACCAAGAAAGAGAAGAATGATGATATCCAGCTGAGGACCCTGGGTGTGCCAAGTCCATACTCACCAGATGTGAGCCCCTGGGGTTAACATTTTTTATAATTTCTGGAAGACAAGAAGATTCAATGAATGGATTTATGATAACTAAAGTAACTGATGTGTACTTGCGATTGCAATGTATCTAATGTCTAGAAAATAGCGTCGATTGAAGTACCGACCTTGTAGTTGAAACGACATACGCAGCTGTTCGGGGCACCTAACAATGGAATGTTACGAAAATGCGAGACGAAAAAATAAATTGTTGACAAATATTTGTATTGTTGCAGTCATACTTACTTCAGGAAGTATGATTGTGACGTTATACTATTAAAAAAATTAAGCAGTTAGATCCCGAGATCAGTGGCGGATTTCCGCACAGGCACACGAGGCGCGCGCCTGGGGCCTCTTAAATCTAGGGGGCCTCAAATTTCAGGTCTCAAAAAAAATTGTTTTATTTTAAATTTTTACACTCATTTATTACCGTTACTGAATAAAACTATAATTTAAGATGAGAAGTTAGTAAACTCTTATGCGAATATCCCTACATATATGAAATATCTATGTGAACTAAGTGAATCTGATACATATTATCATTAATGCTTAAATTAAACACTTTCAGTTTTTTCCTAGTGGAGGTAATTTCACGAGTGAAGAACCCTGTGACGATATTGCTCAAGAAACGATATTAGATTTGTTCGTGGAGGCAGTTCAAAACTATTCGCAACTAATTGGGAACCAATAAGCAAGCGCAGTAGTCTTTTAAAGCCTCTGAAATTACTACTGCGCTGGCTCACATGTAACGGAGCATCGTCTTTTTTAATAGCTTTCGGAACTAACATTTCACTCACGAATCTGTTACAAATTACTAGAGTTTGGTGTGGTTGGTGTTTTAGTGTTGGAGTATTTTTGTTTTGTTATCAAGTAAGTATCTGTAATATCTTATGTATTGTTTATGTATTTTTCAAAACTGAATTGTTTGACGAGGCGTGACATTTATAGCAAGTGATAATTGGGAATTAATTTTTTAATTCCCAATTAATAAAATATGTATGAAAGAATTGCGCAACCAAAATGATTAAAACTGCAACACCAAATCTAGAGCGCGTGCCATAGTAAAAACGTGCGCGTAGAATGCACACTGTAGTGGTACCGGAAATATTAAGAGGGGGCCTCAAAATTGAATTGCGCCTGGGACATCTCAAGTGCTAAATCCGCCACTGCTTGAGATACTATCGTATCCAGGTATCATTGTAAAGAGGGGAGGGTGGCATGATGACCAGGCTGACTCGAGATATCATACCGGTCACGAAAAATGCATCACGCGTTCTAATCACACTACTAGTGAATGCTTGGTGCAGACTAGTAGTGTGAACGTGGGAAGTGCCTCTGGCGCAGATGACGTCACTTCCGTGACGTCATCCGCGGCAGGAATCCCCAAGGATGTTTCACATCAAAAAGTCGGCAAAACTGCGAGCCCATTATTAAAATATTCCCAGCTCACCACTGGGCAACTTCAAACATCAATCAATAATATCGAACTATGGATGGCATAGAATGGTTACCGACTGTCTTATCAGAAATCTAGTGTCATTCATTTTTGTAACAAACGAAAGATGCACCAGATCCTGGAATACACTTAAGAAACCAACCTGTCGCTGTTGTGAACAGCGTTCGTCATCTTCTTGTGGTTTTTGACAATAAATCGAACTTTACGGAACACAAACATCTATGGACTGTTTGCCAGAAAAAAATGAACTTACTAAGAGTTATTTCTTCTACATCGTGGGGTGCAGATCGTTGCACCTTACTTCACTTATATAGAGCTCTAATCAGATCTCGCCTTGATTATGGTTCCCCGGTGTATGATTCTGCTAGGGAAAGCGTGTTAGCACGTCTTGCCCCTATTCAACATTCTGCCCTCAGGATTGCTGTAGGTGCTTATAGAACATCGCCAGTACAAAGTCTTTATATTGAAACCCATGAACCTCCCCTCAGACTCAGGAGAAAGATGTTACTCCTAAACTATGCAGCCAAAATTCAAAGTAATCTACTCACCCCATTGGGCCAATACTTAATGATCCACAGTTCTCTATGCACTATAGAAACAAACCTAGAGCAGTTCAACCTACTGGCATCAGATTGCAGGCATTATCGCAAACCTGGAATATACATCTTGACAAAGTGCTCCAAGATTCAAACAGTGCAGATCCTCCATGGTCTTCTTTTAAAGCATCCTGTGACAGCTATTTCCTAAACTGGGGAAAACATTCGCTTGCAAATATCAATATACAGCAACTCCATACTGCTCACACACAAAATTATCCACATTTTACAAAAGTATACACCGATGGATCAAAGTCTAAAAGTGCAGTCGGGGCCGTCTTTCCCTATAACACCATCTCTGTTTCCTTGCCCACTGAATGCAGCAGTTACACAGCAGAATTATGTGCCATCAACCTTGCCTTAGAAAATATCCCCCATCTGTCCATCCAAAAAACTGTGATATATACAGACTCACAGAGTGCACTTTTAGCCTTGCAAAATTCCTCCTCGCCAACACATCCTGTAATAGCAACAATAAAATCTCGGCTGATGCATATCCAAGAACACCAGCAAGTAGTCATCTTTTGTTGGATCCCAGGCCACATGGGGATATCAGGGAATGAAAAAGCAGATTATGCAGCAAAACAGTCATCCAACATAGCATCTACAGATTACTACCTTCCATATATTGACTATAGATCCTATATAAGACATATGTAAGGAACAATGGACACTTCTATGGCAAGCTCAACTGCAGAACAAGCTCCTGCAAATAAAATCTGAACCGCAGTTATGGGCTTCCAGTTTCCGTGTAAACAGAAGGGAAGAAGTCCTCCTGTCCAGACGCGAATTGGTCAGTCACCTCGCCCATCTTTATCTAATCACAGGAGACGATCCTCCGAAGTGTACACACTGCAACTCTTTTCTCACAATCAAACACATTCTCATTGATTGTATACTATACACTGATGCCTGAAAAGCCTCATTCAGTATTCTACGAAATCTTCAAGAACCTTTAACACTTCGTCATATTATAGGCAATGATGCAAATCTTCTCGAATTTTTCTGCTTCCTCAAAGAGATACAACTATAAGTGTAAGTGTGTGTTGTTGTCATACAGCACCAGGGCTTTCCCCCATCTCTGCGTTGCTTTCATTGTGGTGAACCAGTTCACTGGGAAATGCCAGAGATTTAAAAGTGTGTGGGAATTGTTCATGTGTTAGTGTTCTGTACCGGTGTTCATCTGGTGATTTAGCTGTTGGACCCCTGTTGAGGCCCAACGTTGTCCCACCTACGCCCTGTGGAGGCAGACCAGGAACCATGTAGCTGTAGATTCACTCTGGCAGGTCCTGCCGCTTAATTTCTTGGGATTTCGGCGGCTAGGACCTTAAAAATATATACATATATGATAATAAAAAATAAATAAAAAAAATAAAAAATAAATAAAATAAAAATATATATGAAAATAAAATAAAGAGAAAAAAATATATAAACAAATAAAAAATCTGCAGTATCGTAGGGGCAATGTCGCTTTGGGTTGCTAGGCCGAGTTTTGGGCGTAAGGTAATTTTATCATATTAAGTTTTTGAGGTGTGGGGCTTTCGCTATGATGAAGGTAGAGAGGGGAGGGACACCGAAGGTTGGGGGAAAAGACAGAAATATGGGGCCAATAGAGTAGATAGCCCCAGTTTTCGTGGGCATGCCGATGCCCCACCAGAGTAGAAGTTTGGGGGTGGAGGAGAGGGAACATAACGTCCCCCCCCAAGGAAGTGGGAACAATAGGTGAAGAGGGCTAGGGTGCCCTCTTCAGATCGCCATCAGGCTGTTTGCAGCTGTGCTGCGTTTAGTCTGTTCTCTACTCTGTGCTGCATTCTGTTCTGTTTTGTCAGACATGGGGCGAGTCCCGTCTTTGCTTTTCTTTTCCATGTGATCAGCACCCTTCTTGTCCAAGTACTGGTCCCCTGCGGGGTTTCAGTTTTCTGTCACATTTGGGAGCGATTTTTGTCAATCTCTGTGTACGTTGCTGTAGATAGCTATTAGTGTTTTTCTCCTGGTGAATAGGTCCTGCTCGAGGATGAATATAGGGAGAGCGCCCTATATTCATCCTCGGTGTCCAGGAATTGGTGCTACAGTCCTTTTGGGAGCTATCTCAACCTTGTTATTAGTAGTCCTCTGAGGTCTTCATAGTGTTGACAATCATAGACTATGTGGCTCCAGCTTTCGCTTACCCCACATATACAGTTTGGGTCCTCAATGAGTGTTGTCATATGGTACCCACGGTGGCTGCTTTGGGTATATTTTCCGGAGGTCTGGTAGAAATCTTTTTGTTACTTCGCCTTTTGTAGTCTGTGTCCACCTTCTCTGCCAAAGATCTAGCAGGTGGGTCTGTAGCCTAATTTTTTCGTTTTTTAGGTTGCCTGCCGGGTCAGTCATGTATCCTTGACAGCTATGTGATTGCATCTGACATGATTTTATAATCACAATGTCTGAACTCCATACCACTGATAGGCACAATATGGCCCTTGAGCCAGAAATAACAATACCATCACAATGTGCCGGCCCACACCTCTCTCGCTGTGGCACAGTTTTTTGGCATCTAACGAGATGACAATCTCACCCCCCTTAATCGTCAGACTTTACCCCTGCGACTTCTTCCTCTTCCCAAGAATGAAAATCAAGCTGAGGGGTTGAAGATTTGGCAACGTAGATCACCGCCTATGCTTTGTAAATAAGGCTCAAATTATAATGCCCGTTTTATGAATCAAGTTCCTAAAGCAAAATTTCGTCAGATGACTGCACCAGATCCAGTACAGTTTAACATCTGTTCAGCTGACACCAATCACAGAACAAATCGTTAAAGATATTGAGCAAACAGTCAAATTCTTGAGCACCGCCTGCGATTCGGTGCTCAAGAAATACCGAATCGCAGGCGGTACTGAATACTGTGACGAAGGACTTTCAGGACGCATTCAAATCATGGGAGAAGCGCTGGGATCGGTGTTAACACCCTCAAGGGAAACAACTTCGAAGGTGACGGTGATGAATATGACCCAGGGTTGAGTTAATTTATTTCATAAATACATTTCTGGAACTTTTGGGTAGCACCTCGTAGAATTATGACTGGTCGGGAAAAAAAAAAATTCGCTCCGTGTTAAAATTCAGGGTGATTATTGTAGATTTGACCTTGATGAAGTCAAATATGGCAACCATATTGCTGTCACACCCTCTAATTTTTAGGGAAAAGGGATTAAATTCTGCAATTCTGCCCAGACACGACAGGAAGCAGAGGCGGATTTAACGGCGGGCGCACCGGGCGCGCGCCCTGGGCCCCGACTTTTGAAGGACCCACGCAAAACCCCAACAAATTAGTTGAACATATTAGTTCAAAACTTAGTGATTATTATTATTATTAATTATATTATACATATATTATATTCAAATTGTATTGGAAATAAAACATTAATAGTACATAATATTTTTTATTTATTTAAAAAAATGGTTAACATGTATTTTTATTTTCCCTGTCTCTCTCTTTTTTTTTTAAGGGGCCCAATATTTTCTTCTGCGCCCGGGGCCTCAACCGACCTTAATCCGCTCCTGACAGGAAGGAGTATATGATGAGAGCCTTGTCGATCAATTCGGCCCTGGAGAGATTGTGAAAGGCTCAAGGGGTAGAATTTTTTTCACCCTAGTCTATATTTGTTGACAGGAGAGACTGCTTCTACTGGGGTGGGGTACACTTAAATAGAAAGAGTGCAAGAATATTTGCTGATGCTATCGAGGCAGTGTTAGGCGAGTCGGAAAACTGCTAGCTTGAAGGGATACACACAGACTGAAAGGTTAACAGTATAGCTGCAGGCAGAGGCAAAACTGATTCTTTCACTGCTTCTGTTAGAATGAACAGCATCCTCGAAAGCAAGGAATGGAGATTTCCAGGACTGCTGGGAGTCATAGTGGTACAAATAAATACATGGACTGTGTTAGGGTAACTAAGAATAGAAACAGGTTCATGTAGACTTGCATGTACACCGATGCTAGGAGTATAGTTAATAAATTTGATGAGTTTAAAGTTCTAGTCAGAACATCAAAGGCATATTTCGTTGGGATATCAGAGACGTGGTGTCACACAGACATGAGCAGTGCAGAATTGGAATTTGGGGAGTACAATGTGTACATAAAGGATAGGAAGGGAGGAGGGGTTATGCTGTTAGGTAAGAAACACAAAATCTAAGGAAGTGCATCCCATTGACGTTGGTGGACAATGCAATGTCGAGTCTGTTTGGTGTGACATAAACACTGGGAAAGGAAAAATGAGAGTATGTGTGTGTGTTTTAGGCTTAATGAATCTGATGTTTTTTTTGTAAGAAAATAGGTGCCGGTACTCATTCTTTGTCATCAGGAAAAATTTAAAATTAAAAGGATATGAAAAGTACTCTAATTTTTTTTTTTTCCTGATGCTGTTACTTTAGTACAGTAGTAATGTTTTTAGAATAAGAGCAATAGATTAACTATATTAACAGAGTTTATTAAGCATAAATTTATTATTCAAGTATATAAAAAAATAAGTAAAATGTGAGTAAAATAAGTAAAAAATAATAACATAAGTAAAAATAATTTCATAATAAAGTTTTTGTAGAATATTTCAAATTTTTATTAAGTTCTCATTCGACACCCTAAGCCAGGGGTCGGATTGATCTAATTAAAAAAAAAAAAAAGAGAGAGAATCCGAAGAGCCGCTCCTCAGCTCAAGCTGGGAGGCGGGGGAAGGCGAGAAATGGAATAGAGTGGGAAGGTGTTTATTAAAAAAATATATTTTGAATTATTATTTATTAATACTGAAAAAACGTAACAAACATCCAATTAGATACAAATTAATGTGACTTTTGCTGATGAATTTCTTGAGCAAGTGTCTCTCAACATCATGCATGTCGTAATTAAACATGCTCGCATTGTTCACACGACGGTTTCTTGATTTATTTTTAATTTGGTCATGTTCAAAAATATTTGCACGCAGAAATATGTCGAACCAAAAACTGAGAGAAGACCAAACGCAAATATTTTTAAATTTTTACAGGGTTATACAAAATGAAGTCTGGGGTTTCAAACATTTCAAACCCAGGCTCGATGTCATCTGAATAAATCTTCTGAAACTTGGCTGCTGCTGTTGAAATTTCTTCATCATTCATTGTTGGAAATTCGACCAGGAAACCAAAAAAAAAAAAAAAAAAAAAAAAAAATGGTCGAATTCAAACATTTCAAACCCCGGACTTTTGAATAACTCTGTATATGGGTCCGGTAAGCTACACCACTCATCGAACACAATTCGGTCTGCATTTTAAACTCGTCTTTCGCCGTCCATTTGTGTAGAATTACAAGGGCAGCCTTTTGACTCTCCAAATCCTCAATTTCAGTTTTAAGGCATTTTAGTCTTGCCTCCACATGTCCTTGATTTTTAAGTCCTTTAGCTCCATTTCAAATTGTGCTTCATGTGAGTTATAAAGTTAAAGAATCGCAGTTGTGTTAAAAGAGCTGCATGCGGCTCGCGAGCGCAGATTTCCGACTTCTTTTCTTCCTCTTTGTGTGTCGGTTGCTGAATGACGTTTCCGAAGCAGCCACGAATCGGCATATTTTGCTGGATCGAAGCGGGTCAGCGGTGGGCCTAAAATTTTAAGAAACAGTAGTGCAGAAACTGTTTTTGTCATCAACGAAGCGGTGGTTGGGCCGGCGATCAGATTCATTTGTGAAAATCCTCGTTCACATTCACTCGATGAAATTGGTATCGTACTCAGAGCGTTCATTAAATTCTTCAATTCTTCCGAAACCTTCTTATCAATTAGGTATCCCCGAAATCCACGAATTGCATCTCTTTCATTTAACTGTAACCTAATTGACAATTTCCTAATTTCGCTTTCACCAACTGCCAGCAATTCATGTTTAGAAGAATTAATACCTTCGTTGTACTCATTTTCTGTCTCTCGTCATCAGTATTGTCACTAGTTCTTAAATTTGAATTTTTTTTTTCTTTTTTTTTTTTTTTTTTTTTTTTTGAAACTGTCCAAATTGTCGGTGTCATTCGGATATTCAGGTACTGTGCCATGTAAACAGAGATAGGGAAAATTTACGGGAAAATGTGGAAAACGCACTTCCGCCAAACAACAGATGATTATTTGTCGGGGTAAAAGAAAATCACTTTTCTAATTCTCGAACGGAGAGCTTACAGTTGATTCACAAAGGTATCCAACCTACAGCCCGCGAGGAAAGTGAACTAAAACAGCATTTTAAATTTTGTTAATTATCAAAAAAATTCTCATTAAATGAGAATTTTTTTGATAATTAACATTATAAATGTAATTGTATATTGTACAATATACAATTTATTTACTTCTTCTCACTTCTAACTATTGGAGAGTCCCTCTGTTGATTCTCCTCTATTCTATCCATTTACCTCCCCAGATCCCAAACTTCTCCCTCTGTATTCCTCTTTTTCCACTTCATTCTCTTTTTCGGGCACTCTCAGGTGTTATGCCCTGGGCTTGCCCAGCAGGAGATAATTGATCCTGGCCGCCTCCACGTGGCGGGGATAGGGGGTGAGACGTAGTGACCAGGTGTTACTGCTTCTTACCTGCTAAGAGCCAGGCACCGGCCGATAACATAACAACAGAACACATCATAACACTTACACGTCCAACACACTACATACAATTGGCCGGTTTTGGCATAAGCTTCAACACAAGAAGTACAATAGCGGCTTATGGGGGGGAACCCTGGGATCCGCCACAACAACACATGAATATCCCTGTATATTGTACAGTACTTAATAAAAGTTTCGAATATTTTCAATTTTACTTTTACATGCAACAAGATATGGAAAATGTAACACACTAAAGAAACCTAACTTTGAATTTTTTTTGAATATGGCTCTTGTACGGGAAAAGGTTGGACACCACTGCAGTAATAGAAGATGGGCCAGAGCCCATTGGGAACCCTTGATCTGCTCACTCTTGACTAGCGCGACTCCTCCGTATGTGGGACAGGTGGTCGGATTGGTTTTACCAGGTATTACTAAATTTTAGAATGCTTTAGTTCTCTTCATTCGCGCAGCAGGACTAATTGCCTAAAGGCCAGAAATGCAAACAGTGCGTACCTAGTTAATTCTCTCCAAATCCATTCGCTATATGAAAATTTTCTTCGCTCAACAGAAACTATTTTAAATGTAACTTCAAAGGGGAATTAAAATAATTCGCTATAAAAGGACTTCGTTAAACAGAGGCCCGACTGAGTAATTTAGAATTATAAAAATGGTTATACAGTTTTATATAGAAAATATCTTAACAATAGACAGTAATGCAAATTTAGTTAAATAATTTTAAGCTTATTTGAACAGTAGGGAAAAGTTGAAAAAAATTTACGAAATATTACAAATTTCGAAGTGCACTGCATCCAAAGTCACACGTCACTGTTAATAAAGGTGCCGGTACGATGTACCGTTGCGTACCGCCCCAAAAAAAGCACTGCTGAATGTCTTATAATGAGAGATTTTAACTTTCCAGATAGTGACTGGAACTTGAGGGTTGGTCATTCGCACACTAGCAAGACTTTTGTGGATTTATTGGATGACTCTTTTCTACAACAACATATTCGAGAGGCAACCAGAGAGAGTAATACTCTTGATCTGATTATCAGCAGTGACTATTCATGCATTAAGAATTTGCAGATAAAGGAAGCACGGGGTGACAGTGATCACAATGTACTGATGTGGAATTATTTAAAGATGAAACTACCATCAAGACTAAAGAAAAGGGCTTTTCCTTTCGTAAAGGAGACTACAGGGGTCTTAGATAGTTTTAAATTCTGTACAGTAAGATCAACTGATGATGTTACCAACCTTTAATTCTAAATGGGAAGCCTTCAGGGACTTAATTTTGGAGGCTACTAGGCTTTTCATTCGAACTAAGAAATACTGTTCAAGGTTTAGGCTTAAATGGATGTCAGATGAATTAATGAGGCTCGTGGCAGAGAAGTAAAATGTATGGGATGCATATAAAGTATCAGATGACACAGAAGCCTATAGCAGATATAAACTAGTTTGTAATCAAGTCACAAAGGAGGTTAGACAGGCGAAGACAGATTACGAGAAATCCTTGGCGAAGGATGCAAAGAAAAACAGCAAAGAGTTTTTTACTTATGTAAACTCTAGAAGGAAAGGGATGAATCAGATTGGACCACTTAACATAGATCAGCTGACTATTGATGATCATGCTCAGGTAGCTGATAAACTGAATGAGTATTTTGCATCTACATTCACACATGAGGAGTTATTCAATTAGGGTAGTGCCAGAAATTTATCAAACTCTAACAGGGAGCTAAGTGATTTTGTAATAACTGAGAGCATAGTGGAGGAGAAATTGTTGAAGTTAAACATAAAAACGACACCTGCGGTGGACGGGATCTATCCAGTTATATTAAAGGAGGCAGCAAAGGAAGTAAGAAAACCGTTAGTCATAATTACGAGAGCTTCCTTGGACTCACAGGAGGTCCCCATGGACTGGAGGTGTGCAAATGTATCACCAATTCACAAAGGGGTTCAAAAGGTGACACAGGTAACTATAGACCTGTTAGTTTAACTTGCATTCCGGAGAAAATAATGGAATCACTGGTTAAAGAAGCATTGCAGGATCATCTGGACAAGACTGCAGTAATAGTTAAGACACAGCATGGGTTTGTTGAAAGGAGGTCTTCTCTGACTAATTTGATTGGATACTATGATGTAGACACAAAGGAACTGAATGCTAAAAATAATTTTGATATCATATGCTTGGATTTCAGGAAAGGTTTTACATGGAAGACTGCTGTACAAATTGGAGAGGTATGGCATTAAGAGTAAGTTGCTACAATGGATAAGGGGATGGTTGAGTGGGAGACGACAGAGAGTGGTAATAATGGACACTGCTCTTCGCGGACAAATGTTATTAGTGGGGTTCCCCAGGCTTCAGTGTTGGGTCCATTGTTGTTTTCTGTATTTATCAATGACGTTGATGAAGGTATATCAGGTTTGATGTCCAAGTTTGCAGATAATACAAAGGTTGGTAGGGTTGTTAACGACAGTAAAGACAGTATGCTACTCTAACTGGATCTAGATAAGTTGGGCAAATATGCTGACAAGTGGCAACTGAAGTTTAATATTGACAAATGCAAAGTACTGCATATGGGTAGCAGTAACCGAAGAGAAACGTACCAACTGTGTGGTGCTACACTTAGGAAAGTGAAAAGACCTGGGTGGAAATTGTGCAGTCAAATATGTAGTTAGTGTAGCAGTACAGACGGACTGCTACATGCTCTGTATTTCGTCAATGATATATAGTAATTTTCCTAGCAGGGACAGGGATGCGATTATTCTGTCCGTGCCTCATTTTAGGAAGGATGTAGAGTTTCTAGAACGAGTACAAAGAAGGGCAACAAGATTGGTAAGGGGAACAAAGGGGTGCTCTTACCAAGAAAGGCTTAAGTTCTGCAAATTGCAGTGCTTGGAGAGTAGGCACCTGCGAGGTAAACTGATTGAGGTGTATAAGGCTTTGAATGGGTTGAGCAAGCTGAATGCTGATGGGATTATTCCTTTTGCTCAGATTAAGAACCTGAGGGGGGTACAGTTTCAAATTGAGGAAAGACAGTTGTAGAATAGATGTGCAGAAATTTGCCTTTATCCAGCGGATAGTTGATTGGTGGAAGAGACTTCCATCTTTTGTTGTGGAAGTTGATAGGCATTTGGAATGAATGGAGGGGTGAAATGGGAGTTTTTTTTTTTTTTTGGCTGATGCTGCATAACCTTGCTTTCTTGCATCGTATGCCTCTACTGATGCTAATTCAAAAAGTTGCTAGTAAAACTTTCATATATTTTAAGAAATTGTTACATCATCATCATCATCATCAGCCATTTTCAATCCACTGCAGGATGAAGGCCTCTCCAGCAACTTTCCAGTTCCTTCTGTTTTGAGCACTGGACATCCATTTACTACCCACAAACTCATGAATTTCATCTATCCGCCTTTGTCTTCCAGGTTTTCTTCTAGCTCCTCTTGGATACCATTCTGTTATTTTCTTAGTCCATCTGTCATCATGTCTTCGAGCTATGTGTCCTGCCCAAGACCATTTTAGTTCTTTAGTTTTGATAAGAATGTCCTTTACTTGAGTTTGTTGCCTAATCCATGTGTTTCTCTTCTTATCTAACAGTCTTATTCCCAATATGATTCGTTCCATTCTTCGCTGTGTAGTTCTCAGCTTCTCTTCCATTCTTTTGGTGAGTGCCCAAGTTTCACTTCCATAAGTCATGATGGGGAGTATACATTGGTCCATTATTTTACGTTTCAGACAAACTGGGATATTGCTCTTCAGTATGTGACTATATTTCCTGAATGCTATCCATCCAAAATTTATTCTTCTCTTAACTTCCAGCCATTTATCATTATTACAGCTAATAACTTGTCCCAGATAAGTATATGACTCCACCTTTTCAATTACTGCTCCTTCAATCATTATTTCCCTTTCTGTGGCATACTTGTTCATCATTACTTTTGTTTTAGCCATATTCATCTTTAGTCCAAAATCCTTACTAGCTGTGCATAACTGATTAAGATTTTCCTCTAATTCTTTGGGATCATGGCTTATGACCACAATGTCATCTGCAAATCGTAAATGGTTTAGGTACTCTCCATTCACATTGACTCCTTTCTGCGACCAGTCTAATCTTCTGAAAGCTTCCTCAAGGGCAGCAGTAAACAGCTTCGGAGATATTGTGTCTCCTTGTCGAACTCCTTTCTCAATTTTAAATTTCCTACTGTCTTTGTCTAGTCTAATAAAGGAGGTAGCACTCTCGTATATTTTCTTCAAAATCATAATATATGGGGTATCAATGCCTTGTCTTTCCAGTGCCCGAAACATTGCCTTATGCTGTATGGAGTCAAATGCCTTTTCATAATCCACAAATGCCAGGCATAATGGTGTTTTATATTCATTTGCTTTCTCCATTAGCTGTGATATTACATGAAGGTGATCCATAGTTGAGAATCCTGTCCTAAAGCCAGCTTGCTCTTTCGGTTGATTCTCATCCAGTATTCTTTCTAATCTGTTAGTAATGACCCTTGTGAACAACTTGTAGATGTGGGATAACAAGCTAATTGGTCTATAATTTCCAATTTCTGATTTATCTCCTTTCTTATGCAGCAAAACTATGATTGCATTATTCCACTGCTTAGGCGTCACACCTTTTCTAATGCACTTTGTGAAGAGCCTTGCCAGTTTTTGTGTTATGTCTCTTCCTCCCAATTTTAACAACTCTACAGTAACTTCATCTTCCCCCGGGGCTTTCTGATTCTTCATTTTCTTCAATGCAATACTGTCTGCTGACGAGGCAACTAGAGACGGTCGTTTTCAAAGCCGCTAAGTGGATTTTTCTTATTTATTGATTTGAAATTATTGTTTTTCTAAAACTTTTGATTTAAATTTAGTAGTATAACATTATTTTGTGATTTTCTGATTAATTTGGTGTATTTATTCTTTACTCGGCCTTGTAATTGCATAAAAGTATCGGTAAAGGTTTCCACGTGTTTCAACTCCGCTAACCGTTCGTAATTTTCCCGCCTTTGTGATACGATATACCGTACTAGATAGCGTTAGTTGAACTTCGTTAGCAGTTAAATTGTACGTTTAAATAAATACATATAACGACTTAGATTACAAACGTAATATAATTAATTTTATTTAACATAATTAATTATACATATAACCACTTAGGTTACGTAACATAAATAATTAGTAAAAACAAATAATTAATACATAACTTGATACGAAAGTTATATAAAGGGATTTCGCAGATAACACTCGTTACTGAAACGTAAATATTTCGTAGATAACACTCGTTACTGAAACATAAATATAGCGTTATAACTGTGTTTGGATACAAGTTTAGGATTTAATTTTGTACAGAAATTGAAATTTTATTGAAAGTAAATCTAAATCATGACTCAAACCAGAGCAGCAAAGCAAAGGGCTCAAGCTAATGGGAATGCTGTGGACCAGGGGAGAACTGAGGGGGGCAGTTGTCCTCTGAATCACAGCCTTGTAAGATGCACTATTTGCTTGATGTTTGCGGAGCAGTCAAGTATGGGACATGATACTGCCATGGGGGATGTCTTTGTGTGTGTGCGATGCAAGGAGTGTAAGGAGATAAGGCGACAACTCAGCGTTGTTATGGGCCTATATGAGAGCTTGAAGGATAGGGTGGATGCCCTCGAAGGATTACAAGTGAGGGGCCCATCAAGCTCTCAGCTGCCCACACCAATGCCAGAGCTTGCACTTGGTCATCGCGGAACACAGCGGCAACCCCCAAGGCAGAATGCGCTGGTCCCAAAGGAACTAGTAGTTGTTGGTGACTCTATTGTCAGGGAAACGGGAAACATGCTTTGTAAAAAGGATAGGTGGAATAGGACCAGGGTATGTCTGCCAGGGGCAAAAGTTGATGACGTTGTAGAGCGGATATCACCTTTTAAGGGCACAAAAGGTGATATAGTTGTACACGTTGGCACTAATGACATTAAGAGTAGGAGACCGGCGGAATTACTTGACAAGTACAGGTCACTGATGAAAAAAAGCCGTGAATTAGGGTTGAAATTGAAAGTGTCTGCAATTCTGCCCAGACACGATAGGAGGGAGTATATGATGAGAGCCCTGTCAATCAATTCGGCCCTGGAAAGATTGTGCAGGGCTCAAGGGGTAGAATTTTTTTCAGCCTGGTCTGTACTTGTTAACAGGAGAGACTGCTTCTACAGGGATGGGATACACTTAAATAGAAAGGGTGCAAGAATGTTTGCTGATGCTATCGAGGCAATGTTAGGTGGGTCGGAAAACTGCTAGATTGGGGGGATACAAGGACTAATAGATTAACAGTAGCCACTGGCAGAGGTGAAAGTGATTCTTGCACTGCTTCTATTGGAATGAGCCGCAGCCTGGAAAATAAGATGCAGGATATTTCAGAGACTGCTGGGAATCATTGGGGTACAAGTAAACACATGGGTTGTGTTAGGGTAGCTAAGAAAAAGAACAGGTGCATGTATACTTGTGTGTACACCAATGCTAGGAGTTTAGTAAATAAATTTGATGAATTTGAGGTATTGCTCAAAACATCAAAGGCAGATATTGTGGGGATTCAGAGACGTGGTGTCACACAGATATAAGAAATGCAGAACTGGAATTTGGGGAGTACAATGTCTACAGAAAGGATAGACAGGATAGGAAGGGAGGAGGGGTTATGCTATTAGTTAAAAAAACACATAAAATCCAAGGAAGTGAAGCCAGTCGACATCGCTGGACAGTGCAGTGTCGAGTCAGTTTGGTGTGACATAAGCATTGGGAGATCAAAATTGAGAGTAGGAGTGTGCTATAGGCCTAATGACTCTGATGAGTATAATAAGAAACTGTTCGGAGAAATAGAGTGGGCCAGTAAATCAGAGAGTCTTATAATGGGGGATTTTAATTTCCCAGATATTGACTGGAATTTGGGGGCTGGTCACTCACACAGTAGCAAGGCTTTTGTGGATTTATTGGATGATTGTTTTCTACATCAGCATGTTCGGGAGGTAACTAGAGGGAGTAATACTCTTGATTTGATTATCAGTAGTGATTCTTCATGCATTAAGAATCTGCAGATAAATGAACCACTTGGTGGCAGTGATCACAGTGTGCTGAAGTGGGAGTTACTCAAAGAGGTAACTACCATTAGGGGTAAAGGGAAGGGGTATTGCTTTCGTAAAGGCGACTACAATGGACTGAGACAGTATTTAAATTCTATACAGTGGGATCAACTGATGATATTGCCAACAGCAAATTCAAAATGGGAAGCATTCAAAGAACTTATTGTGGAAGCTACTAGGCTTTACATACCAACTAAGAAATATTGTTCAAGGTTTAGGCCTAAATGGTTGTCAGATGAACTAATAAGGCATATGGCAGAGAAGAAAAATGCATGGGATACATACAAATTAACACGTGACACGGATGCCTATGATAGATACAAGTTGATCTGTAACCAAGTTACAAAGGAGGTTAGGCAGGCGAAGGCAGATTACGAGAGATCCTTGGCAAGGGATGCGAAGAAAAACAGCAAAGAGTTCTTTACTTATGTAAACTCTAGAAGGAAGGGGATGAATCAGATTGGTCCACTTGAGATCGATGGGTCAACTGTTGATGACCCTGCTCGGGTAGCTAACAAACTAAATGAATATTTTGCATCGACATTCACACATGAGGAGTTATTCAGCGAGGGGAATGCCAGAGGTGTATTCAACTCTAGCAGTAAGCTAGAGAATCTTGTAATAACTGAGAGCAGAGTGGAGGAGAAATTGTTGAAGATAAACACAAGAAAGGCACCTGGGGTGGATGGGATCTATCCAGTTATATTAAAGGAGGCAGCAAAGGAGGTAAGCAAACCCTTAGCCATAATTATGAGAGCTTCCTTGGACTCAGGGGAGGTACCCATTGACTGGAGATGTGCAAATGTGACCCCAATTCACAAAGGGGGATCAAAGGCTGACACAAGTAATTATAGACCTGTGAGTTTAACTTCTGTTCCCGGAAAATTAATGGAGGCACTGGTGAAAGAAGCACTGCAGGATCATCTAGACAAGACTTCAGTTATAGCTAGGACACAGCATGGTTTTGTTAAGGGGAAGTCTTGCCTGACCAATTTGATTGGATACTATGATGCAGTCACAAAAGAACTGGATGCAGGGAATAACTTTGATATTATATACTTGGATCTTAGAAAGGCTTTTGATACTGTTGCACATGGAAGACTGCTGCACAAATTGGAGCAGTGTGGCATTGGAGGCAAGTTGCTGCTATGGATAAAGGGGTGGTTGAGGGGGAGAAGACAGAGAGTGGTAATCAATGGACACTGCTCATCGTGGACTAATGTTATTAGTGGAGTCCCTCAGGGTTCAGTATTGGGGCCTTTATTGTTTTCTGTATTTATAAATGATATTGATGATGGTATATCAGGCTTAATGTCCAAGTTTGCAGACGATACGAAGGTTGGCAGGGTTGTCAAGGACACTACTGACACTATGCTGCTGCAACAGGATTTGGAAAGGTTGAGCAGATGGGCTTCGAGGTGGCAAATGAAGTTTAACATTGACAAATGTAAAGTACTACATATGGGAAACAGCAACCCCAGAGCAACGTATCAACTCTGTGGTACTACACTGACAGTGGTAGAGAATGAAAGGGACCTGGGGGTGGTGGTGCAGGCAGATATGAAATTCTCTGAGCAGTGCAGACGAGCTGCAAGAGTAGCTCATGGTGTATTGTCAATGATATATAGGAATTTTTCTAGCAGGGATAAGGAGGTGATTATTCCCTTGTATAAGGCAATGGTCAGGCCACACCTAGAGTACTGTATACAGGCCTGGAGGCCTCATTTCAGGAAGGATGTAGAGCTGCTGGAACGAGTACAGAGAAGGGCAACTAGATTGGTGAATGGGACAAAGGGGTTCTCTTACGAAGAAAGGCTTAAGTTTTGCAAATTACAGTGTCTGGAAACTAGGTACCAGCGGGGTGATCTGATAGAGGTGTACAAAGCCTTGAATGGTTTGAGCATGCTCAATGCTGATGGGATTCTTCCTCTAGCTCAGAAAAATCACCTGAGAGGGCATAAATTCAAATTGAGGAAAGACAGATGTAGGATAGATGTGCGGAAATTTGCCTTTAGCCAGCGGGTGGTTGGTGGGTGGAACAGACTTCCATCCCTTGTCGTGGAAGTTGATAGCCTAAATAAGTTTAAGGCTCAGCTGGACAGGTATTTCGAACGAACAGAGGGGTGAAGTGGAAGTGGTTATTTTTATTTATTTATGTTACTTTTTTTTTTTTTTTTTTTTTTTTTGGCTGATGCTGCATAAGCTTGCTTTCTTGCATCAAATGCCTCTACTAATGCTAATGCTAATGCTAATGCATGCTCTACCTCATCAGGAAGAATATTGGGTATGTCGTATGTGTTGCTACTTTGCAATCCATCTTCCCCACTGCTGGCATCATTCCCCTGCTCCTTGTATAATTCTCTATAGTAGTCTTCTGCTATTTGAATTATGCCTTCTCTGCTGTTTATAAGTACACCATCACTATTCTTCAGTTTCAGTATCATTTGTCTTTCTGTATTACTGCTCATGGCTGCTGATTTAAATCCTTTGTTTTCCCTTAATGCTTGTTCTACTTTTCTTGTGTTAAATCTTCTTATGTCCTCTCTGAGTCTCTTTCTAATGGCTTTGCATAACTCAGTATACTCAATTTTCTCCCTGTCAGTGTTTTTCTTGCTCTTCATTTGTCGTCTTTGGTTCATCATGACAAGTGTTTCTTGACTAATTTTTTCTTCTTTGGATTTCTGTTTCCCTATAGGTTTCTTGGGCTTTATCACTTTCAGAAAGTTGTAATATTCCTCGTCGATATCTTGGTCCTGAGAAGTCTGCAGAAGCTCAAACTTGTTCTTAAGTTCCAGTACATACTGCTTTTTCTCCTCCTCTGTTATTTCAAAGACCTTTGTATTATTTACTCGAGTCAGTCTTTTCCTTTCCTTTCCTACATCTATATCAAGTGTACATCTTACCATTCTGTGATCACTTCCAACATTTACCTTATTCAGGACGGTAACATCATTCACAATATATCTTCTGTTAGTGAGGATGAAGTCGATTTCATTAGTAGTTAATCCATTTGGACTCTTCCATGTCCACTTTCTGTTCACCCTTTTCTTGAAAAAAGTGTTCATTACTGACAGTCCTTGAGATTCTGCAAATTCCACAAGTTTTTCACCTCTTTCATTTCTTTCACCAATTCCAAAATTTCCTATAGTTCCCCTTTCTGTGCTGTTTTGTCTTTTTCCAACCTTAGCATTGAAGTCTCCCATAATAATAGTGTAGTGGGTTTTCTGCTCATCTAGAAGACTCTCAATTTCAGTGTACATTTCTTCAACCTCTTCATCATCATGGCTCGATGTTGGTGCATAAATCATTATAATCTTTAGCTTGTATCTCTTAGAAATCTTGAGTATTAGTCTTGACACTCTTGGTGATTATTTAGTACATACTGTATGTAACAATTAAGAAATTGTTACATACAGTACTAAATATTGAACACTGGGTCTATTAACCTTATTCTATTTACAAAAATGTTTATCTGATAACAAAACATTTATTTTATCGTTTTTGCCTTTTATAATCATCCATTGGTGTCTCCCGTACGAGATTCCAACAGTGATCTGCCAACGTATTTGAACTCCATTTTCCCTAGTATCTTTTTTCCATTTGAGAAATATCTTGGTGAAACCGTTCAGTGTTCATCGAAAACCGCTCCCGAGTTTTCATGGAAAAAGTCTAAATGGGAATGTAGGAAATCAGGTCTGGCGCTAGGGGGTGCAAGTGAGGCATTTGCTTCAGTCTCCACCTAAAGTAGGTTCTGCTAGATGCGCTACTGCATATACAGTAAATCCTCGCTAATCCGGAAGAGGTCATCCGGATTAAGCGATAATCCGGATTATTGAAGCAAAAGAACACAAATAAGTGGAAAATTTAATGATATAGGTAGTCCTGATGAAAATATATTAAAAAAAATATCGCTGTAGAGCCTTTATTTAAAAACTTTACAAAAGACAAAACATTTATCCACCTATCGATGGATAAATGTTTTGTCTTTTTATATATTTATCAAGTGGCATCGCACGCCAACCCCACTTGATTGTTGCTGTGAATATCACTTAAATACAACTTCTTCCAGCAACACTTCTTTTCGCTTTTTTAAAGTCTGTCTATTTGATACACTGCTTTTATCGCTCCCCACATCGAATTTTAAAGAAAACGTCTTTACTGATTCATTTTATTTTTTAATATCTGACACAGCTTGTTGGCCAATACCAAATTCTACAGCAATTTTTTTTTTTTTCCAGGAACACCATTTTCAAGTTGTTCTATCACTTTGAGCTTGTTAATGATAGTTAAAGTGTTTTCTTTTTATTTCACTTTTTAATTCTTTAGAATCCATAATTATATAAAATATGTTAACTTATGTATATACACTGTGCTGTCACTTTATTAGGTACACACCTGCTGTGCACACAAATGGTTTGTTCCACAACTTTGCAAGTCGCATGACCACACTTGTGGATATAAATGCAGCGAAACAGCCTTTCTAGTATCAGTTAAGCGTACAAACCGTAGCAAGAATGGGGAAAAGGAGTGATCTAACGGACTTCTAACGTGGCATGGTAGTAGGTGCAAGGTGTGCTTTGTCCAGCACACCTTGCACCTACTTCAAGATAAGTTGGAGTAGGTGCACACCATTCTCGATACATCAAGAGTGTATCGAGAATGGTGCAACGAACAGAAAACATCCTCTCAACGGCACTCCTGCGGAAGAAAATCGCTTGTTGATGAGAGGGAGGGTCAGAGGAGGATGGTTAGAATTGTGCAAGCAAACAGACGGGTCACAATGTCGCATCTTCACGTCAGAATACAACCTTGGTGCGCAGAATAAAATATCGCAACGGTCACATCGTTCCTTTGTTATCAATAAAGAACAAGAGAGCACGCTTCCTGTGGGCACAGCAACACCAGCACTGGAATATCGAGGGTTGGGAAACAGTTGCTTGGTGTGACGAGTCGAAGTTCCTGGTGCATCATGTTGATGGAATGCTTAGAATTTGGCGAAAACAACAGGAATCCATGGACCCCTCATGTCTGACGACTACTGTGCAAGGTGGTGGGAGCAGTGTTATGGTGTGGAGAATGTTTTCTTGACGCACGTTGTGTGTCCATTTATACCCATAGATTCACGTCTGAATGCCACATCGACCTAAACATCGTTGCTGACCAAGTGCATCCGTTCATGGTGACAGTTTATCCTCAGTCAGATGTTACTTCCAGCAGGATAATGCGCCGGTGCACAAGGTCCGAATCACTATGGAATTGTTTCAGGAACGTGACAATGACTTTTCTTTGCTGCAGTGGCCTGCTCAGTCCACGTATCTCAATCCTATTGAACATCTTTGGGATGAGCTGGAAAGGGCTGTTCGCTACATCTCAATCAAATCTCAACTCATGTCATGTCTGCATGGTACTCCATTTCTGCACAACGCTTTCAGCGTCTTGTTCAATCCATGCCTAGACGAATTCAGGCTGTTTCGATGGCCAAAGGTAGGTGTACCTAATAAAGTGGCAGCACAGTGTATATACGTATAAGGAAGTATGCAAATGAACTGATATAAGCAATAACTTCCGTCCGACTCAGTGTCAATAACGATACTGAACAACACCCGATACAATGTAACATATGTTCCATCCCTCTCTGCGCAGTGACTGAGCGCGTAGTGAGAGTTACTCATCTGCCGTCCTGTGTGTCTTGTCAAAGTACTCAACTCTGAGCAGAATTTTTTAATTTCGATCCGGATTAATTGTAACCGGATTAGCGAGAGTTTACTGTATATGCGTGTTAAAATACGATATCAGTTAGGCGCCGTGACAAGATTTTTCCTCAGGCGCCACCAAATGCAAGCGCCGTTTTTATTACTCCAGCGGCTAGCCTATCGATTTTCCCAGTATTAAAGAAGAATATTTAGCCTTAACTGATTTTGCCCAGGGATTATTTAGCAGGCGCCAAACACTAGCCGCCATATACCGAAGACCTTAACGGAATGAGACAAAACAAAACTGCAAATAGCAGCGAGACGACACAGAGGAACCGACTATACAGACCTTGGACTGACTACAAAATGCACTAGGAAAAGACAAGTGACAATAGATTGTCGAACTACAAGAGTCATGATTACCGCCAATAGAAGCGAAAAAACACCTTTAAATAGTTGTGACATCAGAACAAAGGGACACTGCCCCAAGACCTTGCAGCATAGACCCACTACATAATGACAAAAGGTAGTGTAAGGACTAGCAAACATCACGGAAGGGATAAAACCCCATAATGACAGCCAGTAGACTTGATTATGACCCCAAGATAATGACCAGAAAATAAGCCCCAGACCACATGCAGTCTGGAAGGATGACATCCAGATTTAACCCCCTATTAGTGTCCCACCTAGATGAGACTCAACGGCCAATTTTTAAGGGCCTGCAAACTGATGGAGACGACATACGTGGCACTCTCCCGCCGGAACAGCCTATTGGCGACCCAAATCCGCACTCTCTTGAGCGGATCTTTCTTTCCAAACTCCTGGGGAGGAGAGGCTTGCCTCTCCTTGCCTCCCCAATTTTTTCACTCTGGTGGGGCACGGGCATGCCTCACTACTTGCAGGGGCCATCTACTCTGTCGGCCCCTTATTTCCAATATCTTCCCCCCAGTCTTCATCCTCCCCCCAAACTTTTGTCTTGCACAGCGTTTAGCCCTACATGTCAAAATCAAAAGAGAACATCAAAATTCTTGCCCGAACCTATTTGGTTTTTAAAACTCACTTTCACCGCACAGCCCCACGTCGCGCACTATTAATACTAACTTGTAAAGTATCACTAATATCAACCTCGATTTTTTTTTTTTTTTTTGGTCCTAGCCACTAAAATCCCAGGAAAGTAAGTGGCAAGACCAGCCAGAGTACAAATATTGGTAACACCCGGCCGGCCTCCCTGTGGCAGGTATTGGTAACGTCGGGTCTCACTAGGGGCCCGGCGGCTAACAGGCCGGACGAACAATGGGCACAACAAACTACACAGTACATATCCCACACACTTTTAAATCTCTGGCTTGTCCGATACAGAGAACATACGCGGAGATGGGAGAAATCCCAGGTGCCGTCAGACCCCGAACATACCTAATACCTAATACCTAATATTAAAGTTATCTAACCCAAAGAAGAGTGGAGATAAACGTGCAGTACCAGAAACTTATGAGAGATGTGCACAGAGGATGTCCGCAGAGGTCGGTCCTGGGCCACTCCTGTGGAACATGGTCCTCGATGGACCTAGAAATGGACCTGGGACCTGTGAGAACGTATGCGTTTGCAGATGACCTTAATTTGAGAGTGGAGGCGGACTCCACGGCCCAACTGGAGGTGTTGGCAAACCGGGCACTACAGCGGCTACAACAATGGGCTTCCAAAAACCAATTAAGAATTTCACCAGAAAAAACCTCATCAATCCTCCTCAGAGGGAAACTACAATTGCGGCAGCCCCCGCAAATAATAATTGAAAATGTCACCATAAAATTCGCGAGCGAGCTAAAGTACTTAGGCGTAATCCTGGATAATAACTTGTCTTTCCAGCAGCGCCTGAAATACATCCAGAGAAAAATGAGGGGCTACACTGGGATGGTAGCCAGGATCACAAAAAAAGACTGGGGTCTCAAAAAGGAAAACCCTGTCAATATACTACAAAACAACTTTCCTACCAGCAATCACCTATGCAGCAGCGGTGTGGTTTCCCAAAGTGGCACTGGTTGTGAACAGAAGAACACTTGAAACGATCCAAAGGACCATATTACTCACAACAACGCGAGCTTGCAGCACAGTAAGCACCCCAGCACTGCAGGTGCTTGCCGGAGTGCTCCCCATGGATCTGGAGGTTATCTAGGCAAGGTTGCTGTTCCTGCTGTCCAGGGGAGTGGCTGCCACCCACCAGGGCTACACGACTGATCCGGCGAACAGCCTAAAGAATGCAAAAGTCAGGTTACAGACCTACCTCCTAAACCTTTGGCAGAGAAGGTGAATTGAGACCACCAAGGGAGAAGTGACAAAAAAAATTCCTACCGGACATCTGCAAGATATATCCAAAACAACCGGTGTGGTACTTCCCAGGGTACCACATGACAACGCTGTTAACAGGACATGGCCCCTACAATGAAAAGCTTTTCGGGCTGGGTCTCACCGACGATCCCAGCTGTACATGCGAGGAAAGCGAAAGCTGGAGCCACATAGCTTATGAATCTCCACAATATGAGGACCTCAGAGGGATTCTCATAACAAGAATCAGATACCTTCCGAAGGGATTGCAGTCCCACTTCCTGGACTCAGAGGAAGAATATAGGGCTCTCTCCCTATATTCTTCCCCGTATGACAATAACACAATTTACACTTTATTAATTATTATGACTTTTGAAGTACTGCTGTAATTTAATAATATACAGTAGTGTGTATTTACAAGTCAAAGTAGAAGCGTGTGTTTACAAGTCAATTTTCACATTGTACAGGCTGAAAAAAAAAAAAAAAAAATCCGAATAATTCAAGGAAATCTATTCCCTTCGCCCTGAGAATCGACTAATTTCAGTCCCAATTAGGCTTTACAAGACTAGGCCACCAAAGAAATTTAGATATTCGTGATAAATTAAAAGTAGATAACATAGTAAATTACATAAAACGGTATCAGAAAAAATATATCAGCTACATAGAAAGAATGAACCCAGACCGGGTCCCAAAATTAGCCTTTAACTACACTGGTGTACAAAACTTAAGCACCAGTCAGGTTTTCAACTGTAGCTTCTCATAGGAGTGGCCTGGTAATGGGAAAAGCATACCAAAGGAACCTCGTGAGGTACAGAAATGATGATGACCGACACAAGAACAGAAACAAAACTGTACAGAGGGACTTTATTCAAAAATGGCAACATAGCACTGGTTGCCATGATACAGATGCATCGCTGCCAAAGATGGAACAAAGGGAAGAGGTGATCCACATTAGGAGATATGGCCACCCCTAATGTCGATGCAGGCTTTGCCCCGCCTGTCCATACTTAGAATAATGTTGATGAGTTCTTGCGGTAACATCGTCCATTCCTCTGTGAGCGCCATCTTCAGCTGGTGAACATTTTCTGGTGGGTGTGGACGTGCCGCTAGGCGTCTCCCCAGAGCGTCCATATGTGTTCGATGGGATTTAGATCGTAGAACGGGCAGGCCAATTCATACGAACAATGTCCTCACTTTCCAAAAGCATATCAACAGCCAGCTGCAGTGCAATGGGGTGTGGCGTTATCATCCATAAACAGGAACTTGGGGTCAATGGCACCTCGGAACAGACGCACATGGGGAAATATTAACTCAGTATAGTAGTGTACACAGGTTACAGTACCTGGAGTTGTGTACGTCCATCCAAGATAACGCCACTCCAGACGAGAACACCTCGACCGCCATATTCCATTTTAGTGATGTTTGCGGGGTGATACCGTGTGCCAACCTCTCACCATTAACTTACGTCCACAATTTCTGCTGAGACTGAATCTACTCTCATCAGTAAAGAGTACCTTATCCCATTGCGCTGCTATTCAGTCCTTGTGTTCGATGCGCTGTAAACGGTATCTCCGATAGGCAGGTTTTAAAGGGACACAGCGTACTGGCCATCGGGGAAACAGTCCACCTTTGTGGAGTCGCCTGGCCAGAGTAAACCCCGATATCCTGCATCCTGTGCTCCTGTGGAGCTGGTTTGCAATGGATCCCCCTGTCTGGTGTCGATCCCTCTTCGCCTGTAGGAGTATATAGCGATCATCATTGGGCGTTGCTTTTCGTGGACGACCACCACTGGTCCTTTGAACAGCTGTACCTGTCGTTCTGAAGGCCGAGCACACACGTGAGACAATGCTATGGGCGATACCGAACTCTGCAGCCCCACACTCCTCGTATTTTTCGAGCTTCCCAATTATTGGACCCTGGGTAAAGTCATCCAGATGTTGTCTGCTGACCATTTCGTTGTCTGTAGCACTGTATGAAACCAATCGAACGTCTGTAACAATCGTGCTCACCATTCGGTAATTTGCACTTAACTGCTGCTTTTATCTGTTTATGTGAGCTCTGTCATCACAATTCAAATTTTTGCATGTGCAACAGCTTTCTACTGAACGGCCACAGTTATGCAAATCGCCACAGGCTGTTTAGTTTTATTTTGTGGTTGTAACCTTTAGAAATAGTGGTCCTGTGTGTTGGTGCGGAGTGATGTCGCCTTTGTTAAGTTTTGCACCCCAGTGTACAAACCTACAGGCAAGAGAGATATGGGTCGTCCAAGACAACGATAGCGAGATCAAAACCAAGAGCTACAACAGAATAGGTCTTAAAAGACCTAAGTCTGACCAAGTTCATGATGACGACAGTCCCAATTGGCTTTTAGAAATTCCTCCAGTCTGAGGCCAAAGGTTTTCTAAAAGCCTAAAAATTTCTAATCTGTAAAAGTAAAGAATACTACAGTACAATGTTTATAGCGTATTATACGTATATTAAAAATAAGAATAATATTAGATTTTTTTGTAATGCACAAAAAAAAAAAAAAAAAGACAAGGAAATGTTTACTTATGGGTTTGGGCATCTTTAACAATTAGGGCTATGCTTTTAATCACTCAGATTGCGAAGAAACTTCTCATACCATGTTACTGAGATGAATGATAGTAAACTCCACTTATAGTAATCAATAAAATCGGCTGCCACCACTAGAGCAACATTTGCCACACACGGCTAACGATATCTGTCATACATGACTAACGATATTTTAAATAGCATTTTAGAGCTGTTTTTAGAATCTATGAATTTACGCTCGATGGCTTGTAAATCAGTGGCTATGTATATACAGAAAATTTTAAAAGGAAATGGAGAGGAAAACCATTGTAATGAATAAAATTCAAGAAGTTGATTGTTTTCTCAATATTTTTAACGATTTGGTCTGTGTAATTGGTGTCAGCTGAACAGATGTTAAACTGTACTGGATCTGGTGCAGTCATTTGACGAAATTCTGCGTTGGGAACTTGATTCATAAAACGGGCATTATCATTTGAGCCTTATTTACAAAGATTTCAGCAAGAATTTCCTTTATTTCATTGGAAGCATAACCTGCATAATCTGGGAGAAATACCTTCTTCCCAGAAAGTAGGAAAAGATTTATTATTTCATCCAGCCCAGCATTCACCGACGATTTTAAATAAACTTTTGTCTTGCAGAGTGATGTCGCCTTTGTTAAATTTCATTTTTAATCTGTTATCTGATCAACTTGCCAAAGTTATCACTGAGGGCATCCCGTCCTTTACTTCTTCTTGTGGTCTCCCTTAGGTTTTGTGGTCGGTTTGCCTGGACGAAAAACGATTTTCCAGGAGAAAAAACTGTATTATCTTCGCCTGAAGCTGACTAACGTTATTAAAAATAACGATTCCTTGCGTCACTGAGGGATTCGAACTCAGGTGCTTTCCACCCAATGTGGGAATGCTAGTGGTTATATTAACTGTGCCGCTTGCGAGGCACTGGTATTCGTTCTTCTTCTCACATTAAATACCTCCGTTTCACCTAGCATTCAAGTTACTGCATGATTTCCTTTAAAGGAATTCTGCTGTTTTGATGCTGTATAAGCAACTTGTCTTTCTCATACTAGATTATTGTGACATTGTTTTGGTCCCTACCATCCATATATGTCCAATAATGTTGAGCAAATCCAAATACAATTTCTTCGATTTTTGCGTTATAGGAATCATGTAAACGTTTCATCTCTGCGATTGTAGCTCTTTGGGCGCTGAGTACAATTTTCTTTCTCTTCGTTCTCGCCTCGATTTGCAATGCATTTATTTTATTTACGATCTCTAACAATTTTATCTCCTTCTCTCCTTCTTTTCTATATAAATTTTGTTTTCCCGTCTAAATTCGAGATCTCACTCCGCCTTTTTTTGTCTCTTCTTCGCATTAATCATGCTTATTTTCTGGCTCTTTATTTTATTCAATGAAATTAATTAACAAATATCAAGTTGACACTTTTATTGGTTTAAAATGAGTTTAGACTGCAGGCTCTAGCTCTATTTGAATAGTCAACTGTTCGTTTTTATTACTGTTTAAAGCATTTTCGGTATATTTTTATTCTGTTTTATTCGGTATGCGTTTTATTACTTCATGTTATATAAATACATGAGGACTAGTGACTTAGTCACTGTAGTATACGTTATTATTAAATAAATAAATTTCTGTTCCTTCAATTTGCGCCAGGAATGCCAAAAGAAGGATTGTACTTGTGGAGAAACAATTGAATATATCTATGGGATAATGGCTAATGAACATATCATGTTAACGACATGAGTTTTTCTCTAAATTAATAATTAAATTAAAGTTTTTCTCAAAAAAAAAAAATAATTCTGTTAATTTATAAAGTTGACATTATCATAATAAAAAGCATCAAGAATATATTTTACATCTAACTTTGTCGAAGTGCAAGAAGGTTGCAACAAACATCTCCTGTTCTTATTATAAGTCCGTACTTGGGATCGAGTACTGGCTCTTGCGATGGCTTAACGGAGTTGCTGGCCACCCTTTTACTATCTCAAGAGCCATTCTCTACTCAAACCTTAACATTACACCATGGGTGCAACGGACATTGAACAGAAACATACACACTTTCGCACAAATGCTCACAGGCAGAGTGGATGCGCTAGCCCTGGGTAATGTCCTAGTCAAACCACGTGCCACTGCTAGACGTTGCGGAGAGGTAAATCATCCACTGAGTCCAATCCTGAATAATCTTGGTAGCTTACAAAGATTATTCCCATCAAATACAGCAAAAATATTTAACTCTCTGCACACAGATGCCGAAAAACTCTGAGGATGCAACATACCGGAAAGAGATCTTTCAGAATGCTTATAGACTTGGCGAAATATGAATCAGCTGGAATGTGGCAATGTACCAAAGAGCTTTGACTAAATGAAACTGTATTTAATGTATCATAAGTGAAACTTTCTACTTAAAAAAAAATAATATTTGGTAAGCTATTGACTGGAAAAATATATTTTCACTAACAGTTATGTAAATATATAATTTATATATGGAATTACTGATTTGTAAATATATGATTTGCATAATGTGTATACAGAACTATTAATGTGTAAATAAACACTGTGCTGCCACTTTATTAGGTACATCTACCTAGTAGCGTGTTGAGGATCCTTTAGCCTTCAAAACAGTCTGAATTTGTCTAGGCATGGATTGAACAAGATGCTGAAAACGTGCAGGAATGGATTACCATACAGACATGAGTGTGTCACGCAGTTCCTTGAGATTCGACAGAGGCGTAGGCCTGCAGCGAACAGCCCTTTCCAACTCATCCCAAAGATGTTCAATTGGATTGAGGTCCGCGGACTGAGCGGGCAACTGCAGCAAAGAAAAGTCATTGTCATGTTCCTGGAACCATTCCATAGTGATTTGGGCTTTGTGCACTGGCCCATTATCCTGCTGGAAATAACCATTTGACTGAGAATAAACTGTCAACATGAACGGATGCACTTGGTCAGCAACGATGTTTAGGTATGATGTGGCATTCAGACGTGAATCTATGGGTATCAATGGACCCAACGTGTGCGAAGAAAACATTCCCCAAACCTTAACATCGTCCCCACCACCTTGCACAGTAGTCGTCAGACATGACGAGTCCATGGTTCCTGTTGTTTTCGCCAAATTCTGAGCCTTCCATCAACATGATGCACCAGGAACTTCGACTCATCAGACCAAGCAACTGTTTTCCAATCCTCGATAGTCTGGTGTTGCTGTGCCCACAGGAGGCGTGCTCTCTTGTTCTTCATTGATAACAAAGATACGCGATGTGACCATCGGCTGTTGTAGCCCATTCACGACAATGTGTGACAAATAGTCCGTTGCGATATTTTGTTCTGTGCACCAAGGTTGTATTCTGACGTGATGTGCGGCATTGTGGTCCGTCTGTTTGCTTGCACAATTCTAACCATCCTCCTCTGACCTCTCTCATCAACAAGCAATTTTCTTCCACAGGAGTGCCGTCGAGAGGATGTTTTCTGTTCGTTGCACCATTCTCGATACACCCTTGAAACTGTGGTGCGTGAATAGTTCAGGAGAACTGCCGTTTCAGAGATGCTTTGACCAGCACGTCTTGCACCTATTACCATGCCACGTTCGAATTACATCACTTCTTTTCCCCATTCTTGCTACGGTTTGTACGCTTAACTTATACTAGAAAGGGGCGCCTCCGTAGCCAGGTGGGAAGGAGCAGCAGTGGGTAGCACACGCTTCTTGATTAGACCGGGGTTCGAGCCCGTGACCACCAAATACGGAGGATGCGGAAAGGTCAGGGAATGACCACCGCATATCCCCGAGCAATATGGCCTTAGTTGCTAATGCTCCTAAAAAAAACCAAATACTAGGAAGGTTGTGCTGCTGCATTTATATCCACACGTGTGGTCATGTTACTTGCAACGTTGTGGGACAAACCATTTGTGTGCACAACAGGTGTGTACCTAATAAAGTGGCAGCACAGTGTATATTTAATATAAAAGGTGTATATAATATTTAGGAACGAGATTACGTGTTCAATGTATGTAACGCACTGCCTAAAGTATCTCGTATCCTGCTATATAATTAGCAGCCTCCTGGCACTTAGCCATCCCAGGGTAGTTCCTTTTGCGGAATAAACAGATGATAATAATAATTAATAATCTACACGAACAGTATGACAATTTGCCCATGCACTACTTATTAGTACACTGAAAGGTCAGAATTCATAGGATACCTGGTTCCTGGGCAATGCGACGCTGTCATCCTACCCACCGCTTGGCAGGTATGTAGGTACAACACTGCATTGACGTAGACGGTAATTTGATGCCAATATGGATAAACGTCATCAGTTAACCGACTTTGAAAGAGGGATGATAGTGGGTGCCCGATGCATGGATCACTCTATCGCGGAGGTAAGACAGAAATTGCACTATCCCCATTCAAAATTATCAAGAGTATATCGGGAATACGCCATTCTCAGGACTAACATCTCATCGTGGAGAGCGCGGTGGGCAGAGAAAAGTGGTGGATGAACGTGGCCGTAGCCATTTGTATCGCATTGTTTCAGCCAACCTGAAA